>NC_133998.1:6282857-6603571 GCF_047716275.1 Strix uralensis | reverse complement strand
CCCTCTCCAGCCCCGTGCTGGTGCTCGGCTGCGACCTGCGGCGCGCTCGCCTCGTCTTCGGGGCGGCCGAGGAGCTGGGTCTGCTGCCGCAGGAGTTCCACTGGATGCTGGGCTCCCCGCTCAGCGCCGGCGAGCTGCAGACCGAGGGGCTGCCCCTGGGGCTGTTGGCCTACGGGGAGGTCAACCGGCCGCCGCTGGAGCTCTTCATCGAGGACGCGGTGGAGTTGGTGTCCCGGGCCATCGCCAGCGCCGCCCGCGCGCGCCCCGACCTGGCCCAGCTGCAGACGCTGGTGAACTGCAACGACAGGCACCGGGCGGGCGGCGAGTCCTCGGGGCTCTTCCTCTCCCGGTAAGGGAGGTGCTGTGGGTGCCCCTTTCCCCACCCCAGCTCCATCGTATGGGGGGGCTGTGCCCCAGCCCCGGGATGGGGTGAGGGCAGAGCTGGGGGAACCCGGGGCTCGGGGCGCAGGGTGCGATCAGCTGCCGCTCCCTGTGACACGATTTGTGCCGCCTGCACGGGGGGTGACGTGTCACTTCACATCTCCCTGACGCTGCCCGAGCACGGTTGCTCTATAAATATTAATAACACTCGGCCCTGCCGGCACAGCGAGCTGCAGGGCAGCGGGGCCGGATCCTGCTGCTCCTCCCTGCCCATCGGTGCCCATCGGGCACGTCCTGCTCCCGGCCCCAAGCCCCGTCCCTCGGCCCCTCGCTCCTCCTGGTGACACCGGAGCTGTGACACCTTCCCCTCCCGCCAGGTTCCTGGCCAACACGTCCTTCCACGGACGGACAGGGCCAGTGCGCGTGGAGAACGCGGCGCTGGTGCGCCCGGAGCAGCGGTACCGCATCTGGAGCCTGCAGCGGGACTCGTGGGGGGACCCCACCTGGGTGACGGTGGGGACCTGGCGGCACGGCAAGCTGGAGCTGGAGGAGGGAGCGTGGCAGAGCCACCGCCGGCGCAAGAGCCCCGGTGAGGGGGCCGGGGGGGCCCGTGCGAGGCTGCGGGTGGTGACGCTGGTGGAGCACCCCTTCGTCTTCACCAGGGAGGTGGATGAGGACGGGAGCTGCCCAGCCGGGCAGCTCTGCCTGGACCCTGGCACCAATGACTCGGCCGTGCTGGACGCCCTCTTTGAGGAGCTCGGCGCCGACAACGGCTCGGTGCCGCGGGCGTACAAGAAGTGCTGCTATGGGTACTGCATCGACCTGCTGGAGAAGCTGGCCGAGGACGTGCCCTTTGACTTCGAGCTCTACATCGTGGGCGATGGGAAATACGGGGCCTGGAAGAACGGGCGCTGGACGGGGCTGGTGGGGGACTTGCTCAGCGGCACGGCCCACATGGCCGTCACCTCCTTCAGCATCAACTCGGCACGTAGCAAAGTCATCGACTTCACCAGCCCCTTCTTCTCCACCAGCCTGGGCATCCTGGTGAGGACTAAGGACACGGCGTCGCCCATCGGGGCCTTCATGTGGCCTTTGCACTGGACCATGTGGGTGGGCGTCTTCGTGGCCCTGCACATGACGGCACTCTTCCTCACCCTGTACGAGTGGAAGAGCCCCTACGGCATGACCCCCCACGGCCGCAACCGCATGAAGATCTTCTCCTACTCCTCAGCCCTCAACCTCTGCTACGCCATCCTCTTTGGGCGCACCGTGTCCAGCAAGACGCCCAAGTGCTGCACTGGCCGCTTCCTCATGAACCTCTGGGCCATCTTCTGCCTCCTGGTGCTCTCCAGCTACACGGCCAACCTCGCGGCCGTCATGGTGGGGGACAAGACCTTTGAGGAGCTCTCGGGCATCCACGACCCGAAGGTAGGAGAGTGTCCGAGCGTGGAGGGTCTCCCCAGTCCCGCTCCTGCAGTGCAGCCCCTCCCGAGGCTCTTCCCAGCCCCCCCAGAAGCTTTGTGACCCCCCACCCTGGTGTTTAATCCTGTCCCCAGCCCCAGGGTGGGGGAGAAGCGGGCTGGGGTCACGCTGAGGCTGCCCTTGGCGGGTGGCTCTTTGCCAGACACCCTGCAAGAGCTGCTGCATCTGCCCGGGCTGTCCAGACCCCCCCCTCACCCCCCCCACCCAGGGCTGTGCGTGCTCAGGGCTTGGGGCCGTGTTCCGGGGGGGCCGGGGGCTGTTCCTGCCTGGGCGGGGGGTTCTGATGCTCTGGTGCCTCCTTCCAGCTGCATCACCCCTCGCAGGGCTTCCGCTTTGGCACAGTGTGGGAGAGCAGCGCTGAGGAGTACATCCAGAAGAGCTTCCCCGAGATGCACGAGTACATGCGGCGCTACAACGTCCCCACCACCCCCGCCGGCGTCACCATGCTCAAGTGAGGGGGGGGGGGGTCCCTTCCTTTACCCCTCCCAGGGCAGACATTGCCCCTTCCCTGCAGCCTGGGCACCCCCACCCCGCACACACACACGTTTCCCCCCACCACAACCCCAGGGAGGGGTGTCAGGTTGGGGGGACCCCAGGGAAGGGGGGGGCAGCCCCGTCCCTGAGGGTCCCCCTGTGCTGGTGCAGGACAGAGCCCCCCAAGCTCAACGCCTTCATCATGGACAAGTCGCTGCTGGACTACGAGGTCTCCATCGACTCCGACTGCAAACTGCTCACCGTGGGCAAACCCTTCGCCATTGAAGGTTTGGGGGGGGCCACGGCGGGTGGGGGGGGCGGGCTGCGTGTGTGTCTGTGTGTGTGTGTGTGCGCGTACACACGCGTGTGCTCTGGCTGGGCTGGGGCTGTGCGGGGGGAGGAGGGTGCCTGCTCCAAGGTGGGTGCTGGGGGCTCTGCGCCCCCTCCTCGCCCCAGCGCTGCCGCTCTTTCCCCCCCACCCCCCCCGCTGGGCCAGGCTACGGCATCGGCCTCCCCCAGAACTCGCCGCTGACCTCCAACATCTCCGAGTTCATCAGCCGCTACAAGTCGGCCGGGTTCATCGACCTCCTGCACGACAAGTGGTACAAGATGGTGCCCTGCGGCAAGCGCGTCTTCGCCGTCACGGAGGTGCGGGCGGCCGGGCCCTGGGCTCAGGGGGGGTCTGACACCCCCCCGGCCCAGCCAACACCGCCCCCCTCCCCACAGACCCTGCAGATGGGCATCTACCACTTCTCGGGGCTCTTCGTGCTGCTCTGCATCGGGCTCAGCGGCTCCCTGCTCACCTCGCTGGGCGAACACGTCTTCTACCGCCTCGTCCTGCCCCGCATCAAGCGCAAGAAGAAATTCAACTACTGGCTGCACACGAGCCAGGTGGGGAAGGGGCTCACCCAGCGCCCGAGTGACCCCCCCCTCGCCATGCCCCTGCTCCCGCTTCCCTCACACAACCGCTGCCCTCCCCCAGCCCTGCACCATCACCCCCCACTTAACCCCAGGCCTGTCACCCCCCCACTTAACCCCAGCACTGTCACTCCCCCCCTATAACCCCAGGACCATCACCCCCATCTCACTCTTCCCTTGTTCCCCGCAGAAAATCCACCGGGCTCTGAACACGGGCACGGAGGAGCAGAAAAGCCAGAGGCTGAGCTTGGAGCAGAGGTAGGGCCAGGGCTGGGCTCCTGCCCTGCTCCCATCCTCCTCCTCCTCCTTCCCACCATCCCGGGGGAGCATGGAGGGGCCTCCCAGCTCCCTGCTCAACCCTTCTCCCCCTCCCCAAAAAGCTGCGACCTCCGGGCGGGGCAGCCCTGGGGCGCCCTGCGGAAGGAGCCACGCCGGGTGCGCTTCCAGCTGGACAAAGCCCCCCCCGAGGGCGAGGGGTCCCCGGGGCCCCCCAGGAACGGGCGGGCGCTGCGGCCCCCGGACAGGGCGGCCGGTGAGAGCGAGCTGCGGGAGCTGGAGGAGAAGATCCAGGAGATGCGGGACCAGCTGCGCCTGGCCCTGCTGAGGAAGAGCGAGCTGGTGGCCGCGCTGGGCACCACGAAGAGTGGCCGGACGCCGCCGGCGCCCCGGGACGAGAGGTGACACGGGGCGGGGGGCAGCGCTCACCCCCAAACCACCCCGGGTCGGGCTGCTCCGCGGCGGGACGGGGCGGGGGGTGTCCTGGGGCTGCCCCCTCTTCCTCGCCACCCTCCTCCTGGCACCGGGGGCTCAAGGTGCAGCCTTAGGGGAGGGGGGTTGGTTCCGGGGGAGGCAGCGGGTGGGGGCGAGGCCCCGGCAGCAGCGCTGGTTTTAAACCGTGTAAATAAAGCTGATGGAGGAAAAATAAAGTCTGCGCTTTCGCTTCCAGAGCTGGGGGCCAAGGCAACCCTCCCCCTCCCTCCTCCGCAGGCACACGCCGCCCCCCCAGCCCTGAGGAGGAGGAGGAGGAGGAGGCCGAGACTCCCGGCAGGCGAAGCAGCTCCCGGGCAGCAGAGCCGGGCTGATCCCAGAGCCCCCCCAAACCACCAACGGAGTCTTCCTCGGGCAGACGGCGCGAGGGGGGCGGCCCCGGCCCGTTCTCAGCCCCCGCTGGGAGGGCAGCGGGGCGAGGGCACGACCCACGACCTTCCCTCCCCACGGCCCTGCCGAGCCCCTCGCCGGGACGGGGAGGTGTGTGTGGCCCCCCCTCCCCTGCCCCCGCCCCTCCGAGGAGGAAGGGGGGGCCGCTGGCACCCCAGGAGGGGGCAGGGGCACCCCCAGGGCCCAGCGTTCCCTCACACCTCGACCTGCGGCAGGAACCCAGCACAACCGCTCGCGGGACACCACAGCAGCTGTTCGATACAATATTTATTATTATATACAAACACGTTTTGTACATTAATTAAATAGAATGAACTCTACTCTTCATTCAGCAAATCATTTGGTTTGTCGCCCCCCCCCGCCCCTCCCACCCACCCGCTCCTCGTCAAAGCCCACGGGTCGTCCTGGCTCCCCCCTCGGCACATCCAGTTGCCAACGAGGCCCCTTCCCAGCAGGCTGGTGGCCACAAGCTCTGACATGCTGGTCACCAACAGGCTCCCCCCGTCCCCAGAGCAACACCCGGGGCTTCTTGAGACAAAAAGAAAAAAAAAAGGGGGCACCTGAGTGGGAAATGCAGAGAAAGTGAAGCGGGGGGCTCCAAGCCGGGGCGGTGCCGATGCGGAGACCCTCTGCACAAGAGCCGCGCGAGGGGTGGGCTGGGGGGACGGGCCTGAACTCGGGGACACAGCGACCCAGCTCCCCCCTGAACGCGGAGCAGCCCCCGCGTCCCCTCCCGGCGCTGCCCCTTCCCCCATTTCTCCCCTCTGGGCTCAGCTCTGCAGACACGAGGCGGCTCCCGCTCGGTTACAAGCGTGAACCCCCCTCCAGCCCGTCCCGGGGGGCAGCCGGGCCCCGTCCCACCCCCCCCAGCCCCGGGGCACCGCCGAGGGGTCGGGCAGAGCCGCTTCACCTCTGCTGTGGGGAACCGAGGGAAAAGGAGCCAAAATGTTTTGGCTTTCAGTGTTTTGGTTCTTTGCTAAACCATCTCATGCAACAGTTCACGGGAAGAGCCGATCTCTGCTCCGGGCTGGGGCTGATCCTAAACACAAACGTGTCCAGGGAAGGGCCAAGGCACTCGGAAGCCACCTCCAGCCCCTGGGGCAGGGTCGTAGGGACAGAGCTGCTGCTCCCCGCGCCCCCAAGGTCTCCACAGACACCGACACCGCAGATCAGTTCCCAGCAGCTCTTTATTACTTGAGCCCGGCTGCCTGGGCCAGGAGCTCCAATTTATACCGGCCACGGGCACCCGAGCGAGGCCGACGGCCCGCGGCCCTGGCAGAGGTCAGCGGCAGGAGGGACGGCGCCTCTCTGGGGCGGGGACGGGCCCCGCTGCCGCCGAGCCCGAGCAGCCGCGTCTCTCTGGGGCTGGAAGCTCCAACCTGGACCCGGCAGCTTCCACCCCCAAACCCAGCGAGCCAGGGAAGGTCAAGGACAGAAGAAAATGGGGCTGAACTGCAGCTTCTGCTTTGGTTATTGCCCTGGGGGGAGCAGATCCGGGGAAGGGCTTAAGCTCCTCGTACCCCTTCGGAGAAGGAAAGTTCACCAGGTTTCTGCGGCTCTCCCCGGGGGGGTCAATCCGAACACGTGCTCCCCGTTGCTACGCGGCCACCACATGCGCACGCGTGCTCCGTCCCAGTCAGCTCGTGATCAGCGCTGGGAGCGCAGGGGGCAAAGCTGGGGCAGGGGGGGCGAGGGAAGGCCGGGGGCACTGAGCCGAGTGCGGGGCTGGAGCAGGAGCCTGGCCCGGGGCTGGGGGAGTGAGCGCCTTGTCCCTCCCCCGCGGCGGCCTCCAGGGCCCAGGAGCGCTGGCGGCCCCTTTCCTCTGCCCCAGCCCCTCCGCTAAGAGGAATTGGTGGGTTAAGGATGATGGTGAAGTGAGAAATAGTAACAAACGAAATCCAAACGCCTCCCCGGCAGTCCGGAACGCCCCGAGCAGGGACTCAAGACAGGCTCCTCAAGTCTGGCTCCGGGCAAGGCCTGGAGCTGGGCACGCTGTCGCTCTCCGCCGGCGCGGGGCAGGGGCTGCTCTGCCCCCAGCCCCCCAGAGCCCCCCCCGAGCGTCCGTCTGCCCCCGGCGAGGCGGGGGGGGGCTCCGCCGCGCCGGCGCAGTCCTTGCCGCTGGCATCTGCGTGGTCCTGAGAGCCCGGGGCAGGCTCAGTCTGCTCGGGAGGGGATGGGCTGGGGCTGGCAGCCGCCGCCTCCGGCAGCGGGACCGGGGGCTCTGCGGCGGGGGGAGCTTCTGCTGCAGCCACCACAGAGGCTGAAGTGACCTCGATGGTGATGGAGCCCATGGCTGTCTGCGGGTGGTCGCTGCTGACCCTGATGCGGGCAACCAAACCGGAGGCAGCGGCGGCATCCTGAGGGCCACCGTTGGCCACGGCTTCGTGCACCACGGTCGGCTCCAGCAGGGTAGTGCTCAGGTCGGAGAGAAACGAGGCTTCTGTGACGATGGCGGCCGTCTCGGCTACCCAGTTCAGGTCGCTCCCGACGGAAGCCGCCGTGGCAGCGGCGAGGACGCTGGAGGCCTCGCCGGGAGTCAGGGTGGCCGGGCCACCACTCTCAGCTGAGGGGCCAGCAGGCAGGTGGGGCCGGCGGCCCCCCCCGTCGACGGGGGCAGCTGTAGTGTTGTTGTTGAGGTTGTCCTGGAGCGTGGTCTGCGTGCCCTGGCCCACCTGCTGGTTCTGCAGCAGCATCTCCTGGATCCGGATCTGCTGCAGAATGGCCGGCAGCTCGTAGTGGTGGAAGAAGTAAATCATCGAGTGCTAGAGAAGGCAAAGGGGACAGAGTCACTCACTGGGCCTGGGCCGCGAGCCCAGATGTATCTTAGCCAGCCCTGCTTTCCTCTCGCTGCAAAACCAGCGACTGCACAACTCAGCTGCTGACAGCCGAGGGGTTATCGGAAATTTTGGAAAGATTTATCCCTTCTGCTGCGATTCCTGCAAGCTGCTGTCAGAGCTTTTATAGTTTCTGAAGACAGACAGAGAACAACCCCTCCTCCCTTCTAAGGACCAAGAACAGGAAGGATAAAGGCATTTCTCTGGCCCATCTCAGTCCCCTGTCTCCATCCTGCAGCAGAGAAAGGGGCAGGACAGCAGCCAGAGACACACAGAACGTTTGCTTGAACAGGGATGTTGGAGACGTGGATTTGGAGCTGGTCTTGCCAGCACCTTCACTGCACAGACCTGACCAACTCCTCAGCCTCCGCGGGGAGATGCTCAGTGGCATTTCTGGAAGAAATCCTTCCCTAACGCCTTCCACCACTCACCTGACACCAGCGTATTGTCAGCCATGTGGCTGGATTTCAGCCAGTGACCCAAACGTCCTGCTGTCCAATAGCCACCTCCTGCTGTTGCATTTCCAAACCAGGATCATTTCAATCACTTACATAAAGAAAGATCACTGCTCAAACTCAGCTTGCAAAGGTGTTTGATAAAGCCCAAACTGCAGTTGATTTCCCTCACTTTCTGACAGCACGGCCAGCGCGAGCACTCAGCAATGCAACAGTCTGAACCGCAGGCAGGCAGAGCTCTCTGAGGCAGGCGGAGCGAGCGGGACAGAATTCCCAGGAATTCAGCCCTGCCTGCACACGGCAGCTGCTCACCTGGATGAAGAGCCACGAGGTGACAAGCGCCAGGCTGCTGTACTGCCCGTTGAACCGGTAGTGGTAGGCGTAGAAGGCAAAGTGGTACAGATAGAAGAACCTGGACAGAAAAGCAATAAATATCAGGGTACGTCAAATGGACAGGACAAATGTGAGCTTCCTTCTAGCCCTAACTCCATCCCGAGCTGGGGCGCTTTGTGGGGGGCTGCAGAGTCCCATTAACAGGTCATTAGAATTGCCTCGTTACGAACTGGTCTTCGACAGCGCAAACCAGAGGGCACGCAGAGGGCTGGGGCGATTCTCGAGAGCCGGGCGCGAGGCCCAAAGCGAAGCGATTGCGCTTTGGACCCTGTGACATGCAGGGCAGGTCCCACAGAGACCGGCCGCGGCTCCGGGGTGGGGGGAAAGGCCCTTGCCCGGGGGCGCTGGGGAGGAGCTGGAGCCGCCTTTCCCCAGGCAGCAGAAGGAGATCCCTGCCAGCTCCCACCTGAGCCAGTGCCTCTTGCTCGTGTTGGTGTGGCAGCAGATCGCGTCGTACTGGTCAGCCAGCCAGACGATGAGGATGATGTAGAAGGCAGTTGTGGTGTCGTTGAAGAACTCGGACATGATGGCCTCCATGCCTGCGGGACAGGGGCCGACGTCAGCACGCCGCAGGCAGAGCCCAGACCGCAGCAGGTAACGCAGCGGCGAAGGGCCGACCCCCGCGCAGCCCGTGGGACCGGCTGGCTCCGGGCAGCGTGTGGGGCAGATGGGTTCTGTTGTTTGTGTTTTAAATTCAAACTGTGCTAATGCAACGTGGGCACAGAAGCGTGAATCTGAAATGAACTAAAGGGACAGATAAAGCTCCAGTTTATGCGATTTCCAAACGAGCTGCTTTCCCAGGGGACCCAGAAGGACAATGCAGCTCACTGTGCCATCAGATTCCAGAGCCTTCCCCCTCGTGATGAGCAGAGGCACCAACCACCTGCCGTGGCCAGGCCAGAACAGGGAATTACACTTTCCACGGATCCCAAAGGGACTCGCTGCAGGCGCACAGGCAGCGAGTTAACGTCCTTACCTACTAGAGCCAGAATGACAGTGAGGAGCGGAGCCGCAGGGAACGCAATGGTCATGTTCATCTCCAGCATCTGCAACAGGTCAACTGCAAGGAGGAAAGCACACGGTAACCCCAAGTGGACACGGGGCCACAGAACCCTCTGCCCCCACGCTGCTCCCTGCTCAGCAGGGTGAAGTCCACTGTCCCTCGTCGAGAGACAGAACAGCTCTCGCGAGCACGGGGACAGGGGGACGGGGGGAACATCCCCTGCACAGCTACACACAGGTCCCTTCTCAACAACAACAGTCAGCAGGGTGTACAGGACACACTGCGCGGGAGCAGGCAGTGTCCAGCACACCCGAAATCCCTCAGAAAAATCCTTACCAATGAAGACAAAGATCTGATGGTGCGAGTAGCGCAACAGCATCGAGACGGACAGAGTCTGAAACACGAGAACAGGGGCCGGTGTTAGAGCCCCGCATGGGCAGGGAGCCGCTTCCAGCGTCCCGCGACGGCAGAGCCCCCCACGCCAGGCACGTCCCGCGCTCGTTAGAGCAACACAGACCCATTTCCCAAAGAGCCTAACACCCCTCCAACAGTCGCCCAGCACCGCCCCCTCCCCTCTCACTGGTTACGGCACAAGGAGCTGCGTCGGCGGACGGTCAGACACCAAGGGGAACCGTCACCCAAGACTACAAACACAGGCTCAGTTATCACCTGGGATCTTCTCTAATACTTATCTGCAACCACCTCGTCTCACACAGTCACAGGAGACTTGATCACTCCTGGCAAATTAGTTAGGCCTGGTCTTAAAGGCCTCAGAGGACAAACTTCTGCACCCCGGGCCTCGGCAGCCTGAGTGCTTTAACCACCCCTGGAGACTCTCTAACCTGAATCTCCCTTTTGGGAGTTTGGTTCAGCTCCTCTGTTTGTCTCACTGTTAGGACTTTAAGAACGCACATTAACACCCCCACAGAGTAGAACCTCGTACCCAGCAGCTCTGAAAGCCGGTGAGAGCTCAGGCCTGTGCTCTTACAGCACCCGGCTCAGCGCCGGGGCAATGCCCAGCTCCAGTTGACTTACAAATATGACCATGATGACAAAGGCTGCCAGGTAGGAAGTCCTGGCCATCCACATGCTGACGAAGCGATAGTGCTCCCCAGACACCACATTGCGAAGGAAACCTGGAGAGAAGAACCCAACAAACACACGAGCTCAGTGTGATTAACCCGCAAACTCAGAACAAACTTCCTGCGCCTTCTAAAGGAACAGGACACGCGAAGCCACGGCGACAGCTCTCCCAGCAGCACCCTCATTGTGATGCAGTGCCATAAGGTAGGAAATCACGTTTGCAGACACCTCTCCCCTCAGGCTCGTTTCATTTTGTCCTTCACAATAACATCTCTACACAACACAGGGAACCGTTCCCTGCACTGGGGATTAATCAATAGTCAGAAGATGATCTTCATGCATCCGGAGAAAAAACAGCTGAAAGCCATTCCTCCGAGCCTTACCTTTGTTTTCTTCATTTTCAGCCAAAGCTTTGACACTTGACATCAGGATGTCATCGTAACCCAGGAACTCATCCAGCAACAGGCGACTGAACCTGTCCCCAAAGCACTGATCCCTGGTTGGATCTAGAGAGGAGACAAAAACCCGTTCAGACTGTTCATACCAGCCACAGGGGCAGCGAGGCAAACACCACCCAGGGCCAGCACCCAGGGCCAGCACCCAGTCTTCTCATAACTCCAAAGGACACAGCTGCCAACAGACGTGTCTGTGCTCAGACCTTTGGCTGTACAACTAAATCGGGCAGGACTGGGAGGGAAAATGTCACACCCTGACAAATCTGGCCATGCTGTCAAAATGCTCATGTCAGTCAGGCCCCACGAATTACACCAGGGCTGTCGCACTCACTGCTGGCACAGGCACAAAGGGAATTTGCCTTCTAGGCTTGGACTATCTCCCTAGGCTCACCCCAGCTAACGTCCCAGAGAAACAAGTTCTGGGAAGGCTCAAGAGGGCCAGGCCGAGACTTTTTAGCCACCAGCTGGCCTCGGCATGACCCTGCTGGGGCCCATCACCCCCCTCAGCGAAGGACAGGCAAACGCCTCCCCAGGGCTCTGGGCACTAACGGCTCTTCCACTCCTCTCCTGAAGCTGGTACTGCATTCCACTGCACATCAGCTTGTAAAAACAACCCAAATCTAAGCAAAACAGGAAGCATGAATACACATAATTTTTTGGTAAATTACTAGGATACTTTTGAAGGAATTTGTCTAGCTGAATTGGAAAACCCAGGTCAGTAAATTGACTTTTACCATGGAAACTGCCCATGAGCTATACAGGATAACTGCTTAATACTCCAGCCCAGCTGTAATTCAGTTTGACTAGGAGTAAGTCACGAAATCTAGTCTGACTGCTGCACTAACAGCTCGTTACAGCTCAATTAAGTTCACAGGCATGAGGAGGTTTGAGACCGTATTCCTGACTTGGGCAGGTTTTAATGGAGCAAACGCAGGCGAAGGGTCTGCGGGTGCCAACAGGGGCACAAAGGTTGCCGAGACAGCGCTAAGCAGCTCCGCTCGCTCTGGCCCGGCACAGGCGCCGTCGCTCTCGCGCTGGGCTCTAACACTGCGCTGCCGCTGCTCCACCCTGAGCCCGGATCTTCACTTCCCCCCTCTGTGAGAAAACTGCGCTGGCCCTAACATCAGCGCTCACCAAAACAGGCTCCACCATCTCACACGACTGCTCTGGGACAGGTGTGACCCACTAAAGCCATAAAGACCCAGGAAAGTTCTCCCAGGTGGAAAATGAGCGCTGTCACCTGTGACAAATAGTTTCCACAAGACGGCAGAGGAAGGGGCGCGGGGGTACCCCTGCAGAGCGCTCGCCCCCCGCGCAGAGCGCGCTGGCTCCCGCACTCACCCAGCGTCACCACCATGACCGGGATGCTGAGGCGCTGCCGAGTGCTCTGCGACAGGCGCAGGAACCCGTACTCCAGCGAGTACTCCACGATGTACTCCTCCTGCGGCCACACTGCGGGAGAGGGCGGGAGGAGACTCAACAGCGGGGCTTGCAAACAATTACCAAGGAGAAACAGCACCTCTGGATTCCCTCCCTCCCTCCCACCACATTCTTGAAAAGAGAATCAGTTGCAAACACAGCCTCTAGGCTTCCTTCAATTAAAGACAAATCAATACAAATTCTTTGAAATTGCAGCCCAATCCCTTGACATTAGTCCCTAATGTGAAACTTCTGGGAAAGCTTCAGGGCAGCGGCTCCAAGCTCTGGCGAGCATCTGCCCCCATCTTTGCCTGGCGAGCCCCAGAGCACTTGTTCTTGCTCTGTTCAATTTCTGCTTTCTGGGTTCTTTAGGGAACAGCAGGAAAATGTAACTTTAAACCTTGTGGTGGTTTAAACCTGCTCGGCAGGCAAACCCCACGCAGCCACTCACCCACCCTCCCGGGGGACGGGGGGGAACTGGAAGGGTGAAGGTAAGGAGACTCGTAGGTTGAGATAAAAACAATTTAATAATTGAAATAAAATGAAATTGATAGTAATAATAGAATATACCGATGAGTGACGCACACTGTGATCGCTCACCCCTGTCGACCGGTGCCCAGCCCGTTCCCAGCGAGCGAACCCAGAGAAGGGA
This sequence comes from Strix uralensis, assembly GCF_047716275.1. Lineage (NCBI taxonomy): Eukaryota > Metazoa > Chordata > Aves > Strigiformes > Strigidae > Strix > Strix uralensis. Next base: position 6,590,864 of record NC_133998.1, on the reverse strand, counting down.
AAATCCAGAAACCACAATCCTGGAAGAGGGAGCGAGCAGCTCCCCGGCCGCCCTCCTCTACCCACTGAGCGCGACGCCGGGCGCTGGGGAATGTTCCCTTGGCCAGGCTGGGTCCAGGGCTCTGGCCGTGCCCCCTCCCAGCTTCTCGTGCACCTGCGCACGGGCAGGACACGGGGAGCTGGAAAGTCCTTGATTTCTGAGCAGCAGCTGAAAACATCAGTGTTATTGACGTTCCTCTCATACCAAAGCCCACAGTGAACCCAAAACACAGCACTACTCTCCCCACTACGATGACAAATTAACTCTACCCCAGCTGAAACCAGGACACACCTGCTGAGCACAAGTGAACGCAGGGCACGAGCACTGCGCTTCTCAGGAGACCCGTCACTGCTGCAACCGCAAATCTCAAAACTAAAGGCAGGAGCGGTTACGCCTTTCCAGAAACGTGGTGGTGCCTGAAGTTTCCTTGATTTTTTTTTTTTTTTTGAAGAAAGTTTCAAAATATATGCTTTTTGCTACATCATCTCTGAAAGGACAAAACTTCCTGCTACGTCGGAGCCAAGCAATTTAATCCCTGATCTCTCAAGCTGTCACAGCGTATCTTGCAAGAGGCGAGGGGAGGCGGCTGTCAGGCGTCTCGCAACACAGCAGAGGAGTTAAAAGGATCCAATAACTCAAAAGGAATGTACCTGCCTCTTCTGACTTACAGCGACACACCAGCAACAGCAGAGCCCACCTCCCCGCCTCGGATCCCACTTCTCGGGCAGCAAACACAGGCTGCTGTGTTTGTTTCATCTTTTGTTTCCATTATAAAATGGTTTTAAGCTCAAATGGAAAACGTGTTTAAATATCTTTTGTATCAGAAAACATTCTTCCACGGTAAAATATTCTGTCTAAACATGAAATTTGGTGTACTTGTAACACAAGAAACCTGGACAAAACCAATAAAACCAGGTATGTGGGGATTTGGGACCCATTTGAAAAGATCAATGTTTTAATTACGTTGGGAAGCAGCACAATCCTCCCCCCCCCCCCCCCGCTGCTGGACCATCTCCAGCCGGCGCTCAGCACACCAAGGCACAGCACAACGTGACTCCCTTACAGAACTTAGGCCACTATTAATAAAGGGATTGCACCAAAAACATTTACTGTTTTCTAGTCTTATGTGACTTAATGACCTTAAATTCAGGACTAATGAGTTCTGGGTCAGCCTCAAGCAGAACCACTGCACGACCACGGGAACGTGCCGCTGCAGTGCCCAGTCTCACAGTCCTCCCCGGCCACAACACCCAGTACTTCTGAAGAGCAGAGAATTCCAGTCTTTCCAGGGGTAAAAGTGTAGGTGAAAAAGGCAAATTAAATAAGAATCCAATTGCCTTGTCTCAACATAAATACATTTTAATAGATTTCCTGCCCTAACCACTAGAAACAGAAGTTTTCCAACACTGGAATTCCATTTTGAATAATACAAAGCCACTAAATCTCCCTCTAGAGTTTATGAGACATTATTAGCAGCTTAAGTCATGCTGGAACAGGGGAGGAATAAAGCAGGACGCTGTCCTGAACAATGCAGAACAGCAGCGCTCTATCTCGCAATCCACTAAAACTTGTTTGGTGGCTTTCAGGATTAATTAGCTGTTCCAAGTACTGGTGTTGACTCAAAGACCCAAAATCCAGCCCAAACCCTGTTAATACACGGAGGAATGCGCGCTGTCAGTGGGATCCCTGCAGATCTCACCTCCCCTGTGAGGACAGGCTGGGAGAGTTTCCCCCCAACTGGAGAAGAGAAGGCTCCGGGGAGACCTTAGAGCAGCCTCCCAGGACTGAAAGGGGCTACAGGCAAGAGGGGAGGGACTCTTGATCGGGGGGAGGGATAGGACAAGGGGTCACACTTTTAAACTGACAGAGGGGAGATTCAGATTAGATATCAGCAAGAAATTCTTTCCTGTGAGGGTGGTGAGGCCCTGGCACAGGTTGCCCAGAGAAGCTGTGGCTGCCCCCTCCCTGGAAGGGTTCAAGGCCAGGTTGGACGGGGCTTTGGGCAACCTGGGCTAGTGGAAGGTGTCCCTGCCCGGGGCAGGGGGTGGCACTGGGTGGGCTTTAAGGTCCCTTCCAACCCAAACTGTTCCCTGATTCTGTGACCTCAAGAGGACAGCGAACGGCTCAGAGGAGGGAGGTTCACATTCATCTGAGATACCTGGCACCAATCACCGCAGAAACACAACGCCAGACCACGAGGCTTCAGCAAATTCTACAGCCCAGACGACCCCCAACTCCCGGCCTCCCTCCAGCCACAGGAAAGATCTTGTGGATCTACTGTTAGTATTGACAAGATTAACCCCCGGTGAACGCGTCAGGGGAGACATTTCAGGTTACCACAGACGTGCCCAGAGAAGCCAGAAGGAACGGAACGTGCAGGGGTGCGCGGGGCAGGGGAAGGGGAGAGCTCGGGTAGCAGCGTAAGCGGTCTTTACCTGCTCTGGCTAGCATCTCAAACTCGGACACAGTCTCCCGCAGAGGCTGCATACCTTTAGCGGCTGCTTCGCTAAACGAGAACTCCTGGCTTTCGTTGTGGGTCAGTGCCTCGGTGCTGCTCACCCGGGATGGCTTGAGGAACACCCTGGGCTCGATATCCAGCTCAAACTGTTGGAAAACCGCGGCAGGGAAAGTCACGTCAGCAGCTGCTCCAGCTCCGGCCTCCTGCGCTCCCCCCGTGCCCCCAGCGAAGGCCTCCGCTGCCAAAAGGAGGACAAGAGAGGCCACTCTTGGGCTTTAATTTCTGTCTTAACCCATCAGACACTAATGTGGAGATTCAGGAAAAGCCAAGGAGCACACCCCGTTTCTGGGTGACTGAGGGATCACAGAGGGACTGTGAAATGGTTTATTTCTCCCCAAACCGACACCTGGGTTCCCATCTCCTGTGTACCCAGGGAACGCATCTTTACCTTGATAGAGCTGTTTTCAAACATATCCACAGTCATTTCCTCCTCTTCTTCCTCCTCTTCCTCAGCTGTGGATTCAACCACCATTCCCGGGAACTTCTCAACACCACAGAATTGCAGGAAGATGGGGGCTCGGCTCGAGTTGCGCTGGATTTCCACCCGCAAGATGCCATCGCGTGGCCATTTATCTCGCACGTGCTCCAGGCAGTTAATGGGCGAGCGGGAGAAGGCGATGTGGATGTAAGCCAGGATGAAGAGCACGAAGAGAGCCTACACACAGCAAGAAACAGAGCAGAGACCATCAGCCCAACCAGCCCTGGCCTGCTTAGAGACTCCCCAGTTTTAACCGTCTCTTCTTTGCCCATAAAGACACGTTCCTGTGGTCGTGCAGTGGTTCTGCCTGATGCTGACCCAAAAGATTAATCCGGACAAACGAATTTGCAAGTGGACAAGAACTTTTATGCTTCCCAACCCCAGTGGTCTCTGCATCAACAACAGCCCAGAATCAGGCAATTTCAGCACTGCCGTATCAACAGGGGAACGCGCCAAAGCCAGCAGCAAGAACATCCTCCTCCTGTTGACAAGACCAGAGCTGCCACCGAGACCTGTGCAGAACACGCGTCCTGCTGAAAGTGCAGCTCAGGCACAGGCCCCAGCGCCGCGCAGGCTCCTGCAAACCTCCACCGGCCCCACAACGGCGGCACCGCAGACAAACCGACCAGACACAGCACCGGCGCGTGACGGGGCTCCGAACATTATTGAAGGAAACAGAAACACACCCGTGGCTTTCAGCCGTTCCCTCCTCAGCACAAAGCATCTCCCGTTGAAGCCCGGGGAAGGCTGCCCACCTTTACAAAGGCAGAATAAAGCCAACCTCAACGAAAGATGATCCACCACTAGACCAGGACACTCCAGGCCATGGCAGAACCGCCAGCTCCAGGTCCGCCACTCGCCGCTGCGAGGCGCAGGCTCTGCCACGGCGCAGGCCGAGCTGGGCTCACGGAGCATCGCCACTCCCTCGCCCTGGCTCTCCCTGAGGAACAGCTATAAAGCCACAGCAAAACTAAGTGGACTAATAAAATCCGTTCCCTACAGTGAAGATAATAAATCTAGCACAGTGTTACCCAACGCTGTCCAAAGTTCACAGCTGAAAGCTCTGAGAACCGCCGGCACAGTGCGTGCTACAGCTGAGCTTTGTACACGCGCCTTCCAGCTGCATTAAGATGCTCGTTCCTAATTAAACCAGCTGTCCTCGCTCCATATCGCTCCTGACCTATTTGCTGTGAATAAACAGACTGGTAAACACCTCGTCTGCAGAGGAGCTGCACAGGAAGACACCAGGGGAGGTAAAGCAGAAACGCTCCCTCGTTGCAGGAGGAGCCGCGGCGAAGCCGGCAGAGCCACGACCAGTTTCTGGACTCTGTGAGCAGCAGGACCACGGACTCCGACCTCACCTCCCACCGCTACCCTGCGCCCAGAGCTGAGACCAGGCTGGAGCCTGGCTGCCTCCTGACCCTGCAGGCAGGAGCCGGCGGTTCTCTGCGGACGCCCTGTGAATACTCCTACTCCTCGGGAGCGCTTTGATCAAGAGCAGACAGCAGCAAGAACCGCTACTGCCAACCACTCGCTCTGCCCCACAGCCTCGCCGTTAGCACCATCCCTGTCCCACTCTCCCTGCCCCTATCCAGTTATACAACGGGGAAAAAAAAAGAGAGCGCTGGGAAAACCCTTAATGTTTCTGGGGAGGGGAGAAAAAGTCTACGTGCAGTATGAGACAAATTGTCCTAAATGTTTTCTTGCTTTAAGCAGCTGAATTTTAGAAACTGAGAGCAGAAGCACACTGTTGTCATGCACCAAGCTCCTCTTCCCCCTTCCCCTTTCTCTGATTTCCCACACTGGTGCTGACGAGAAGCGTCACCGTGCGCCCCAGAAGCTGCGGGGCAGGATTTAACCTACGGACAGTTCACCCCGCGGGCACCGACGGGCCCCTCTGCGGGTCAATCCTGCACCCACCCCAACAAGAACACATGCGGGTTTTCACCCTGTTGTGTAGAAGTGTGACAGTGCACAGGCACAGTCGAGGGCTGAAAAGAAATGGGGTTAAAATGGGGTAAAATGTCTGGAAAAGACAAGACTCCCACAATCAAATCTCTCACATATGCAATGCATCCCAAACCAGCGATTGCTTGGACACAGAACCACAAATCTTTCACACCCACATCCCTGGACCTGACCCACACCAGCCTGGCTGCCCCACGAGCTGGCTCACAGATTTCCTTTTTATTTCCAGACCCGGTGCCAGAGCTCTGATGGTGCGGGGAGCACACAGATCCTTACAACTATTCACGTCTTTCTCCCAGAAGAGCGGCCCATGGGAGCTCAGCGGACAGCTTGGGGGAGGTGACCCAACCACAGGCCATGACCTCTGGCAGAGACAAGCTTTTTTGTGTTTGTAAGGAAATTTATGCCTTAGCGCCTGACCACAGGCTACTGAGAGGAGCGTCCGCTCCTCCCCATAAAGCCCCCGAAAAGCTGCCCCTCACCTTGAGGAGGACAAAGAACTCGAAGACACGGCGGAAGGAGGGCGGGAAGAGGCGAGCGTAGGTCACTGCCATCTTGAAGAAGAGCGCGTGGAAGAGACGATCGCGCACATTGATCAAGGGGTTCTGGTTGAGGTTGGGATTGCGGACGCCCCGGTTGTTCCCCCCGGCAGCCCCGCCGCCCCCGGTGTTGTTGGCCGGGTGGTGGTTGTTGGCGTTCGGCTGGTTCTCGGACATCCTGGTGCCGGCGGCCGGGAGCCGAAGGGCGCTGGCGGTGCTGACCTGGGCCGGAGGAGCCGTTCCTCCTCCGCACAGCGGACCTGGGGCCGGGCGGCCGCCCCGGAGGGGGACGCGGGGCGAGGGGTCAAGCGCAGCCTCCGGGAGACGGGGGGGAAGCCCCGGGCCGGGAGCCGCTCGGTGCGGGGTGCCGGGCGGGCGCTGCCCCCGTCCCGCTCTCCCCAGGGGCCGCCGCCCTGGGCCCGGCCCGGCCTCCTGCGCGCAGACGCCTCCCAAGCGGACGGCGGGTCAGGCCCGGCGGGGCCCTGGCCAGGCCCCGGGGGTCAGCGGGCCGCTGCCTCGGCGGGGCCCGGGAGCGGCGCGGCCCGAGCAGGCCCAGCGGGGACGCGGCTCCTGGGCCGGCCCCGCGGCCATGGGAGACCCGTTACCGGCGCGGCCCGGAGCGCGGCGGGCGCCTCGGCCGATCCTGGCGCGGCGCGGTGCAGAGCGGCCCAGGCCCGGCCCTCAGCGCGCCGCCGCCATCTTCCTCCGCCGGCACCAACGAGGGCGGCAGGGCGCCTGCGCGAGCGGCCGCGGGGAACTCTGGGACGGTGGAGGACAAACCGCGCCCCGGCCCCGCCCCGGTATGCAAATTAGGGAATGTCCCGTCATGCACCGCGCGCAGAAGGCCGCTCTGCGCGGTATCTCCGCCTGGAAACGCCGAGATTTTTGACAGAAAGGAGGCTCAAGAATAGCAAAACATATGATAATACCTTCAGGATATGGTTCTGTGAAGAGAGACACAGAAATCCGAGACAAAAAGATCACCATAATGCAAAAATTTCTCAATGAGAGAGGTTCAAATACCGTCGCGGGCACAGTAACATTCGTGCTCGCTTCGGCAGCACATATACTAAAATTGGAACGATACAGAGAAGATTAGCATGGCCCCTGCGCAAGGATGACACGCAAATTCGTGAAGCGTTCCATATTTTTTTCACTCGGCAAACGCAACCCCCCAACCCCGGGGGGACCCTTTTGAGCCCCCGCTCCGCGCCGGGGACACCCCGGGTCACGGGCCGGGGAGGTGCGCGGTGCCCCGGCCCCCCCCACCCGCGGGCAGCCCCCTGGGGAAGGGCTGCACCCCCCCACCATAGCAGAGGGGGCTCAGGGCTGAGGGAGGAGATGGGCACCCCGAAACCCTCACACCCCCCCGGCCCGGGGGCCAAGGGGACCCCGGCGGAGGGGCCGAGCCCCTGCACCCGCGCTGGGGCACCCCAGAGGGGGAGAAGGTGGCGAGGAGGGACCCCCAGGGAGGGTGGCGGGCAGGGTCCCCTCCCCAGGGACCACCCAGGGTGAGGAAGACCCCATCTGACCTTCGGCCACTCGGGGAGCCGCGGGGAAGGGGCTGTGGGGTGGCAGGGGGCCACGCTTGGCTGCTCTGTGCCCCCTCCCCGTGCAAGGGCCATCCTGCTGCCCCCACCCCGCTGTGCCCCCGCCCCGTGTCCCCCAGCACTGGGAGGGTGACCAGCCCCCCGCGCGGTACCACGGGCCTTTATTTAATCGCTCTTCTCCAGCAGTGAGCAGTCGGGGCCCCTGGGCCAGCCCCAGCACCCCGGGCAGGGGGGGGGCCCAGCGCAGACCCCCCCCACATCCAGCGCAGCCCCCCCCGAGGGGTACTGGGGCCCTGCCTTGATGTTCTGACCCTCCCCAGCACCCGAACTGTCCCACGGGGATGGTGGCTCCATGCTGGGGGGCAGGATGTGGCCCCCCTATGCAGTTCTGGGGGTCCGGGGTGGCCAGAAGCCCCCGGACCCTGGGTCGTGCTGCGGTGACGGGCGGGGGGTCCGTGGGGCACCGTGCCCCCGCTCAGACAGTGCTCTCCTGGGTGCTGTCATCCTCCAGGAACAGCGTCAGCCTCCTCCCGGGGCTGGGGACCGCCGGGGTTGCATCCTGCCGCGGGGCCGTGGCCCCCCCGGGGTGCTCGTCGCTCTGCTCGCTGGCAAAACGCACGAAGACCTGTGGGGAGGGGCAGGGTGAGGGGCAGCACCAGCAGGACCCCGGCCCTCGCGCCCTCGTGCCCCCCGTCACCTGGTCAAGGGTGGTCTGGGACACGGAGTAGTCCTCGATGTGGCAGGGCCCGTGGTGGGCTGCCAGGACGCTGAAGACGCTGGCCAGGGAGCCGGCGCGGGGGGGGAGCTGGTACTGCAGCAGCCCCCCGTGTCGCTCCATCAGCACGATGCCGGGGAACCGGCGCTGCATCAGCCTCTCCAGCGGCGCTGGCCCGGGGCCCCCCACCCGCACCACCACCGTGTAGCCGTCCCCAAACCTGCGCGGGAGAGGGGGGCAGCGCTGCAGGGACCACCCGTGTCCCCCCGCTGCCAGAGCCCCCCGCTGCCAGCCCCCAGCCCTGTTACCTGCTCTTGAGGTGCTGGGCGCTGCCCAGGCAGCGGAACCGGCCGTTGACCATGATGGCCATCCGGGTGCAGAGCGCCTCGCACTCCTCCATGCTGCCGGGGGCAGGCGTGAGGCCCCGCGGGCACGGAGCGGGGGTCCCGTCGGGGGGTTCCACAGGGGTGCTCCCCTCGGGGGGTGCCACAGACCCCGGGGTGGGGGGGCTCACCTGTGGGACGTGAGCACCACGGACCTGCCCTCGCGGATGACGCTGAGGATACAGTCCCACAGGAACCGCCGCGCCTGCGGGTCCATCCCCGTCGTGGGCTCATCCTGCAACGGCCCCGGTGGTGGCGTCAGCCCGGGCAGGGGCCAGGGGCTGCCGTGGGACCCCCCCCACTGCCCCCCCTCACCAGGAAGACGACGGGCGGGGAGCCGAGGAGGGCTATGGCCGTGGAGAGCTTGCGCTTGTTGCCCCCGCTGTACTTGCCCGCCGGCTGGTCCGCGTGCGGCCCCAGCCCCAGCTTGGCAATGCCCCACTGAGCCACCTGCGAGAGATGCGGAAGGGATGAGGATGGGGGTCCCCTGGGTTGGGGGGGTCGAGGCGCGGGCCCTACCCTGGGGGTCTCCTCCTCCGGGACCCCACGCAGGCGGCTGTAAAACTCCAGGTGCTCCCGCCCCGTCAGCAGGTCCGTGATGGCGTCGAACTGGGGGCAGTAACCCATGTGCTGGTGGACGGACTGGAGGTCGGTGAGCACGCTGCGGGGACGGGGACACAGCTGAGCCCGCGATGGGGACAGGGACACGGCTGAGCACGCGACGGGGACAAGCTCCAGGGACGAGGCTGATGACACCACAGGAATAGGGACAAGTGCGCTCCAGGGTTGAGGATGAGGATGAAGCCAAGCACGAGCGCACCGCAGGGACGAGGGCAGGGAGGAGCCCAGGGTGGGGACAGGGATGATGGCACATGCTGTGGGGACACGGAGAGGGGGAGCAGCGGGTCGGCCGTGGGGTCCCTCCGTCTCGCCCACCTGTGCCCCTTCAGCCAGGCCTCCCCCAGCGTCACCTCCGCGTCCCCCGTCAGCATCTGGAAGGTGGAGGTCTTCCCCGCACCGTTCACCCCCAGGAGGCCGAAGCACTGCGGGGCACAGACCGGGGTTACCGGCAGCCCCAGCCCTGCCCGCGGTGCCGTCTGTCCGTCTGTCCGGCGCTCACCTCCCCGGGGGGAATGGCCACGCAGAGCCGGTCCACGGCCGGGGCCTTCCTGCGCCGGTACACCTGTGGGCAGAGCCGGGACGGCGCTGGGTGCTCCCACCCATCACCCGCCAGCGGGACCGGGGCTACGGGAGAGGCTGGAGCCCCTCAGCAAGGGCTGGGGCAGGGGCCGGCCCCACGGCACCCACCTTGGTCAGGTCCTTCAGCAGCAGGAGGTGGCCGTGCGGGGAGCTGCTGCCCACCCTTGCCCGCTCCCTGGCCACGTCCTGGTCCTCCTCCCCCAGCAAGGGCAGCTGCAGAGCCCGTGGCCTGGAGGCAACAGCAGCAGGAGCACTTCCAGGGCTGCCCACCCCACAGCCGCCCCACAGCCACCCCACAGCTGCCCCACGGCTGGTCCTCACCCGAGCCGCAGGAAGAAGCGGTACTGCAGCAGGAGGGTGAAGAGGAAGAAGATGACGCCCTCAACGGCCATGGCGAACATGTTCTTCCCTGCCAGATCCCAGGAGAGGGGGGACACAAAGCGCCTGTCCCCTGTGAGTGGTGAGAGAGGCTGTAGGAATGGGGGGGACACCAGGGAGGGCCCCTACACTGGCCAGGCTTTGGGGAGGGGGAGCAGCCCTGATACCCCCAGACTCACCGAACCTCTCGAAGGCATCGGCCATTGCCTGGTTCTTCACCATGTCGATGAGGCCCCGGCCCAGGCAGAAGTGGGGGAAGATGAGGAAAACTTTCTTCAAGATGCGGTTGATGTCGTTGAGGTTCTGCCGGGGCAGCGAGGAGAGGGGTGGGGGGGCTGGCACTGGCCCCGCAGAGATGGGAGGGGGGTCCAGGGCAGCCCGGGGGCTCACCTGGTCTACGAAGAGCTCCAGCACGAAGGTGGCCACGCTGCCGTTGATGCCGATGAAGAGGTTGATGCACGTCAGGGCCACGTAGGCGGTGCTGGGGATGCTGAAGAGGAAGGAGGCCGGGTACATCAGGGGGGTGATGGACCAGCTGGAGGGGCAGAGAGGCGGGGGCTGGTCGAGGTGCATCCCCCGTCCCAGGGGGCACAGCAGGGCGAGCTGGCACCCGCCCCCCCATCACCATCACTCCCCCCTGCTTCACCGGGGTCCAGCCCCGGGGGGGGGAGGGCTGGGCCCCGGGGGGGGCTCCACCGGCCCTTCACCCGTAGAGCAGCAGCAGCAGCACCAGGGAGGGCAGGTTGGCGGAGGACACGTAGGACTTCTGCTGGAAGCAGAGGAAGATGAGGATGACCAGCAGCGCAGGGACCACGTAGTTGCACTGCAGGCACGGAGAAGCCAGGGAGGGGGGTCACGAGGGGGACCCAGCCCCCCAGGAGCTATAGCCCATCCCTGTCCCCGTCCCGCACCATGTCCCAGGCGAAGTTGCCCAGCCAGTAGGTAACGGGCTTCATCCCGCTGACGAACTGCAGGTGCTTGGCCTTGCTGACCCGCTCCTCGATGAGGAAGAGCACGAAGCTGGCTGGGACGAAGGACATGGCGAAGATGACGCAGATGGAGACCAGCACGTCCACCGAGGTGGCCATCCTGCCGCGGAAGGGAGGGTTCAGCCAGGGGTGGGGACAGGCCCCGCGGGCCCCGCGGCCCCCCCGGCACTCACAGGGCGGCCTCCGAGAGCTGCTCCTTGGTGAGGTTGAGGGGGTGGTTGGTGGCCGTGATGCCGTAGAGCGCGGGGTCGGTCCCGGCGGGCAGCCGGGCGCGCAGCAGCCCGTTGCTGGCCACGTTGACGAAGGAGACCATGGCGTGCCAGCCCTTGTTGTTGAACCAGACCTGCAGCCCGGGGGAGCCCCGCGGCTCAGAGCCCCCCGCCCGCCCCGGCAGCGCCGCGCCGGCTGCGCCCGCGGGACCCCCCTCCCCACGGGGCGCACCTTGATGTTCCTGCGCGCGTCCAAGCCCTCGATGAAGCGGCTGAGGTTGCCCAGGAGCCGGTCCGAGGGGCTGCCCTGGGCAAGGGAACGCGGGGTGAGGCGCCCTCCCGGCGCCGCGGTGCCGGGGCTGAGGCGGGGTGGGGGACGGCGGGGGGGGCAGAGCCGCGGCCGTACCGGGGTGACGTTGAGCAGCGCCCGGAGCTCCAGCACCGCCTCGTCCACCTCCGCCGCCGACGGCAGCGCCGGGGAGCCGCCGGCGCCCAGCGAAAAGCCGCCGTACCTGCGGGGACAGACGGGCGCTCCCAAAGCTGCCGCCGTCCCCCGCCGCCGGCCCTGCCCGCCCCGCCGCCGCGGTGAGGGGCTGCAGCCGGCGCTGAGGCCGCCCCGACGTCGGCTCTGCCCGCGCATCGCTCGGGCTCTGCCCAGCCCCACGCGGCAGCTCCTGCCCCCCCGGCCCATCCGTGCGGAACCGCAGCCCCTCCCCGGGCTCACCTCTGCTCGTTCACCCACTTCTTGTTCCTCAGCCTGAAAGAAATTGGGGGGGGGAGAGAAATACCCCCGCGGGGACGTTACGGCAGCACCATGAGTCCCCCCAGTTCCCCCTCGCCCTGCGGTGGTCGCGCTGCTCCCAGCCCTGGCTGGGTTTGGTTCGCAGTGTCCCTCCCCGCGGTGTCCCCGGGGTGTCCCTGCAATGTCCCACCGTGTCCCCAGGGTGTCCCCAGCCCCAGCACTCACTCCCGGCGGATGATCTGGGGGTAGCTCTTCACCAGGTAGTCGGAGATGTTCCTGCCCGTCAGGTTCTGCAGGACGTCGCCCGTGCCCCTTCGCACCTGGGGGGACGGACAGTCGTGCTGGACGGACACACGGACCCCCCCCGAGCATCGCCTCCTCCCGCACCCAGCAGCGCTGGTGCGCCGGGGCGGCCCCACTGCGGGCTGGGGGTTACCTGGGGCGGCGGGAGCCCCCCGGCCCCCTCGGGGCACTCGGGCAGCATCCTGCGAGCCCCCGGCCCGCTGCACTGGCAGGGGGGGGACGGCTCAGCCTGTGTCCAGTTCCTGCGCCGCAGCACTTCCAGCACGGCTGGGGGCGCCGGGGGGGCCCAGAAGCCATCGGGGTGGGAAGCCGGTGGGCACGGCCCTGCCCTGGGCACCGTGGGGGGAGAGAGACCCCCGTTACCAGCCCGGTGTGAGCCAGAGGCGTCGGGAGCTGCCCCCGCCCGCGGCTGCCATCGTCCCCCCACCGCGGGGAGGGCTGGGGGGGTCCCGCGGCATCGCGCCGGCCGGCGGGGCTGCTCCCGGGGGAGAGGTGAGCACCGAGGCGGGGGCCAAGCCCCGGCAGCCCCCCCCCGGCCCCCCCGGCCCCGCGGGGCGCGGGCACTCACGCCTCTCCAGCATCCTTCATGCACTCGGTGCCGAAGCCCGGCTCGGCCAGGAGCGCGCCCAGCAGCCGAGCCGTGTCGGGGTCCCCCGGGGCGTCGTTGCTGCCGGGAGACGCGGGAGTGAGCTGGTGGCAGTGAGGGACGGGGGGGGCACGGGGACACGGGGGACACACCTGAAGAAGGTGAACTGCTGCCCGTACATCCAGGGCTGGAGCCGCAGCGGCGGGTACTTCCCGAAGGGCGGCACGACGAGGCTGAAGAGCAGCGCGATGCAGACGAAGACGGCGGGCAGGACGATCTGGGGGGGGGCCGGGGGTCAGGGCACCCTCCTGCCCCATCCCCTCCCCACCCTCCGCCCCACCAGGGCCCCGTCCCAGCCCCAGCCCCACCCGTACCTGCGCGAAGAAGCCGCGGGTGCTGCGTCGAGCGTGGAGCATCCTCTTGAGGAAGAGGGCGCGGAGCTGCTGGCGGGTGAGCGCCCAGCCCCTCACCCTGCCGCAGGCCTGCCCGGCCCCCCCCCGCAGCAGGTCTGTCTCCTGGGGCTCCTCCGCTGCAAGGGCAGGGATGGGTCTGGCCCCCTGTGCTGGCAGGGGGGTCCCCCCACCCCACTGGGGAGGGGGTGCTGCCTGCGGGGACGCAACGGGAGCCCCCCAGCCCCCCAGCTCCTACCTCGCCGGGCTCCGTGGGCTCAGCGTAAGGGAGAGGAAAGGGGGGTTATAGCCACGCCGGCGCCTGCCCGACCGGGGTGAGCAGCGGCCCAGGGCACAGCTGGCTCCCCAACTTATCGCAGCCCCCCCAGCTCCCGCAGATGCCCCCTTGCCAGCTCTGTCCCCAGGAGAAGGGGCCTGGAAATGTCCCCTGGGGTTTCCTGCCCCAGCCTGGTCCCTGCACAGAGCCAGGGGCTCCCCCAAACCCGCCACCATCCCTGCCCGACAGCCCGGGGGGCACCTCGAGACCAGGCAGGAGCGTGAAGAGGGGATGCGTGTCCGGGGGGCACACGCACCACGGCCCCAGCCCCGGGGTGAAGGCAGAGGAACCCAGCGGCAGGGGCTGCGCAGCTCGGGGGTCCCAGGTCTCAGCTCCCCCCTTCTTACCCAGCTCCCCGTCGGCTGCTCCTGTGTCCCCCCCCTCGCCGGGGGCTGCTCCTCTCCCGGTGCCTGACAAAAGGGGGGTAAAAGCACCAGGGTGGGACGGAGGCCACAGCCTGGGATACCCCCCTGCACCCATGGGTGCTCCCAGGGGGGACCCCAGCCCTGGGAAGGGCAAGGGCCACACGGGGTGCTGGGGACACCCGCACCCCTCTGCTCCAAGCTGCTGAGCATCTTCCCCCGGCCCCCCCCTGCACCCCAGCCCCCCGATGCTCAGCTCCAGCCAGCACCGGGCGCTTCACCTGCCATGGCCGCGTCCACCCCTGTGTCCTGAGCCACCTTCAGGAAGATCTGAGGGTGGGAGAGCGCTGGCATTAAACATGGCCACCAGCACCCACCCCCCGGCGAGGCAAATCCTCCTGGTCACGGGCAGCCCCTGGCAGAGCTCCAGGGAAGGGGGGGCACGCCGGGACCGCAGGCAGCCCCCCGCCACAGCTCCCCTGGGTACCTCTTCCAGGGTGGTGTCGGAGATGCCGTAGCTGGAGATGCCCAGTTCCCCCAGGCGGGCATCCAGCTCGCGGAACAGCTCCGCGAAGGCGCCGTCCTTGGCCCCGCCGTAGGGCAGGATGAAGAGCACCTCATGCCCAACGTCCTCCACCAGCCGGGAGCCGGGCACCAGCTTCTGGATCAGCGCCGACAGCTGGGCCACATCTGGGGGGATGGGGAGGGCTGGAAACCTGGGCCAGGAGCCAGTGCAGGAACTGGCCAAAGGTGGCCCGAGCCCCACAGCCCAGTCTGAGGGTCCCCAGGAGGTTGGGGGGGGGGGGGGGGCGGGAGGGCAGGGACCCCCTTCTGCCGCACCAGCAGAGGGTGGGCCAAGAGCCGGCGGCAGGGCAGGGTGTGGGGCTGAACACACCCACGGGCCCTGGGGGACACACGGGAAGCACCCAGGGGTGATGCTGTGCCACGGGCACAGGGACGGGACCCTCACCCACAGTGCTGCCCTCGCTGCCCCGGCCCGTGGCGCTGCCGCTCCCCAAGTCGCTGCCGTCCTGCGGGAAAGGGGGGCTGGAGCCCGGCACCCTGCGGCAGGATCCGGCCCCCAGCCCCAGGGCTCGGTGCCCCCCCAGGGCCCAGGATGGAGGCACCGGCCACCCTTTTGGCTGATGCTCAGTGGGGCGGAGGAACCCACCTCTCTGGTGGTGTCGGGGCTGGTGCTGCCACCCGTCCCGCCCCGCTCCTGCTTCACCAGGGTGAGGTGGTAGCCGGTGCCCAGCCTGGCCTTGAGGAAGAGCGGGGACCCGCAGCAGCGGAGCCGGCCCCCCGCGATGATGGCGGTGCGGTCCCCCAGCAGCTCCGCCTCGTCCATGTAGTGGGTGGACAGGATGATGGTGCGGCCTGGGGGTGGGCAGCGGGCTGGACCCTGGGCCCCCTCACCACACCCCCTCTTTGTGGGCATCTCCCCACCAGCGCGTCTCCCTGCTCACCCCACGGGCCCCCACAGCAGGCACATGGCGCGGGGAACCGGGGTCCCCCCCGTCCCCCCCAGCCCTGACCTTTGCGGTACTTGAGTAGCAGCTCCCAGATGCTGCGGCGGGAGTGGGGGTCAACACCGGCCGTGGGCTCGTCCAGGACGACCACCCGGGAGCCACCCACAAAGGCAATGGCCACTGAGAGCTTCCGCTGCATCCCACCTGCGGGGCAGCAGGGACGGCGTTGGGGGGGCCCCGGGGCTGCGGACCCCCCAGCTCGGGTGCCCAGTCCTGCCCCCCACACACACCCGAGAGGTTCCTGGTCTGCTCCCGGCGCTTGTGGGGCAGCCCCGTGTCCTGGAGCAGCTGCTCCACCTCCTCCTTCACCTGTTCCTCCGACAGCCCCTTCAGCCGCCCGTAGAACCAGACGTGCTCCTCCACCGTCAGGCTGGGGCAGGCAGGGGTGAGGGGGGCAGCCCTGCCCGCGCCAGCCCCGCGCTGCTCCCCCCTGCCTGCCCTGCCCCTGCCTACATGTCGAAGAGCACGTTGTGCTGGGGACACGTCCCCATGGTCTTGCGGATGGTGTCGATATCGGAGCGGATGTCCCGGCCCAGGACATAGGCGGTGCCGGAGGTGGGGGGCAGGAGGCCGGTCAGGATGGACCTGAATGGGGGACCGGTGGGGAAAAGGGGTCACGGAGTGTGGGGCCAGTGGGGCCGGGGTGCCCTGTTCTATGTGGGCTGCTCAGAGCCCACTCGCGGGTCGGGACAGCGCCAGGCTCAGCTCCTGCCCCCGGCCGTGGCCACGCAGCCCCCCGGCCAGCCCCCAGCCCCTCCAGCTCACATGGTGGTGGTCTTGCCGGCCCCGTTGTGGCCCAGGAAGGAGGTGATCTGCCCCTCGTAGAAGTCCAGGCTCAGCCCGTTGACAGCCACGCGGCTGTTGTGGTAAATCTTCACCAGGTTGCGGATGGAGACGCCGGGCTGGAGCTGGGCAGGTGGCTCCTCCACCAGCGCTGGGAGCCACCGGAGGGTCACATCCCAGGGAGGACCCCCCCCACAGGGCAGGATCCCCCCCACGGGGCAGGACCCCCTGCCACGGGGGGGTAAAGCTCAGGCAGGAGGGCTCAAGCCCAGCTCCATGGCTGCTGCCCTTCAGCTGCGGGGCTCCAGGGTGGGCAGGGGCAGGGGGCTCACCTTGGGGTGCAGCGGAGGGGCCGGTGGGGTACGGGGGGTGCCTGGCCGAGGACGGCTCTCTGCACCAGTAGATCTTCAGGAAGGGGAAATTCCAGGGCTTGGGGATCCCGTACTGACCTGCCGCAGATGGGGGCTGAGGGGGGCCAGTGCCGGGGAGGCTTCCGGGGGCTGGGGGGGCCGCACTCACCTGGGAAGACGCCCTCGACGTACCAGGTGGCCAGGCCGTAGAGGCCGGCGTCCAGCAGCAGCAGCCCCATGGCTGTGGCAAAGTTGTAGGGGTCTCCTGGGATGGGGCTGGCCCCCAGGTTGTGCCACTGGATGCCCACCCCCTGCTCCTCGTAGAGGGAGAAATACTCGCAGCCGAAGCCGAAGGCCACCGGCGACAGCAGGCTCTGGCGGCGGCAAGACCAGCGGCGTGGGCAGAGAGACCAACCCGGGGAGGGGGGGTTCAGCCCCAAAACCCCCCACCCAGGGGGCCCGAGGGGCATCAGGGAGGGGCAGCCGCAGCCGCTCACCACGAGGACACGGAGCGGGAAGGTGACGTGGTCGCGCCAGGCGACGCACAGCACGTAGGGCAGGTACAGGGAGAAGTAGATGATGCCGCCACAAGCCGAGGCCAGGTTGGCACGAGGGAAGAAGGTGCTGATGAGGAAGCACTGGCTGATGGTGGCCACCGAGAAGGTGCCGAGGAAGAGGAAGATGATGGCCGGGTCGCTGTAGGGCAGGATGTTTCCCAGCTGTGGATGGAGGCAGGTTGGAGCCTGTAGAGCCCCCCCATGCCGGCTCGCAGCCCCGACACTCCCTGTGTCACCCACACTGTCCCCCGTGCCCTGCAGCCTGCCTTGAGGATGAGGACGAGGAGGGCAGAGCTGAGGAGGAAGGGGATGAAGCTGCTGAGGAACCAGCTGAGCCAGAGGATCCCGCTGCTCAGCCCCATGGTCTTCATGGTCTCCTTGAGACGTGTCTCCTTCTCGTGCACCACCCCCTTGATGATCATGGCCACCGAGTAGATCCAGGCCAGCGTCAGGAAAAGGGGCAGCGAGCGGTTCAGGACGCGCAGGAACCTGGCGGGGACGCACCGGCCCTTCCACCCCCGGCCCGACACCCCCAGGCCACCGCCGGGCAGGGGCCACCTGGGGCACGGGGCAGCCCTGTGCCACCTCCCTGGGGCGCAGGGTGCTCAGCCCGGGCCCCCCCAGCAGCGGGTCACTCAAGGGTCCCGGGGGGCCGGGGCTGCCCCCCCACTCACACGTCGTCCACGTAGCAGGGGTAGGGCATTTGCTGGATGTAGACCCCCGTCCGCGGGGCGGCCCCGGTCTGCACCCGCACCACCGCCTGCTCCACCAGGTCCTGCACGTAGACGAACCCCCCCCAGACGTAGCGCAGGTCGCTGAAGGGGTCGGCGGCGGGGCCGGGGTCCCAAAACCTGTGGGCAGAGCACGGCGCTGGGAGGGGGGACCCCCCGCTGCGGGCTGCTCGGGGACACCGAAGGGGCCGGCGTCCCCCAACCTGTCCTTGATCTTGTTGGTCCTGGTGACGTCGTCGATGTCCATGCGGATCTTGTAGCGGACGTGGGGGGGCAGCGCCGGGGCCGTGGCGTTGGTGGGGGGCTGGAAGACCACAGCTGCCCAGAACTGCTGCTCCTCCAGCAGCTCCAGGGCCCGGGCCACCAGCTGCTCCTCGGTGGCCACCGCCTCGATCTTGTCCAGGCAGACACACTGCAGGCAGGGCAGGCAGGGCTCAGCGGGGCTCGGCAGGGCCAGCCCGCCCGGGGGGGGCTGGGGTGACACCCACCTCCATGAACTGTGACAGCGTGCTCAGCACCGCGTCAGCATCGGCGTACGCCCGGTGCCAGGTGAGCCCCGGCCCCGCCGCCGGCCCCCCCAGGAACGCGGCCAACACTGGCACCTTCCAGGAGGTGCCGTTGAGGAACCCGTCGAGGAGCTGGGCCGTGCCCGGGGCCAGCAGCACGTCCTGCAAAGCACCAGGGTCCAGCGGGGCAATGCAGCGCCCCACCGCACCCCCATCCCGCACCCCCATCCCGCAGCCCCCCGTGGGGAGGGGGCTCTGGGGGTCACGCACCCGCAGGACCTGCATCTCCAGGCTGCTGTTGAGGAAGGCGTAGATGCGGGGTCCCAGCTCCCGCCAGGCAGCCCCGACCTCCCCCAGCACCGCCAGCTCCCGGAAGGTCCGATTCACCTGTGAGAGGTGGGGGGTGAGGCAGGGCCGGGGTGAGACCCCCCCCAGCCCCCCCGCAGCCCCCCGCTCACCTCAGCCATGACGCTGTCGGGGCCGGGGCCGGGCGGTGTGTAGAGGATCTTCCCCATGACCAGGGGCTTGATGCCCCGCCAGAAGATCTGCGAGGGGGGGCTGGACTCCAGGCTGCGGACCAGCTCTTGGCAGAAGGGACCTGGAGGGGGGCAGAGCCAAGCCCTCGCCATGGGCCCCCCCTCTCCAGCCCCCCGAGCAGCCCCCCCGAGCCCAGCCCGCTCACTGCTGGCGCTGCCGGGGGCCGTGGGTCTCCGCCCCGAGCTGTTGTTTTGGTCCAGGAAGGCTTTGACGTCGTTGTCCTCATACCAGTTGAGGGAGGGGACCCGCAGCCCCCCGCCCTCGGGGTGCCCACAGGCGACGCGCGACAGGGCCCCGAAGGCGTTGGGAGCCGTCAGCGCCCCGACCTCCCGCCGCAGCTCGGCGAGGCTGGTCATGGAGGAGACCTGGGGTGGGGAGCAGAGCGGGGCTGTGGGGGACCCCGGGGAGCGGGGCAGCGCCGGGATGCACGGGGTGAGGGGGGGGACACTTGTTGGGGGGCAGGGGAGCGGGGCGCTACCTCCTCCATCAGGGATGCTGCGTCCCGCAGGAAGGTGCCCAAGGCGTCCACGGTGCTGGCGATGCCACCTGCCTCCAGACTCAGCTGTTCCTACACGGGGGGGGCACGGGAAGGGGGTCACAGCCCCTCCGGGGGGGTTTAGGGGTCTCTGCGCTGGTGCCTTCCAGCACCCAGCCGGGCTCACCGCCAGCAGCCGGGGGAGGTCGAGCTGGGAGAGGAAGGAGCCCTCCATGGCGCGGAGCTGGGGGCCGGGCAGGGCGCAGAGCCCCCGCTGCAGGAGCTGGGCCGAGGCGGCGTCGCCCCCCCCCAGGAAGCCCCCCAGCTCCAAGGCGTCGCAGACCACGGCCGTCAGTGGCAGGCGGGTGGTGGCCAGGGCGAGCTGGCGGGAGAGGCCCGGTCACACCGCAGCCCCCGGCACCGCGGGCAGCGGGAGCGGGCGCTGCGCCGACACTCACGAGGGGGGGGCTGAGCCGAGCCCCCATCAGCTCGTCCACCAGCGCCGGCGGCAGAGACGTGTTGGTCCGGAGGAACCGCGAGAAGGTCTCGTCCGCTCGCAGGTAATCCCTCAGTGGCAGGGCTGGGGGGGGCAGGACTCAGCCAGGGGGTCTCGCTGCCCCGTCCCCCCCTCCCCGTCCCCGCTGCTCACCCCCCCGCTGAGCCCCGCCGAGCCGGCGCAGGGTGGGCAGCAGCCGGGCGAAGCTGCGCAGGAGCCGCTGCCCGTCGGTGCGGAGCAGGATCTGCCGGGCATCGGCGAGCAGGCGGGAGAGGCTGCGGGGGCACGCGGTGGGCGGTGAGACCCCGGCCCGGCCCCGCGCTGCCCCGCGGCCCCCCAGCCCCCGCCGCTCACATGGAGCCGTCGAAGTTGCCCACCACGCCCGGGGCCTCTCCCGCCGTCGGGTGCCGGAAGCAGGGGTTGTCCATGTTGCAGACGATGCCCCGGAGCCAGGGCAGGGTCCCGGCCGAGGGCAGCGCCTTGTTGGGGAAGTGGCCTGCGGGAGAGGGGGAGACGGGTCCCAGGGGGGCCGCACGGGACCCCCGGGGCCACACACCCCCCGAGCGGGGAGACGCCAGCGAGGCCCCAGCTTGTGTTCACCTCCTGAGTTTGTCACCCCCAGTGCCACCCCCCACAGGGCTCCCACGCGGCGGGGGGGTCCCCGGCAGGCACGGGGGGGGCCCAGCGGGGGCTGGCGGGGGACACTCACACTCATGCTGCTTGAAGGGCGGGTGGGATTGTCGCACCGAGATCAAGATGAAGAAGAGGAAGAGGGGCCACAGGAGCTCGATGACCAGCTGGATCTGGGGGACACCCACGGTTTGGGGGGGCCCCCTGTCCCCACCGGTACCCAGGGTCCTGCCTGCCCCTGTGCCAGGACCCAGCAGCGCCGAGCACCTCCCACCCCGGCCCCCCACTCACCCGCTGCCGCCGGCGGTAGGTGAAGTTCTTCCAGAGCAGCAGCCCCAGCTGGGTGCCCACGGCCATGGCGGGGGCGCGGGGGGCGCGTGTCCTGTCCTGCGCCCGCTTGGCTCCGGCTGCGGGGGAGAGTCGGGGGGGGTCAGCACCGAGCTGGGGGTGCCTGCCGGGGCTCTCACTTCCCTCTGCCCCCGCACGGCGGACAAAGCGCTGGGCACGTGGCTGAGCTCGGGGCTGGCCGGAGCCGGCCCCGCGTTGCTGCAGCAAAGCTCCTTTGCGGGGCAAAGCCCCCAAATCTCATCCCTTTCTAAACCAGCAGCAGCAGAATGGGGTGCAAGCCCTGCAAGTGCCCCCGCTCAGCGCTCGGGAACTGCCCCGATGCAACAGGGTCGAGGCCCAGAGAGGGGCCAGCGGGCCAGCAGCCCCCAGGACCCGGTAGCCAAGCACCAGCCTCCCCTGCCAGGCACCGGGGCGGCTCCGTGCCGAGCCCTGGCAGGCAGAGGCGGCACGACCGAAGGGCCGTGCCCTGGGAGAGGCCAGCTCTGGGGGTGCCCCCCGGCCACTGCCAGCTTGGGGTCACCCACACTGCCCGTTCTGCTGCCCCAGGTTGGTGGCCAGAGCTCTGGACTCAGTTGCCAGCCCATGGCCTCACTGCCCACAGCCTCACACCTCCGCCACCCCCAACGGGGGCTTGGGCAGGGCAGGCAGGTGACAGCTTGCCTGCTGCCTGCTCCCTGCTCTGCCCGCTGCCTGCTCTGCCTGCGCTCGAGGCCCAGCCGGGATAAGCGGGCAGCACCAGCGGGATTAGGCTCCCGGCGGAGCAATCCGGCCGATCAGCCGGACACGGGCGGGACCAGAGCGGGGTCCTGGGGGAGGATTTATCCGAAGGGGCAGCGGGGTCTGGGGAGAGCTGTGTCATCCGCCCCGCCCCGAGGCGCCCCGGGAGGCGGCTGCCAGGGTGGGGGTGACACCGGCCGAGCCGGGGGATGCTGCGGGGCTGCCGGGCCGGGAGGAGCCTCAGCGGCGGGGGGGGCAGCGGCTTTTTTTGGGACAGAACAAACACAAACCGCCGGGATCCCCCCGGCAGCCGCCGCCTCCCCCGAGGGGACTCGCGTGGGAATCTGCTCACTCACCCCACGGGGCACAAACACGCCCCGTGGCTGCAACCGGGAGCGCGGCGGCCCCGGGGGGGTGATGGGGACACGGGGACAGCCCGGGGGGGACACGGACAGCCCCGGGGGGGTGATGGGGACACGGGGACAGCCCGGGGGGGGAGGGGAGGTGCGGACAGCCCCGGGAGGACGCTGCGAAGCCGAGGCCCGGCCGGGGCCAGCAGCCGATGGCGCAGCGCTCCCGTCCCCCCGCCCGCAGCAGCCCCCGGCCCGGGACCCCCGTTACCTGCTCCCTCCGCCACGGCGCGGCCCCTTTAAGGGACCCCGCGGGCTCCGCCGGGCTCGCGCGCAGGCCCCGCCCTCCCCGCGCTACAAAGGAGCCGCGGGCGTGACGTCACGGAACCGGCTCTTAAAAGGGCAATACAGCCCGGGGGAGCGGGGGGGTCACGGGGGTGTACGAGGGGCAGGAGCCCGTCCCCGTCCTTACCCCTGCCGAGCTCTGGCCCTGCCCCTGCCCCCGCCCACCCTGCCCCACCCTGCCCTTGGGACCCCCCTGGGGCGGTGGGACCCCCACCATGGCGCTGCAGCCCGGCCGGGGGGGGGCTGAGCCCCCCCGGGACTGCGACAGCCTCGAGGTGGGGGGCACCGGGGCGCTGGGCGGCAGCGATGGCCCCGGGAGGGTCCCGGAGACTGAGTCACACACACGAAGCTTTTTATCGCTCAGGATCGTGAACCCCACAGCCGGTTCCCAGCTCCCCCCCGGCCCCCCCGGGGACACGCAGCAGCTCGACCCCACGGAGCCCCACGGCCACGGCGCTCTGGGGTCTGCGGCAGCTTCCACCCCCCCCAGGCATGGGGGGACCCGGCCCGAGCACTGGCACGAGGAGCCCGCACCAGAAACCGCCTCCTACTTAAGTTAAAAAGTTGGGGTTTTTTTAAAAAAAAAGGTTTCAATATAAGAGCATCTGCATTAAAAGCCCCAGCGGAGGCCGGGGGGGGCACAGCGAGGGGCTGCGCCGTGCCCCGGCATCCCCAGCCCCGCATCGCCCCGCGGGGCAGGATGCGGCCGTCGGAGTCAGCCCTGGCCCGGCCGGCAGAGCCGATTCCTGCGGCTTTCCCGAGCCAGGCCGGGGGGGCCGGTCCCAGCCCTGCGGCCACCACCGGCGCCTCCGAAACTCGGTCCCTCCGAGTTCTGCAAAAAAAGGCGTCTCCAGCTTCGCTTCTGGAGATCACACGAGAGTGCAAGGGCTGGCGGCTCACACACACTCACACACACTCACTCACACAAGCCCCCCGTCCCCGGGCCGAGGCCCCGCAGCCCCCCAGGCTCCCCCCAGGCCGGGGGGTCCCTCCCGGCCATGCTCCCACCACATCCCACCACCCCGACCCCGTCTCCTCCGCAGGGCTGAGCCGGGTCCCACCAGCACGGGGATGAGAAGCGGCACCGGGGGCAGCGGGGGCGGCCGCCCCCCCTCCTTGCCGGGGGATGCGGGTGCTGCCGCGGTGGAGCATCGCGGCGGTGGGGTGGGCGCCGGGCGGGAACGCGTCTTGGTGGCCACACGAGAGGAGACTCCTCGGCGCTGGAGCATCCGCTGAACGCAGGGGCTGCGCTGGGGCCTCGGGGCTCCCACAGGCTGCGGGAAACAGCCAGTCTCTTCTCTAGAAACAGGGTCTTTATTTCCTTGCTCAGAAAAATAGATTCATTTCAAAACCAAAAAAAAAACCAACTAAAGAGTTTAAAAAGAGGGAATGATGAAAGTAGAGGCTGGAATGTTGCTGGCAGCAGGGTCTGTACACGAGATGGTGCAAGACGGGGCTGGGCGACGTCCCGCTCAGTAGCTCTCCTCCTCCTCGCGGTAGTAGTGGTAGCCGGGGGGGTCCCCGCTCTGGTCGCAGGCAGCATTGGCCACCTCGCCCTGGCTGCCCTGTGGGCAGTACTTGGGGTCGTAGATCTGGCGGCCGAGGCCAAAGACCTGGCCGCTCTGGTTGGCGCCCTGGTTGGAGCCCATCTGCAGCGACATGGAGGAGTTGTCGCACTTCTCCGTCCCCGTCTTGGCGTCGTAGATGTGTCTCCTGGTGCCGGGAGCCGTCATGCCCACCTGGAAGGACAGGACAGGGCAGGGCTCGGCCGTGGTCCCCCCCCCCGTCCCTCCCCAGCGCCGGCTCACCTGGCTGGCACACTTGTTGGTGCCCATCTGGAGGCTGATGGTGGAGTGGTCCATGGGCGGCAGGATCTGGTTCTTGGGGTCGTAGAGGTGCCTCCTCGTGCCGTAGGCCGTCATGCCGGACTGGCTGGCACACTTGTTGGTGCCCATCTGACAAGGGGGTGCGGTGAGGACCAACTGCTGCCCCACACGTGCCCCTTCTCCTCCCTCCCCGTCCCCCTGCAGCCAGGGGGGGCACAGCCGGTGCTCCCCGACCCAGCCCGGGTGCAGCCTCGCCAGGCTCCCGGCCACTGAGTGCGGGACACGGAGCCAAGATGGTCCCAGATCCTGAGGGCGCTTGAGGCACCTTGAGCCCCGGGTGCCCCCAGCCACGCTTGGAGCCGTGATCGTGCCGAGTTTGATAAAACTGGGCCCCCCTCGCCCAGCCCCCCGGCCCTGGGGAGCCCCAGCAGCCCACCTGCAGCCCGATCACGCACTGCCCAGCTTTCATCTTGGCCTCGTCGAAGTTCCTCTGCTGCTTCTCCGAGTACTTCACGCCGATGTCCACGCCGCTCTGCAGCCCCTTTGTCTTGGCCTGCCGGGGAGGGGCGATGAGGGGGGACGGGGGTCCCAGACCCCCCCACCTGCCCCCTGGGCAGGGGGAGCTGCGGGGTCCCACCCTGAGCGGGGGGTCTGCCCAGTGGGTCCCCGCGGGGCTGTGCCCCCCCCAGCGCTCACCATGCCCGCCAGCGCCAGCAGAGACACCTGCACCTGCGTCAGGTTCCCGCTCTCAAAGAGGTCGTTGGCTTCGAAGAGGTCCACAGGGTTCATGCCGTAGCTGGCCATGGCCTTGATGAAGTTGGAGAGGTTCTCGAGCTGGGGGGGGAGAGGGGTCAGAGCGGGTGAGGGCAGAGGGGCCGGGGTGGAGCTGGGGCTCGGCGGGGGCCGGGTTTTGGGCAGGGCTGCCCGCACCTACCTGGTGCCAGTTCTGAGCCGAGCGGTTGATCTTCCTCACCGAGTTGGGCTGCAGCTTGTTCATGAGCCTGGAGGGGGGCAGGGGGGAGCGGGGGCTGCGGCGGGGCAGAGACCCCAGGGCCCTTCTGGGAGGGTCCAGCCCGGGTCTCCCCTGCAGGCACCAGGCGATTCCCACCCCCCCAGGTCCTGCTGGTCCCCAGGGCTCCCCCCAGACACGGGCGCTTTGGGGGTGACTCCAGCCAAGCAGTGCCGCAGAGAAAACCTCTGGCTGCTGTTCGCTGGTGGGTCCCACTGGCGCGTGCTCGGCCAGGTGCACCCCACCCTTCCCCCCACAAGGGCTGGCGGGGTTCCCTGGAGGGTCGGGGTCCCCCAGCCCCGTCCAGCAGCGGGACTCACTCGCAGAGGATCACCCCGTCCTTCAGCCCCTTCTGGAAATCGGGCCCGATCTGCTGCCCTGTCACGCTCTCGATCCACGTCCGCAGCTCGGCCTCCTTCTGCGGGTCGTACTTCTGGGCGAGCTGGGAGGGGATGGTGAGGGGGAGCTCAGGCACAGCCCCGGCCTGCACCCCAAACCTCTCATGGGGGGCAGCTCCCCCCTTTCTCCAGGCACAGACCTGCAGCGGGGTGTGGGGACAGCAGCCCCCACAGCCCCTTCCCTGGGAAGCCTTGGGGAACCCCCCGGGGGGGGCAGCGGCGAGATCCCGGGGGTAAAGGCGCAGTGTGACCCTGTCACGGGAGGGGGGACACACACACCTCCCCCCACCTCCAGCCCCGCCATCCCGCCCCATCGGCTGGTTTCAGCCCATTTCTACATAGTCTGGGGAGCAAGAGCAGCTGGGCTGCCCCTGCCCGTGTCCCTGCCTGTGTCCCTGCCTGTGTCCCTGCCCGTGTCCCTGCCCGTGTCCCTGCCCGGGAATGGGGACCGGAGCACGAGCACGCCGCTGCCATCACACACGCGTTGGCGCGGCCACATCCGGCACGAGCCCCTCACACACGGCAACTTCTGAACCTTTCGGGGAGGATGAGGAGGAACTGCCCGCGGGGGCCGGGGGGGAAGTGCCCCCCCCAAGGGCCTGTTCCTCCCTGTCCCCTGAAGCCTGTGGGAGCCCGGCACTGAGCCCCAGGGGTCCCCGGCCACCCGATGCTCTCCCCTCCGGCGGGGCCGAGCGCGCCGCCGCGGATTCCTGGGTCACCGCGGCTATGCCAGGAATGCGGCCGCCTCCTCCCAAATGGAGACCAGCTGCCCGGGCCAGCAGCATCACCGGCAGCGTCGCCTCGGCCCTGGCCACGGGGGAAGGGGAAGGCCGGGGCGTGAAGGAGGGGGCTGAGCAGGGAGCGCCCCGAGTGCCGTCGCTGCCCCGTAGCACCCGGAGCTGGCCACAAGGTAGCCACCGGCCTCTTGCCCATCCCGGTCCCGGGGGTCCCCAAGGATCCCGGACACGGGGAGACCCCGGGATGGGCACGGTCCGGTCCTGCGGCGTGGTGGGGAGGCACCAGCCGTGCCCACAGCCCCGGGGAAACTCAACTGGTGCGGGATGCAGGGACGGTCCAGCCGAGCGGCGTCATGCTCACGGCACCACGTGTGTCCTGGCTGGGGGACCCCATGTGTGTCCTGGCTGGGGCACCCCACGTGTGTCCTGGCCAGGGGACCCCACGTGTGTCCTGGCTGGGGCACCCCACATGTGTCCTGGCCGGGGGACCCCACTGTCCTTCCGGCTGATTTTCTGGAGCGTGGGCAGCTGGTCCCAGTTCCTCTTCCCAACCCCCGGCCAGCACGAGGGTTTCTCAGGGCACGGGAAGGGGCCGAAGGGACCAGCCCCAGCGCAGATCCCACCACAGCCCAGTCTGCAAGGGCTTGCACGGACTGGGAGAGTGTCACTGGTTTAACTGGTTCCCAGTTGGTGATGTCAGCCTCCAGCAGACACACAGAGGCAGTTAAACTGGCTTAAGTCTTGCTGAATCAAGCCGAAGCACCCAAGAGCAGGCAGCGGCGAGGCTCCCGCTTGCGCGTCCACCCCCGACACAAGCAGGGGCCCGTCTCGCTCCGTGGCGAAATGCAAATCCCCTGCGAGGCCGGGCAAGGAGAGCCCGGCCCTGGCCACGGCCACAGCCGCCACATCCCCACCGCCACGCACGGCCGAGCCCCGGCAGCTCCTGCCTGCCCGACCCCTCCAGGCAGGGATGACACCCAGGACAAGGGCACCCAGAGCCCTGGGGTGCACCCTGGGGGCATCCAGCGCTGCCCGACGGCCCCCGGCCCCCTCCTCAGCGTTTCGGTCGCGGGGAGGTTTCACTTGCCAGGGCGGGAGGGTGCCGGCAGGCCGGGCAGCGGGCAGGCAGGGCAGCTGCCTGCACCCCGAGGTGCCCGGCTCCTTCCTCGGGGTGTGAACAGCCCGGCCGCAGGCACCGGCTCCCCTTTCCCCTTCTGGCCCCGCGGCGGGAGGGCGGCTTGGGCACACGAGGCCTCAGTGGCCAAGTGGCCAAGGGTGCCGCGGGTGTGCCCGGCCGGGGGTCCCAGGCTCCGAGGGGCAGGTGTGGGCCGGGGGCTGCTCCCACCCGCGTCCCGCCGGGGCCACCAGCCCCGTCCCCGGTGAGGGCCGCGGGGCCACGGGCCGGGTCGGAGCATCCCGCGGGAGGACGCGGAGCTGCGGGGAAGCAGAAAGTGAAGAAGCTCCGGGAGCCGCAGCCATCGCCCCCAGCCCCGGGACGGGAACGGTGCCCCGGGGGTTCGCCGGCGGTGGGGGGCGATAGCGGCCACTGCAGGGTCCGGGGTGGGCGAGGCGGCCGTGACCGGGACCCCTCCCAGCCCCGGTCCCCCCGCGGGGCACCTCCCCGGGACACCGTGGGCGGGGCCAGGGCGCCCCGAGACCGGGAGCCCAGCTCCGGCACCCCCCGCCGCCCAGAGCCCCCGGCGCACCGGGACCCCCCGGCTCTCCGCATCCTCCCGGGACCCCCCGATCTCCACCCCCGGAACTTCTCCACTCTCCGCCCCCGGTGGCATCGGGTCCCTCCTCCGGCTCCACATGCCCGGGGCGCACCGGGACCCCCCCGGCTCTCCAGGACCCCGAGATGTAACCGGCCCCCCCCAGCGGCACCGGGATGTCCGGCTCTCAGGGTCCCCGGGAGCACCGGGAGCCGCAGCTCCCGGTGGCTCCGGTACCCCCCGACCCCCGACTCGCCCCCGCCCGCTGGCACCGGGCCCCCCCGCCGCGGCTCACCCGGTTCTTGACCTCGGCGGAGAGGCCGTAGGACGGGCCCTTGTTGAACTGGGAGCTGCTCATGGCGGGGAGCGGGAGCGGAGCCGGTACCGGAGCGGAGCGGGGAGCGGCGGCGGGGCCGGGCGGGGCGGGCGGGGCGGGGGGGACGCGCCCGGCCCCCCCGCGCTGATTGGACGGGGCCGAAATGCCCAAATAAGGGCAGGAGCGGCCGGATCGCGGGGGGGTCCCGCACCCCGACACCGGGACCCCGGGGGGAACCGGGAGGCACCGGGACCCCGCGGGGGGGCCGGGGCTGGAGCCGTCCCGGGCACACGCACCCCCCTATAGACGGGCACACGCACCCCCCCCACGCCCCCCCCTCGCCCCGACCCCCGAGAACCGCCGGCTCCGTGTCCGTGTCCGTGTCCCACGGCCGGCTGATGGCCCACGCGAGGTGGCCCCGCGGGGGGGTCCCGGTGGGCAGGATGCGGCCGGGGGTCCCCACGCCGCGCCCTGGGCGGGGGCCCGTCCCGGCCCTCCCTCGGGGTTTATCTCTCCCGTGGGTGAACAGACCGTTGCGGGGCTGCGTTAGCCCGTGGGTGGGTGAGTCACGAAGGAGGGGGCCGTGGGTGCACGGGGGGGCGCAGCTGGGACCGGGCCAGCACCGGCACCGAGCCCACGGGAGAGGCAGAGCCGGGAGCACCCCATGGGTGGGAGCCCAGAGTCCTGCACCCCACTGCCCCCCCCAAAGGCCTCCAGCAACACCCCGCGGGACGGGGGCTCCCAAACCCCCCCAAACAGGGGCGAGCCCCCCCAGAGGCCTGGGGTCCCACGGGGGTCAGCCCTGCTCCTGCAGAGTGGGGGGTCTCTGCCCCCCCAGACCCCTCTGTGCGGCCGCGGGGTGCAGCACTGACCCCCCCCCCGCCCGGGGCAAACGGCCCCCAAGAGCTCCGGCGCCTTCTCTGCCGCCTCCTGTGAGGCTGGAGACGGGCCCGAGGCCCCCCCGAGGGGCGGCCGGGGTCCCCCTTCCCCCCGGCCTCGCGCCCTGGGTGCACGCTCGGCTTTTTCCTGTTTCAGGTTCGCCGGCGAAGCCAATGAGGAAATAAGGCGGCGTCACACGCGCCCTCCTGACAGTTGGCCCCGGCAAATGTGGCCGACGCGGTGAGCGCTGGCACCGCGGCCTCGCCGAGCCAGGGGCTGCTGAGGGCAGCGGCACGGCCGCCCCTGGGAACCATGTTCTCCCGGAAGAAGCGGGAGCTGATAAAAACCCCCTCCATCTCCAAGAAGAGCCGGGCGGGAAGCCCCGTCCCGCAGACCCTGCCGGTGAGTGTCCCCGTGTGTCCCCCCACTGCGGCGAGGCGGGGGCCACAGGGGGCCGCGGAGGGGCAAGGGGTCACGGTGCCCACAGAGCTGCTGGGAAGAGCCGTGGGATGGGAAGGGGGACCTGGGTATGGCCAGGGGGTCTGTGAGGAGGAGGAGGAGGGAGCTGAGGAAGGACCCTGCTCCCGGGGCCTGGGTGGGGGGTGGATTTTGCCCCAGGCAAAGGGGACAGAGCAGCCACCCAGGGAGGCAGGAGGGCAAGCGGAGCTGGGGAGGAAACAGGGGGCTGCGGCAAAGGGCAGGGGAACCCGGCGGTGGGGGCTGCGGCCAAGGGTTTGGGGAGGGCAGAGAAACCCCCAGACCTCCCAGGGGAAAAGGTGGGAGCTGGGGGACACCTGGGCTCGGGCAGCCCCGGTGCCTCGGCTCTGCCGTATATTTATTTACATGCGGGCACCCCGCCGGCGCTGGGGGGTGCGGGAGGAAGCGCCTCGCCTCCACGGGGCCGGCCGGGGCTCCTCCGCGCACCCCGGCACTGCCCGCCCCGCGCCTGCGCCCCAGCCCGCGGAGCGTGGGGCCAGACGGGGCTGGCGAGACGGGGCCGGTGGGGCCCCAGAGCTCGCCCGCAGCCCCTTAGCAAGGGGCACCCGTCACCACCCGCGTCCCGACCCCCCGGGAGAGGGGCCTATGGGTGGTGGCCGGAGGGATGCTCGGCCGGGCGGCTGGGAGGAACAGCTACAGCCCCTACTCGGCCGGGCGCCGCAGGACGGGTAAAACCAACTCGCCCAAACGCTCCCTGGACTCGCTGCCCCACGCGCCCGCGGTGTGGCTGACGGTACGGCCGGGTGCGCCCCGTGGGTGCCAGCGGGGGGGGACCCGGGGGCTGCAGGGCCGCTGCACCCCGGAGGGGACGGAGACAGGATTTCAAGGGCTGTTTTGGGGTGGGGGCTGTGGGCAGCCCCTTGCAGCCCTGCGGTGGTCTGGCCGGCGCTGGGGCTGAGCTGCCCCGGTTTGCCCCCTCGCCCACGGCAGCCTCGTGCTCTCGGCCAGCTCCGGGTCTGCCCCATCGGCACCAAAGTCGGCTTCTGGCCCCGCCGAGCCGGCAGCGCTGGGGATGCTGAGACCCGGCACACTCGTGTCACACATGGGTGCCTGAGAGTCACTGATGGGAGCTGCTGGAGGGGTGAGGGTGGGAGGATGGGCCCCTCCCCGTGCTGCAGGGACCCTCGTGGGGTGCACGGCCCCGGAAAGTGCCGGTACCAGCCCCTCCCTCGGGGCAGTTTTACCCCTGGAGACTGGGGGCTCCCTCCATCTGTAAAATATCTGCAAAGTCCCCAGACAGTGGCCTGGGGGGTGTCCCAGTCCCCCCCCATCCCTGCAGGGCTGGGGCTGTGCCTGACCTGGGGATGAAAAAGAGGAAGGGACGTGTTGGGCCACATCCTGCCAGCACCAGGGTCCCCAGGCCCGCGGGGATGCACAACGGGTGCTGGTGGGGACAAGGCAGGGCCACCCCCACAGTCACTGTGTGCCCCCCAAGACAAACCCGGGCCCACAGGGGCTGGCGGGGGCCAGTGGGGGCCACGGGGCGAGTGGGCAGATGGGGTGGCCAAGCTGGCTCCTGGCCTGTGATTTCGGAGCTGAGGCCGCTCATGAAAGCCCCGTGCTGGGGGGGTTCATCCGCCAGGAGCCCTCCAGGCTGGTGGCACGGGGGGTCCCTGCCCAAGCCAGGGCCTGACGCTGGTCCCCGCTCCCCAGGATCTGTCCCGCAAGGATTGTCTGGAGGCGCCCGGCGCCAGCCTGGGGGAGCTGCCCCCCACCAGCTCCAAGCTCAGCACCAGCCCCAGCGCCGTGGGCACCCTCAAGCGCCCCACCAGCCTCAGCCGCCATGCCAGCGCCGCCGGCTTCCCCCTCACCGCGGCGGGCCCCAGGGCCGTGCCCAAGGGCCACAAGACCCCCATGGCCTACAGCCCCATGGAGGGCGGGGAGGGCCCCTTCATCGACACGGAGGACATCTCCCAGCTGCTGACGGACGTGGCTCGTTTCGCCGACGCGCTGGAGAACCTGCGGGACGTGGTGCTGCGGGATGGTGAGTGCCCGGCTGCCCCCCGCCCCGCAGTGCCCGCGCAGTGCCGGACCACCCAGAGCATCCTCCCCATGGGGCAGACCGGACCCGTGGGTCGGGGGTCTCTGCCCGGGGCCGGGAGGTGACCGGGCCCCCCCGGGGGGGGCCACGCCGAGCCACGACAGGGCAGAAGGTGGTGGGTGGCTGCTGGGAGCTCGGAGCCAGGATAACGCGGCTTCCTGCCTGCGAGCTATTTTCATCCGCCCGTTTTCCTGTTTACAGAGCAGCGGTGCCAGCTGCCTGCCAGGGCCCCCAGAGCCCCGCGGGGCACCGGGCACGGCCCCCCCCTCCCCACCGCACCAGCCTCACCGGGGCGGCCAGTGGGACGGGGCCAGGTGGGCTGTGGGGCTGCGGGAGGGGGGTCCCTGGCCGAGGAGGCAAAGGGAACATCGACGGTCTCGTGGTCCCGCAGCGAGGTGGGGCTGCGGGGGGGGGTCACATGATGCCGGGTTTTTGGCGTTGGCTTCGCAAACATGTTGACGCATCCCCGCTCACCGTGGAAAACGGCAGCGCCCAGCCCGGGGCACCGCTGCCGACGGGGCCACTGGGAACGTGGTTGGGGTCTGCGGTGCTGGGGGGTGTGGGGTGGCAGTCCCCGGAGGGGGGGTGATGCCTCCAGGTCCCTGCGAAGGTTTGGGTGTTGCCAGGCAGGAGGGAACAGCCCTGAGCCGGACGGTGACTGTCCCACGGCCGTCCCCGCTCCGGGTCCGTGGTTATTGCTGGACCCGCCGGGACGGTGCCGTCCCCAAGCTGGCAAAGAGATGGGGGGAGGTTGGGGCTGACCCGTGGGACGCAGCCGTGATTTTGGGGAGTCCAGCTCCCCTCTGCACCCATCCAGCCCCGATTCCAGCCCCGTTCCCAGTCCCACTGGTCTCCCCACTTCCCACTCTGGAAGGGGCCTGGAAATGGGAGAGGAAATGGAGGAAACCCCTTCCCGACCCCGAGCTGGGGCTGGGATGGGGAGGGGGGTTTGCCCGGCTGGGTGGTGGGTGCCAGGCTCCCATCCTGGCACTTCCCTACGGGAGGCTCCTCATCTCCTAACGAGGCTCCAGCCCCAGCCCCGGTGCCGTGCTGAGGGGGAGCAGGGCCGGACCCCCGGGCTGGCGGCTGGAGCCCGCAGAGGGGATGGTTCCCGGGGAAGGAGCCCGCGGGACACGGCGAGCCCGGCTGGATGGGGCACGGCGAGGGGAGAGACCTGCCACGTCCCTGCCACGGCTGGGAGCGCCCATCCGGCGGGGAGGAAGGGAAGGAAATGAGGAGGAAATTCCCAAACCGCTTTCAAGGGAAAATGTTACTACTGAGGAAAAAATGCCTAAAAGGTCGGGCTGCCCCAGCCCCGCCGCTGGCCAGGACACAGCGGCTGGTTTAGCCACGGCGGGGGTGGAAGGGGAGGGCTGGGAGGTGCCGGACAACGGGGACGTGACTGTGCCAGCCCCGGGGAGCCCCAAAGCCACGGGGATGGGCTGCACGGTCCAGGAGCCCGGCGGGATGGGCTGGCAGGAGGTGGATGGGGGGCTCCGGAGGGCAGGGGCGTGGGGCAGCGTTTCAGCCCCCCCTCTCTTGCAGACCCCAAGGAGCCCCAGCGGCCGCTGGCCCACGAGTGCCTGGGCGAAACTCTGCGCATCCTGCGCCAGGTCATCAACAAGTAC
Organism: Strix uralensis; assembly: GCF_047716275.1. Lineage (NCBI taxonomy): Eukaryota > Metazoa > Chordata > Aves > Strigiformes > Strigidae > Strix > Strix uralensis. The sequence continues at coordinate 6,557,781 of NC_133998.1, read as the reverse complement.
CCGCTGCTCAACACCCTGGAGACGCTGACGGCCGCCGGGACCCTCATCTCCAAAGTCAAGGGTGAGACAGATGGGGATGGGGGCTCTGTCCCGCTCCCCTCCCGCCCCAGGCTGGGCTGTGCGGGGTCCGGGGAGCCCATGGGGGGCTGCCGGGAGCGGAGCTGCCCCACGGACAGGCAGGGAGGGCGAAGGCAGCGGCTGCCTGCTTGCTTTAGTTTTAGGGATGATGTAGTGTCGGAAATGACAGAGCCCAGATCCCTGCCTGGGGGTTTCCAAGCACGGCCGCAAGAAAAACACTTAAATAACGGGATCCTGCTCCTGGCAGCACCTCGTGTTTACGGGAGCGGGGTCTGCAGAGCCCAGATCCTGGCCCAGGCACCACCTCCTGCCTGCAGTTACCCCAGTGGGGAGGGGGGCGGCTGTGCTAACCGCAGGCAGAGCACAACATTTTGCGTCACCGCGCTGCTTCCTGGACACCGAACAGCAACCGCGAGGGGACAGGAAGCCTCGTGGCGGGTGGCAGGAGGTCTGACACGGGGCTGGCCCCACGCGGGGCGGGATGGAGCGAGGTCGGGCTCCCCACATCCCCAGGCAGAGGGGTGGGAGCAGATCCCAGCCCCTCACCGCAGCGGGGGGGGCTCAGCTCTCCAGCCCCGGCACCCCGGAGGAGCCGACCCCAAAGGCGCCGGGGTCTGCCCCAAACCCTGGCGGCCGCCGAAGGCGTCACCAACGTCCCTCGGCCTGGGCGTCTGCCAAGCGCTGTCTGCGCCGGTTCCCGCTGCTGCCGGCGGTTCCTCTTTTGGCTGCGGGCAAGAGCCCTCCCGGGGGAAGGTGGGAGGGGGAAGGCGTCCCGCCGCGGAGCAGGGGGCTCTGGAGGTGCCGCAAGAGCCTGGAGGCAGTGGAATGGGCCCACAGCCAGCAGCACTTTTCCGGCAGCCCCGGCTAACGGGACTAAACAGAAACATGAGCCAAGTGATTCTGGCAGGGGGGAAAGTCCCGGGAGAAATGGGGGGCACAGACACGGCGCTGCACTAGAGAAAGTCCACGATCCGTAGGGATGATCCTCCCCGCTGCTCCCTCGAGCCTGAGCCCAGAGTGGGGCCGAGACCGCAGGGTCCGGCAGGTCCTTCTGCCTGAGACAGGGGCAGGCGCTCGCGGCGACGGGGCTTCCGTGTTTCCTCGTTTCCAGGTTTCCATTACGAATCCAACAATGAGACGGACAAGCGGGAGTTCGAGAAGGCCGTGGAGACCATCGCGGTGTCCTTCAGCAGCACGTAAGGGGCTGTTGGCCAGCCCGTCCCCTGGAGGAGGTCCCCGATAGACCCCACTGCCCCCAGCAGCCAGGACACGTCTCCACCCCCCGCCCCGTCCCCTCACCCCCGCACGGCCCCGCACGTGGCAGCTGGTTTGGGGGGTGGTTTGGGGGCTGGAGAGACCCCGTGGGGAGGGCAGATTCGCTCCTCCCGCCACTCACACCAGTGATTCCTCCAGCACTGAGGGACCCCAAAGCCCACTTGAGCCCGCAGGCTCCATCTCCTGGCCCCTCTTCGGTGCTGGGCCGAGCTCTGCTCCTCCGTCTGAACTGCCCAGACCTCGCCCCGCAGAGCTGAACTGGTCCCCACAGAAACCAGTATTGCAGCTCCAACTGCCCTGGCCCTCGCCTGGTCCCTCGGACGCGGGTCGGGTGCTGCTGGGTGACAGCCCGGCTTGTCACCACCCGTCCTCCCTCCGCTGAGCCCCGCCGTGTTCCTCCGTCACAGCGTGTCCGAGTTCCTCATGGGGGAGGTGGACAGCAGCACCATCCTCTCCATCCCACCCAGCGACCAGAACCAGGTGAGCGACGCCCGCTCCCGCCGCGCGGGTCTCGGGGTGTGCCGGGGTGCTCAGACTCAGCTCAGGAAGGGGCTGAGCCCCCAGCCCCAGTCGTGGGATTCCCAGCTCACCCCCAAGCCCGGCAGAGCTGCCTGGGGGCTTTGCTGCTTGTTCCTGTCCTCACCACCGTCCCGGGGAGGGGAAAAGCCACCTGGCAGCTCAAGCCAAAGGGCACACGGTGGCTCGGGAAGGGATGGAGCAGAAAGCAGGGCTCTGGTTGCTCTCCATAGCTCTGTCCTGGTCTGGTGTGTGCACAGAACAAATTATTTCTCCAGTGACACTCCCGTTAGCTCCCGGCCTTCCCGCAGGGCCACGGGCTGGGCACAGCAGCCACCCAGCAAGAGCAGAAAGGCTCCAGCAGCTCCAGGTTTCTGCCTCCCCTCCATCCACCGGCCCTTCCTCTTGTCTGACCAGTCCCTTTTCTTTCCCAATTCCCAAAGACTATGGAGAGCCTCTACGGGGGGATCCCCGGGCCCGGAGGAGACGGCGTGCCTTCGGGCGTGGAGAGCTATGACACAGGTAAGCAGGCAGCCCGGGCGCAGGGTTTGGGGTGGGGGGTACCCAGCTGAGCAGACTGGCTGGCAGGGACCGGTGTCTTCCCCGTCGCCACCGCGGTCCTGAGCCGCATGTGGCTCCTTGGCTGGGAAAAGGCAGCAGAGCTGCTGCTGGCACCAGGGACTGACAGGACACCAGCCCAGCACGATGCTGGAACTGGGAGGTTTGCACCGAAAGCTCACGGAGCTCGCCGGGCTGAGCTGGGCTGTCCCGGGGTTTTCCCGGCTGTTCCAGCGCTCCTGGGAACTCGGAGGCGCAGGGTGGGAGCGGGTCAGCGCACACGGCGGCAGCAGCACACTCAGGGTCTCTCTCCTCTTTCTCTCCCCACCTTCCCCCCCATCGCACCACAGGTCGTCCTCCCGCAGAGGAAGTGGACGTGATGCTGCAGCGCTGCGAGGGGGGGGTAGATGCCGCCCTCCAGTACGCCAAAAACATCTCCAAGTACATGAAGGACCTCATTGGGTACCTGGAGAAAAGGACCACGCTGGGTGAGACAGGAGGACGGCGGGTGGGTCCTCTCGGAGCGGGGCTGAGCCCCTCACGGCAGCATCTGAACAGGTCGAGGTCCTTCCTCACGTGCGCGAGGCTGCGGGAGGCAGACGCTGCCAGGGCTGAACTTCATTCCTGGAGTTCTTGATTTATTTTTCAAAAGGAGCCCAATCAGCAGGGAAATGCTGGTGTCTCGTATGTCTTTTCACTTCCAACCTTTTTTCTTCCAGAGATGGAGTTTGCCAAAGGGCTTCAGAAGATGGCAAACAGCTGCAAGCAAACCATCAGCCAGGAGGTGAGGCCGCAGGTCCCTGCAGCCGCCCGGCGTCCGGCTCTGGGGCGGCCTCGGGAGCAGCAGCCCTGCAGAGCTCGTTTTGGGTGTCCCGGCTTCAGAGCCCGGCAGAACGGGCGCGCGGTTCTCCGCAGCTCTGTGCTTGGCAATGTCCATACGCCCAAACCAAAGGATAATGCGAGACCCTGCAAAAGCTCCTCCGTCAGGAGCCGATGCTTCTGCCCTGCGCGGCGGCTGTGCCGGCAGGGAGAGCCCAGGCCCTGTCCCCTCCTCTCTGGCCCTGGCACGGGGCAGGTGACACCACGGGGCCCTTCCAGCCTCCGCCGACCTCCCTCCGAGCAGCCTCTTGGCAGCCTGTGACCACACTCTCCTGGTCCAGGACACGTTTTTACCAGCAGCAGGCAGCCAAGCCGAGCCTCTCGCTCTTCTTCCCCAAACGCAGCGCTGGAGGACGCGTCTCCTTTGGATCACGCGGCGGTGCTGGGGCTCGGGGTGATGCGTTTTCTTGTTTCGCAGACCAACATGCCCTTCCTGTCCATCTACCTGCTGGCCCTGGAGCAGGATATGGAGCACGGGACATCGGTTCTGCAGGCTGCCAACACCCTGCAGCACCAAACCTTCCTCCAGGTGAGGGGACCGGGCGCGCGCACAGGGATGCGCAGGCACAGGATGAGTCCCGAGCGGGGTCACTTGGTGCAGGGTGGACGTGACATGGTCTCTGGGGTCCGTGTCCCTGGGGAGCAGCAGACGTCCTGTCCTTGCAGAGGGTGGCTCTTGCTTAGCTCAGTCTGGAGGAAACTGCATCGGGCCCTTCCCAGGCTGCAGATTTTTGTCCAGGACACAACCCCCCGCCCCGTAACCGAGCCCAGATGTGCTGGGGAATAACAACCACCACAGGGAACTTCTCCTTGCAAAGCCCTTTGTAAAGGGAGGAGCAGCGAGTGTTTAGCTCAGACCACCGTGGGGGTTGTTTCTCCCTCCTGATGCAGCCGCTGACAGTGAGACGCCTTGAACACGAAAAACGGAGGAAGGAGATCAAGGAGCAGTGGCACCGGGCGCAGAGGAAACTGGTGAGTCGCGGCCACGCAGCGCGGGCTGGGTCTGCGCTCCCGGAGCCCGGCCTGGAGTGCCCCTGGGACACGTACCCCGCCGAGGGCGCTGGACTCTTCGCCCCTCTCCAGCAGTGTTGGGCGCTTTGCCCTGGGGTGCCTCTGCGGTGCGGGGGGACGCCGGAGAAAGCCCCTGGGGGCTCGCAGGAGATAACCACCCCCTCGCAGAGGTCGGTCCTCACCCTGGGCCGCTGTTCTGGTTGGCAGCAAGAGGCAGAGGTGAACCTGCGCAAGGCCAAGCAGATCTACATGCAGCGCAGCGAGGAGCACGACAAGGCCAAGTACATGGCGGTGAAAGCGGAAGAAGAGCAGCAGAACACCGCCAGCAGCATCACCACCAAGGCCCTGGACAAGAAGAGGCGGCTGGAAGAGGAAGCCAAGAACAAGGTGGGAACACGACAGCTCCGGACTCGGGCTGAGCATCTGCCTGGCGAGGGCTTGTCACTGCCTGAGCTCCCCGCGGACCCTCGGCCACGGCGCCGGCACCGGGTGGGAGGGCAGAGAGCTGTTCTCCTTGTTCTTGCCTGTGAACTGTTCCCATCTCGTGCTCTCCCAACTCTCAGGCGGAAGAGGCGATGGCCACCTACCGGACCTGTGTTGCGGATGCAAACACCCAGAAGCAGGAGCTGGAGGACACGAAGGTGAACTCCTTGCGGCAGATCCACGAAGTGATCAAACAGAGCGACCAGGTCATGAAGCTGGTGAGTGGGGCTGGCTTGGGACGGCCCCCAGGGCAGGGGGGTGGCCGTGCCCTGCTCAGGAGAGGCTCAGAGCTGCCCCCCCAGCAGACCTGGCTTAGCTGCCCCTGTTTCAGATGAGGCCCGGGTGGATGTGGCGCTTTCCTCACTCCCTTGTTCTCTGAGCCAAGGCTCAGGCTGCGGACCAAGCGCTGCTCCGTGCTCCCGATCTCCCGTCTAACCTGGAGCTCCTTGTCTCTCTCCTCCATGCGCGTCGGCTCACAAAGCTCACGTCTGATTTTCTCCGCGTTATTTTTAGGCCACGATCTCCTTCTACCAGATCATGCACATGCAGACGGCTCCACTACCCGTCAACTTCCAGACACTGTGCGAGAGCAGCAAGCTCTACGACCCCGGGCAGCAATACGCCTCTCACGTCAAGCAGCTCCAGCGAGGGGATGAACCCGACATCCAGTACGACTTTGAGCCCTACGTGTCACACAACGCCTGGTAGGAGAGCGGGAACCATTCCTGGTGGACACTCATCTTCTCTGTTGCTGGAGACCTTCCCCCGGGCTGGCACTATCTCCCCAGCAGAAACCAGTGTGTCTCCAGCACACCCCGGGCAGCTCTGCTGGGAAAGCTGGGGCTGGGCCAGCTGGGAATTCCCCCCACATCCTCTGATGGATGAGACGGGCTATCTAGGATTTATGAGAGGACTGTAAATCCCAAGACAGGTGGACAGCAGCCATGAATGAGGTTTTCAAGTGTCCTTCCTCCTCATGCACTCACACGTTCCCTTTCCTCCTCCTTTCTCCAGGTCCCCCTTCACTCGCACACGGAAGGGCAGCTTCAACGCCAACGACTTCTCAACTAGCGGCGGCTCCGACGGGGCCGCGCTGCCCAAGGACGGGCCGGCGGCGGAAGGAGGAGCAGGAGCCAAGGAGCAGAGCGGGGCGGCGGCGGCTGAGCGGAGAGGTGAGCGCGGAGCAGAGGGGCCTCGGCATCACTGTCCCCCGGCACCGCTGCCCGCAGGCTGCGTCCTGCTCCCGGCCGGGAGCAAAGCGGCACCTCCACGGCTACCACAGGCGGGCTTCTCTTTGCAGCAGCGGGGCAGGCTGGAAGCCTTGCGAGGCAAATTTCCTGAAGGACACTAAATCAGATCTATGGGGTTTTTTTTTTTTTTGCTTTTGCTGTCTGGTGCTGCCTAACAGACCATCCTCCATCTTCCCAGCTCTTCTTTCCCATCACAACCCACCACCCCTTCACCAGCCTGTCAGACCAAGCAGCTTCCTTCAGTAATTTCAGTGTCTCCCGGGGTCCAGGCTGTTCTCCCGTGATTCTCCCAGGCGCAGGAAGCAATCTCAAACGGACTATGTGTTTTCTTCTGCAGGTGGGAGGGGACACCAGGTCCACAAATCCTGGCCAACCTCCATTTCTGAAGCTGACGGCAGCCTGGATTCAAATGCAGGTGGGTACCGAAACCAGCCCAGGGCAGGCAGTCCTCGCCCTGCCTGGGATGGGGTGGGGTGGGATGAGGGACCCCCCAATCTTTACGCTGCAGGGGCTGCAGGCTGCTCCCCCGCACAGCCCCTGCCAGCTCCTGATTCCTCATTTTCTCCGGGGAGCTGCCCCCGCCCCGCAAGGCACATGGCTGCTTGCTGTGGGCATCGGCCACGTGCATCAGGGCGCACTCAGAAGTAAAAAAACTTTGCCAGTGATCTCACCAGCTTGTGGGTTTTCTTTTGACAGGTGAATTCAGCCACAAGCTGCAGCGGCTGTCGTCCAACGGGACCATGTCCTCCAGCGAAGAGCTGGAGGAGAAGGACGAGGCCACCACCCCCTTTGAGCAGAGTACGTGCTGGCGCGGGCGGTGACACCGTGCTCCCGCTCTGCGCCCACACACCGTAGCAAAGCTAACTGCAGGTTGACTTTCCCCAAATTCAGTAGTTCTGGAGGTAAACCGAACAATCGCTGGGCGGATACACGACCCATGAGGAGCCCAGCAGCTTTGCCTTTACCAAGGGATGAGCTGTGCTCAGACCAGCTGAGCTGGGGCTGCACGCCTCAGAGTCCTGGTTATTCGTAGCGTTGCTGAAGCCCTGGTGCATCCAGCTCGTTGTCTGCCCTGTGGCCGCGTCCCTCCTGCTCAAGCTTTGCTGAACTTTACCTCCTCAGGAGCCGGGATGCGGACACGTTTCTTTGTGTTCTGCTCGTAGGCATCAACGGCATCACCCCAGAGATGACGGCTCCAACGGGGCCCTTCCGAAATGTCGGCTTGTCCAAGGCTGCCCAGACTCATCGGCTGAGGAAGCTCCGCACCCCTTCCAAGTGCCGGGAGTGCAACAGCTACGTTTACTTCCAGGGAGCAGAATGCGAGGAGGTAAAGTTGGGAAAAGTGGGAAGAGAGCTCGGTGGGTGGAATGGATGGAGCTTGTGTCCCACGAGTGGGGTGAGCTCGGCTCTACCTGCGTGCGGTCCCGTGATTCACTGTCCCCAGATGAGCCACACGCGCTGCAGCAGCACATTGCGGGGCGGCTCTTCGCCGGGTCTCAGGGGTTTGCTGCAGAAACCCAGCCCGGAGCTGTGACACACGTGGTCAAAAGCAGGAGAGCGACCACGTCCAGGAGGTCCAAGTTCTCTGTGGAAGCAGAGGTGCCAGCATGGCCTCTGGGGCAGGACTACCTGAGCCCAGCTCTCACCCGTGTTTAGGAAGACATTCCTCCTTCGGGGAGGGCTCTGTGCGTTGCTTTGGTGCTGCAGCGTCTCCAAGAAGGGCGTTTCTCCTGTCTGTTGTGCTCAGCGAGCTCCTCGTTCTCTGAGCGATGTCTGGTGCCCCCCGGGGCTGCCTCCCACCGCACCTTTCCCTGTGTTTTCCAGTGCTACCTGGCCTGCCACAAGAAGTGTCTGGAGACCTTGGCCATCCAGTGTGGGCACAAGAAACTCCAAGGGAAGCTGCAGCTTTTCGGGCAAGACTTCACCAAGGCTTCTCAGAGCAGCTCAGACGGCATCCCCTTCATCATCAAGAAGTGCATTTCGGAGATCGAGAAGCGGGCGCTGAAAACCAAGGTGACGCACTCTCTCTTCCCTCTTCTTCAGCTAAGCCGGCTCCGCTGCCTTCTCTTGAAATGATCTGCCTTGGCATGAAAACCAACAGACTCGGTTTTCAGATTACTGGAGGCAGGAAGCCAGAAAGTCCCAGGTGATGAACTTGGCCCCAACAGCCCAAACTCTGACGCTGGAAACTCACGTCTCTGGCCTCCCTCTTTCCTACGAGGCAGGAATGACAGTAATGACTGAGCTGAAGGGGATGTCCCAGCATGACTTCTGAGAGGGATTTCCAACCCCAAAGGGAGAGGGTGGGAGCCAGGAGCTCACTCTTGTGCAAACTTGAAGAGAAACATCTCACTTCAACTCCACTTTTCTCTCTTTCACAGGGCATCTACCGAGTTAACGGCGTCAAGACCCGGGTGGAGAAGCTTTGCCAGGCATTTGAGAATGGGAAAGAGCTGGTGGAGCTGTCCCAGGCCTCCCCTCACGATATCAGCAACGTCTTGAAGCTCTACCTGAGACAGGTAAGGTGCTGCTGGGGGGACCGGGGAGAGGTGGCCACAGGAACTGACTTCCAAAACCAAACGCGGCTTCACCGAGTCGCCTCTGGCAGGAGTAATTCTGCACCAACTGGGCTTAAAACCTGTGGGTGGTGAGTGGGGCCCTTCCTGGGTGGGAGAGGATCAGCGGTGGAGATGGGACCATGTGCAGGAGCGGGGCAGAGCACCCACACTGCGCCTCCTCTGAGCTGACCTGGGTTTCCTGCTCACGGCGAGCCCTCGCCCAACCCACCCACCGTCGCTTCGCACGACTCCTCCGCTGCGGCGGCACCGGCGGTCACAGCCGCAGAAAAACAACGTGCGGAAGCACCAAACCCTCCCTCCCCTCTGCAATTGGGGAACCAGCAGATGAAAAGGGAAGTGATGCAGCGAATGTCGCTCCACACCAGGGCTGAGCTCACGTCTCCCGGAGCAGGGCTGTGCCCCTCGGGCCACCCTGTGGTGGGCTTGGCCGGGTGCTGGCACCCTGCGGTGGGCTCGGCTGTGTGCTGTGTCCCTCGGGCCGCCCGCAGCAGCCCCGTCCCTGGCACCCTCTGCTCCCAGCAGACTCCAGTACCCTAACTGGCAAACAGCAAGTGCAAACAGCAGCGTCACCCACATCCTCCAACCAGCCACCACAAGGCAGGAGGAGAGGAAGCAGCTTCTCCTTCGCCCTGCAGCCTCGCCACTGAGCTCCTCAGCGCTGCCTTTTGCTGAGCAGACAGTTACACCCAGGATCAGGCTCAAGGAGGGAGGCTTGGCCCTTGGTCCCCTGCACAGAGAGGAGAGAGGGGCTCTGGGTTGCTTCCACGGTTTCTCCAGAGAAAAGCAGAGTGGAAAGAGCAGAAAAAATCAGTCCTGAGCCACGATCCAGCGTCTCCCTGCAGAGAAATGGGTTTAAAGTCTCTGTAAAGTGCTGAACTGGAGGGAACCTGCTGTGCTGTGAGAGGCAGCCTGTCCCCAAAACCATCTGTTTAAGCTACTCTGAAACCATCCCCAGCCAGGCAAAACCACCAATTAGTGAACATGCTGCTCTGGCTGCTCTAGACACACTTCAAAGCAAGAGTTTCCACCCAACCGCAGCCCCACCTTCGCTGCAGGCTGCGCCGATTCCATCCTGCCTCTCCACCCTGGGACAAACCATTCCCCCTCCCAGCCACCTCCTCTGCGCTGGGCAACCGGGCGCTCTGCCCCCCCCCGGGCCAGGGCTCTTCCAGGGGAACCAGAGAACCCCTTAACCGAGACCCGGAGGGGCCTGCGCAGCAGAGAGGACCCGCGGGTTGATCAAACGCTGCTTTTTGCTTGCGCTTCCCAGCCCCTAGCTGCCCAGGACAAAGGAGGCTGGATTTACGTGCTTCAGGAGATGGATAAACAGCCATCACCTTCTGGGCAGCGTGCTTCGCGAGCACCGGGGATGTCTCCTTGCTCTAGAACGGCCCCGGGTTTCTTCAGCTCAACAGCGGGGGACAGGTCTAGGTCTCAAGGAGGGGGTGAGCCTCCCCCCGGGCTCCCCAGCACCCACCTCCCCGTTCTTGCTTGCAGCTGCCGGAGCCCATTATGCCCTTCCGCCTGTACAACGAGCTGATGGGCCTGGCCAAGGAGAGCTTACAGGGCAGCGAGGCCAAGGGCAAGAGCGGGAAGGGGGGCCCTGAGCTGGTGGACAAAGGAGCTGACACGGACAAGGTGGTGGTGAACCTGGTGCTGAAGCTGAAGGAGCTGCTGAAGGAGCTTCCCTGGGAGAACATGGCCACGCTCCAGTACCTCCTGCAGCACCTGAGGAGGTGAGAAGGGCTGGTCCAGAGCCCGTGCGGGTGCTGGGGCGCCTTCCCCTGCTTCCCCAGAGTGCAGAATATTTACACATTTGTCACACACCGCGCTGGCGGTGGGGCCAGCCCAGCCATTCCCAGGAGCAGGGAGGTCGATCCGCGGCCGCAGCTGATCCTTCGCTGCCCACGGAGCTCGTGTGCGCCACGAGCGGGGGCTCCTGCGCTGCCAGCCCGGCTCCTCCTGCAGCCTGGGTGCGCCAGGCTGGGCGAGCCCTGCCCGGCCACCCCTCCCTTCTCCCTGCTTGCTCTCACGAGTTCCTCCTCCTCCTCCTCCCCAGGATCGTGGAAGTGGAGCAGGACAACAAGATGACCTCAAGCAACCTGGGCATCGTCTTTGGGCCAACACTGATGCGCCCAAGGCCCACAGACGCCACGATTTCCTTGTCCTCGCTGGTTGATTATCCCCACCAAGCTCGCATCATCGAGGCGCTCATCATCTTCTATTCGACCATCTTTGAGAACAAGGAGCCCACGGTGCCGGGGGCCGACCCCAAACACACCACCGAGAGCAAGGAGGAGGCAGCCAGCTGCTCCGACCTGGTAGGAGCCCCGGGGGAAGGGAGCACCCCTGGGGGATGCGCAGCCTCTGCTGAGACAGCGCTGGCGGCCTGGGCCAGACCAGCTGGGCCAGACCCTCCCGCAGCCCCCCCAGCCCAGCCCCTCTCCTGACCGTGCCCCGGCTCGTGCTCTGCCCTGCAGATTGCAGCAGTGACGGGCCCCGTCCCTGCGGTGCCACACCACGGTGGGGCTCCGGCCATCGCGGAGCCCTTCTCGTACAAAACCCGCGTTGCTTCGTCACGCCCCCACGGGCATCCCCACTCCACTCGCAAGGGAGGTTCTGCCCCAAAAGAACAGTCTCAGTCAGTGAGACAGGCAGGGGTGGGAGGATGGAGCCTGTGCACTTTACAGATATTTTTCCATTTTCTGGAACCATTTCTCAGTGAATGAGAGTTCTCTCCTCCTCCGTGCCCTCACCACTGCACCTCTTCCTTCCAGGCCAACGCAGGCTCCCAGCCCGCAGCTCCTCCCGGCAGCGTCCCCTACCTAGAGCTGCCTTCGGAGAAGGGGAGTTTGAATTACAGCGCCGACTCCTTCGCAGGTAAGAGAGAGGCACCGGTGGCTCCTCCCCAGTGGGCACAGAGGTGCCGGGAGCGTCACCAGTGGCAATTACACAAAGCCCTTCCCCTGCCCTGAGGACCACAAGTTTGCTGGACAAAGCTCCTGCTGATGCCGTGGTGCTGGGCGAGTAACACGGGGCTCCCTCTGTCCCCCAGAGTCCGGCGACCGCTCCATCGACTCCGACTCCGAGCTGGAGGACAGTGGGGAGCTGCTGGCCGCTGCGGATGGGGCCCCCCGAACCCAGCTCATGAAACAGGGGAGCGAGACCAGCACAGAGGAAGCTCAGTTCTGCGATGACGGCAGCGAGGGACGGCGGAGCCGGAGCTGCAGCGTGGGCCAGTCAGACGCGGAGGGCACCGCTCCCCGCTGCTGCAGCCCCCCAGGAGAGGAGCAAAGTGACGCCGAAGAATATCCCGAGAGCCGCCTCCCCACCGCTGGCACGGACTACAACACAAACCAGTCCAACAACGCGTCCGGGCCTGTCGCTGCCCCGTGCCTGGCAGCCAGGAGCCGAGGCGGCCGCGAGTAGCAGCCCCGGTTTATCTGAGGCACCGACAAAAGTACCGCAGGCGCTGGGACGGGGCAAAGGGGCAGCATCCAGACGCTACGCAGGCGTGGCGAGGCCGAAGGCTGCGATGGTGAGGGGTGGGGAGGGACAGCGCGGAGCCGCGGGCGGCTCGGGGGGGTTTGGTGTGTCAGCTGCAGGCAAGTCCTCGCTGGTTCGTGGCTGGAGCTTCCACACAAAACCCCCCAGCCCCTCGGCTCCCGGCAGGGAAAATCGGGCCAGTCTGCCTCGACTGCTGGGAGCCTCGGGCCGGTCCAGCAGCCCATGAAGCACGTTCTTGGGAAGGGGCTGAAGCAGGGCAGACCCTGCACTTGTTCGGGACTGGGAAGGGACCCAGGGCTTTGCCGTGCCCGCAGGTTTAATTTTTGCTGCACGCCTTAACCCCACGCTTTACCGCAGACACGGAGATAGGACGAGCCAAAGCGTCCGATCATCCTCACTGGCTGCGGCTGGGAGACGAGGCTGCCAGGACCCGGGGAGGGTCCCCAACAGCGGGCAGGGGAAAGGCACGCGGCCGGGCACGGGCACCGCCCGGACAGACAGACAACGCCAGGCACCACGCGTGCGGGGCGGCTCTGCCGGTCTGGGGAGCAGCTCCCGGGAAGGCGACGCGGCCCGAGGGGCGCTGGGTTCGGTGCAGCCCGGTAAAAGCCACCTGCACCATCTCGCACAGAGCTGGCCCTGGCGTTGGGGCTGTGGCTGCACCATTGCCAGGCCCTGCGAGGTACCTTTATCGCTGAGAACTGACTGTACCAGGCACCCAAAGCCCAGCGATGAATCTTCTGCCTCAGCACTTCTGAGCAACACAGGACTCGGCCAGCGACGCGCCTCTCCTGGCTCGCTGGCGAGGTTTTGCATTGCTGCTTGTATTTATGGGCATTTTTCTAGTTGGCAGGAGCCACGCAAAGAGCAACCTGCAGGCTGTGACCAAGCTCAGGGGACAGGTTTTCCTGGCAGAAGGGTCCTGAGCGTTGTGGGGTCTCTCAGGGTTTATTTTTTTTTGATAGACATTTGGTCTCCAAAAATTTAAGCTGCAAGTCCGGGACTACACGTCTGCTCCTCCAGCTGGCCCCAGGCCAGAGCTGGGCAGAGAGCAGGTCACCAAGGGGAGATGCCTCCTCCTCCTCCTCAGGGCCACCACGGCCTGAAGCGAGTCACAGCCCTTGCCAGCGTAAGAGGCTGCTGCTTTTTTTCATAAAGAGAGAACACGAACCCGCTACCTCTACTGGCAAAGGAACTTAAAGGGTTGAACAAGACCAGCCAAAGAATTTTTTTAAAGGTATGCGACTTTTCTGCACTGAAATGTAGAGAAACAAGTGGATTTCTCGCTTAGAAAGAGCTAAAAGCTGTTTCCTTGTTACCTGCTCGTACCTGGGCTGCGTTCCCGCCCGCGCCGCCGAGCCCCTGCGAGGGCAAAGGCCGCGAGCTCCCGGCCGGGGCAGAGGAGCAAGGACTCGCGCAGGCACCTGACGCACGAGCGACTCTCAGCCCACGGTTCCTAAGAAATTGCACAAATCCGAAGCTGTTTTTCCAATAATTAGCCAGACCCTTCCTCCGCGAGATGCCGGATGCCAGATCACCTCTCGCTGGCTCCGCTCAGGCGTCAGACCCCACCGCTCCAGGACGCCGCGGCAGCGGGGAAGCGGGAGCCATGTCCCGGCTGCAGATAAACCCAGCGGCCCCGTGGAGCTGGGCCGTCAGCCAGGGGCTTGGCCCCAGCACAGGGATGAGCCTGGGCTTTAGAGCCAAGACTAACGGGAAACGCGTCTCAGCACCGTAGGTCAGAGGTAGAGGAACCCGACGGCCACTTACAGCTCCGCGGTTTGTCGCTGAGCCAAAGAAGAGCCCGAGACACCCGCAGGACGCTCTGCTCCGCGGCGCTTCCACAGCCAGGTGGGATTTTCCCAGCAGGTCACTTCCACGGCAGCGAGAGCCGGGGGCCGCGGGCCCCCCCCGGCCGCCAGCGCTGCTACCCCGGGCGGTACCAGGTGTGTGTGCGGGTGAATGGAGGGAGGGGAGGGAGAAAAGCTGCGCTTGAGCTTCCCGCGCTAACAGGCGCCCTTCTCTTTGTGTATTAATTCAGCGTGGAAAAAGTAAAGCGTGTTTGTTACGACGTGTCTGTACTGCTGTAGGAAGCTGCGTTACGTGTTTTGCTTCCAAAAAAAAATCAATAAAATCAGTGTGTTCTAACCCCCCCTTGTCCTGGAGGTCAGAGTCTTCCAGACTCATTCACCCACGGCCGCAGGAGGCCAAGTGCTGGAAGGAAACACCCCGAGGAGTTCTAGCAAGTAAACTGAAGTTTAAAAACCCTCAAGAGACCTGGAACTGCCTAAAATGAAAGCGACTGGGCAGGGATAAGCAACTCTCCGTAGGGACCTCGAGGGCCGAGGCTGAACTGCAGCCTCGGAACCGCCCCCGGCAGCGGGATCAGCCCCGCAGGGCTCCGAGAGAGGCCCAGAAACACAGCGGCAGTGAGGAACAGCGAGAGTACAAATCTTTATTAAAAATAAGATCCTGTAAAATAAAATAGGAAAGCAAAGGCCTTTTCCCACTCGCTTCCTCCCTGCACGCTTCTGCTCCTTCAGGGTACTTCCATGGCGTCAGTCCTTAACAAAGACTAAGGAGTTACAGCAAATCTGTGCTGGAAAACACGGAATTAGGCCAAGTAACACAACGGCACAGAGGCAACACAGAAAGAGAATTTCTCGGCCAGTTCTGAAAAGGCAGATATCTGAGAGTGCCCGGGAATTGCGGGTGGATGGGGAGGTGGGGAGGTGTCACACAAACTCCTGCACTCCGGGAGGAAAGAGCTCGGGGGGGGCGGAAATCGCCTCACGCCGCCCTCGGCAGCCCACCGAGCCCCGCTGGAGGCCCCAACACCGACCGGCATGTCCCGAGAGGTGGATCCCGAGGCTCCAGAGCGGGTCAGCCTTGCTCTGGTCTGTCCTCTAACAGCTCCCTCCACAAACAATTTAAGGCTTGGCGATAATCTGGAGATAATCTGCGCCCAAAGGCCCCCGCTAGCCAGAGGGCTTCGTGCTCCACTTACCTGCCAGCTGCAGCTCACTGCACCAGTCTGTAGGTGATGTAGCGGCCCGCGGTCTCGCTCGGGCGTATGATCTTCACCACCTGCAAGGCCGACGGAAGGAGCTCAGCAGGGAGAGGAGCTGGCAGTGAGTTTCCCCTGCTACGCTGCGGCCGCGGGGGCTCTACAGCCGCGGTGCTCAGCAGCCACAGAATCAGCCAGCGCCGAGCTCCTGGCTTCAGCCAGGGGTGCAGCGTGGAAGTGCCCCCCCGCTGCGAGGGGAGGGGGAGATCAGAGTGTGGGGCTGGGGTCACACCTGCAGCCTGTCAGGAGCCCGCCACGTCCCTGCCGGACACCTGCTCGGCTGACACAGACCCACACCCAACCTACAACAGCCCTGACGTCAGAGCAGCCGCCTTCACGCCTCCCAGAAACGCTGCCGGGGATCCCCCCCCACCCTGCCCGTGGGGAACCGCTGCCTGAGTCCAATTCTCTCTTACCTGACCACGCTTTATGCCGAAGTAGCGGGCCACAGGATCCCCGGCCTGGATCCTGGGGAGCTGGTTCTCTCTCAGTTTGCTGCGCAGGGGGTCAAGGAGCAGCTCCCCGAGCTCACAGAGCAGTTACCAACCCTCCATCCGCAGCCCAACGCGAGCGTCACGCCCGGGCAGGAAGGGAAGGAACAAACAAAGGATACTATCTGGCCAGCAGCTCCGTTACTTCTTCCTTTGTCATGACAACGTGCTCAGGGACCAACTGTAAATAAACAACAGGGGAGAGACTCTGTAAGATCACAAAGGCAGAGAAAGCAACTGGCTCCTCACCGCGGCGGGAGAAGCAACACGTTTGTAAGGAAGAAAACTACAACCGCGTCGCTCAGCCCAGCCTTAAACCCAGAGAAGCTCTGGGGGAGCAGCCCGAGCCGCAGCCCGGCACAACAGAGCGATCACCCCGCCTTTGCTCCACCCGACGCTGCTCACCTCGTGCTCTGTGATGTTGATCAGAAGCTCTTGCTGCAGGAACTGCTCCAGGATGTACTTGGGAGCCATATCCACCAGGGACTGCAAAGGGAAAGGCCTGTCAGGCGGCAGCGCTGCGCTGGGACAGCCCTGCCTGCGCTCGGATCCGCTCCTCGACGAGCCCCCGTCACCGCAAGCGTGGGATCAGACACACAGGTGCAGCCACGGGGGCAAAGAGCACGCGGGTCCCCCCTCCACTGGCAAATGTCCCCTTTTTCTCTCACCCACCTCCTGACTGCCCACGGGCCCTCAGCTGCTCTTCTGGAACCAGAACCACCTGCCCTGGTTAAACGCACTTGCACATTAAGCAAAAGCTCGCGTTAAGGAACAACGGGCTTTAGTGAAAGATTTGATCTGGAAGGGAATCCTAGGGTTTTATTTACCTAAAGCAGCACTGAAAAACAGCCAGGCCAAGCGTCCGGGGCACACGACCACCCCGGCAGCCTTCCCCCAGGCACTCTACCTGCTTTGCCGACGGGGTCATGCCCTGCTGCACCACGATCAGCGCTCTGGTGATGTTCTCCTCCTGCATCCTCTGGCAGTACATCTTGATCGTCTTTATTCCAACCTTGGGCTCCTCTGGGGAAGGGTCAGCCCCAGCGTCACAACGAGCCCTCCCTCACCCCACTCACCCCTCCAGCAGGGAACCCGGCCCTTCCGCCCCGCCTCACACCGCGCCAGGCAGAGGCAGCGCAGCCCAGGGCACCGCCCGCACGGCTCCGCTCACCGGGGAAGAAGACGAACATCTGGTCGGTGGGATCGTCGTTGTGGGCCACCAGCACCGTCAGGTCCGTGCGCCGGGGCCGGCCCTCGCTGGGCTTCTCACCGAACTGCGACTTGAACTCGTCCAGCGTCTGGTCCAGCTCGTCCTGGGTTACCAGGTAGCCCCGGTCGTGGCAGAGCTGCCGAGAGCGCCCTCGGGTCAGGCCAAGCGCCCTCACCGGCCCGCCGGGGGCCCCGGGGTCACCGCGACACCGCTGGGCCGCCGCGCAGCCCCCGCTGCCCCGCCGGGGCTCCTCCCCCGCCGGGGCTCGGCCCCGCCGCCCCGCACCTGCATGATGGTCTTACGGATCTTCCACAGCCGGTACGTCTCCTCCTCGTCGTCCATGGCGCCGGCCGCCCGCACCGCCCGAGGCCCCCGCGGGCCGCCGCGTTGATGCCTGACCGCGCGGCGACAGGCGGCGCCGGGGCAGCCGCGGGGGCCTCGGCCGCGGGGGCTCCTGGGAGCTGTAGTCCGCCGCGGGCCGCCCCCCGCCGCTCGCTCCGGGAGGGCCCAGCGCTCCCTCCCCCGCAGCCGGGGCGGTTCCCCGGTTCTCTGCGCCTCAGCGCGGGACAGGCCGCAGCGCCGGCGCCGGTCAGGGGAGGAACGGCCGCCACAGGGGGTCCGGCCCGCAGCGCCCCGCCCGCCCCTTGGCCCGTCCTTGGTCTCGCCCGCCCCGCCCACAAACACCCCCGCGGCCCTCCCCGCCCACCATTGGTCAGCTTCCCACCCATCACCCGCTCGGACACGCCTCTGCGCGCGCTGATTGGCTGTTCGGCCGAAAGGGGCGGTGCCTCCGGGCGTCCGAGCCGTCGATTGGCTGAGGGCGGGCGGCGGCGGGGCGCGATGGGATGGGGTCGGGCGGTGCGGCGGGCGCTGCTGTGGGGAGCGGCGGTGCCGGGCGCGGGGCGGAGGATGGTGAGTGCGCGGGGGGAGCGCGGCCCGGCCGGGGGCTGCGGGCCGGGGGCTGCGGGCCGGGGCCTCTGCGGGGCTGCGGCCGCGAGGGCCCAGGGCGGGCGGCGGGGGCTGAAGCCGGGGGGGGGCGGGGACGGGACGGGACACGCGTGCGGCCCTGATGGCGTCTCCCGGTGCCCCGCAGTGTGCCCAGGCGCAGGACTGGCGCTCGGCCAAGGCCATCTACGACTTCCACGCCCGAGACATCGATGGCAACGAGGTGTCGCTGGAGAAGTACCGGTAGGAGGGGGGGGCTGGGCGCCGCCCGGCCTTGGCGCGGGGGCTGAGCCCCCGAGGGGAGGAGCGGGGCTCAAAGGGCCTCGCTCGGCGCCGGGCGGTGGTTCCGCCGCAGTGGGACAACGCGTTGCGTAACCCGGGAGAGCGGCTTGTTTACGGGCACCTCCCCCACTCCTGCCGGGGTAACGGCTGCTGCTTCACCCCCTCTCCAGAGGCTGCGTCTGCATCATCACCAACGTGGCTTCGAAATGAGGAAAAACTGCTGTAAACTACACTCAGCTTGTTGACTTGCACGCCAGATACGCTGAGAGGGGTTTACGCATCTTGGGTTTTCCCTGCAACCAGTTTGGAAAGCAGGTACGGGGGGGAGCGGGGCGAGGGCTCCCCGGGAGCGCAGAGCCCTGGGCTGGCCCCGGGACGCTCACGGGGCCCCGGCCGTTGCCGCCCTCAGGAGCCCGGGGACGACGCTCAGATTAAGGCATTTGCTGAAAACTACGGTGTGAAGTTTGACATGTACAGCAAGATCGATGTCAACGGGGACGATGCCCACCCGCTCTGGAAGTGGATGAAGGAGCAGCCCAAAGGAAGAGGCACCCTGGGCAAGTGAGTGTGGGGGGGCTGCGGGGAGCCCCCGGCGGGGAGGGGGCGGCTCTGGGCTGCTCCAGCTGAGCGGTTCCAAGAGGAAGGGTTTTTCTGTCAAAATCTCACTTCTGTTTTTTCTCTCCTAGTGCGATAAAATGGAACTTCACTAAGGTAGGACACAGTTGCCTTCTGGGCTTGCCTGGGTCACAGCCTCACCCTCTGGGGGGCTGGGGGAGTCCCGGAGGCGTTGCAGGGAGGAGGGATCCTCACACACAGGCTCTGCTCCGGGCGGTTACCCTGGATGTCGGGGTAGGAGCATCCCGGGGGGCTCCTGCCCTGGCCCAGAAAGGGGGGAGCGGCTCTGCCAGGGGCTCCAGCTCCGGGGCAGGATCTGCCACAGCCCAACGCCGCCACAGTCGGCTCCGGGGCTGCTCCTGGGGGGCTGCAGCGCCTGCGTTACAGCTGGGCTCGCTCACCTGGGCGCTGTTTCGCTTCCGCAGTTCCTCATTAACCGGGAGGGGCAGGTGGTGAAGCGCTACAGCCCGATGGAGGATCCCTACGTAAGTGCCGCCAGCGTGGCTGGTGTCGCGGCTCCGCTGCCTCGGCTCTCCCTCCTTTGGCCAGGGGAGGGAGGGAGGGCACCCCCGTGCTCTGGGGGGTTGGTGGTACCTCACAGTCCCTCTGGGGGGGCTTTGGGCATGTCCTTGGGGCAACGATGTTTTCCTAGGACCATGCTCCCTTCTTTCTCGCAGGTGATCGAGAAGGACCTGCCTGCCTACCTGTAGAGCTGCTCCTCTGCCCCCACCCTGTCCCTTGGCCCCGGCGCCAGCCCCCGCTGCCCACGGAGTCTCCTTGTCCAGCCCCATGACGGTTTGTCTTCAAGCCAGCTCGCTGGTGAGGCAGACCCGAAGACCTGGCGTGCACCCGCTGGGAGGAGGCTTCACTGGGCAGCCCCGTTCTGGCGTCCCCCTGCAATAAAGGTGTTAGAAACGGCCGCTTGTGGCTGGGTGAGGGCACAGGACAGGGCTGGAGCTGCTGGGGAGAAGCCGGAGCCCTTACGCAAGGCCTGAGCCCAGCGGGGATAATCCTCCTCAGTGCTGAGGGGGGAGTCGCACAAATCCTGGCTCAGCCAGCGCTCCCGGGGTGGGGGGAAGGTGTGTGGCCCCCCTGGGCTCCTTCCTTGCCCCAGATCACGGGGCAGCCGCCCCGATGAGGCAACGGGGTTGTTTTTCTCCAAAGGGAGCCGAGGCGCCGTCTGGGCAGTGGCCCCTGGCCCTGGCGGGGCGGGTCCGGCCGTGGCGCAAGCCCTGGCCAGCAGCAGCTACTGCGAAACAACCCCGAGTGGTGCTGGGACGTGGTGAAACACCCCCCGGAGCCGCGGCTGGGGGCAGCGCACGGGCCCATGGGTGTGTCCGTCCTCCGCAGCGCGTTGGTGCTCGCAAAGGTGCAGCCGTGTCTGGCCAAGCCCGGGGAGGGCCGGCGGCTCCCTGGGCAGGGCGGGCTCCTGGTTTTGGGGTGATTTGCTGCTATTTCCCCGCCCTCCCCCGGGGTGAGCCCTGTGCTCAGTGGGGGGGTCAAGGGTCCTTCCTGGGGTCCCCCCACAAATCTGATCACAGATTCACAGAACAGCTTGGAAGGGACCTTAAAGCCCACCCAGTGCCACCCCCTGCCCCGGGCAGGGACACCTTCCACTAGCCCAGGTTGCCCAAAGCCCCGTCCAACCTGGCCTTGAACCCTTCCAGGGAGGGGGCAGCCACAGCTTCTCTGGGCAACCTGTGCCAGGGCCTCACCACCCTCACAGGGAAGAATTTCTTCCTTGTATCTCATCTAAATCTGCCCTTTTTCAGTTTAAAACCATTACCCCTTGTCCTATCCCTAGCATGGGACCTCCCCCCTTTCCTGTAGCCCCTTTCAGTCCTGGGAGGCCGCTCTAAGGTCTCCCCGGAGCCTTCTCTTCTCCAGCTGAACCCCCCCAACTCTCTCAGCCTGTCCTCACAGGGGGGTGCTCCAGCCCCCTCAGCATCTTTGTGGCCTCCTCTGGCCCCGCTCCAGCAGCTCCCTGTCCTTCTGCTGTTGGTGCCCCCAGAGCTGGACCCGGCACTGCAGTGGGGTCTCCCCAGAGTGGAGCAGAGGGGGTGAATCCCCCCCCCACCCTTCTGGCCCCACTTCTCCTGACACAGCCCAGCCCAGGGTTGCTTTCGGGGCTGCCAGCACACGCTGCTGCCTCACGGTCTGTTTCCCATCCACTGGTGCCTGCACAGGGACAAGGATCCCTCAGCCCCCCCCAGCTGCCCCCCAGCCCCCCTCGCTCTCATCATGTTGGCGGCACCGCGGTGCCCAGCGGCGGCGAATCGCTCCTCCACCGCGAGGCCCGTGGCTGCCCCCGTCCCACCCCCGCGGGGACCCAGCGCCATGTCCCAGCGCTGAGGAACCTGCCCGACAGCGGCTCCTTTGTCTGTGGGGACAAACCCCGGGGGGGAGCAGGAGCCGCCTCAGCGCGGCCAGTGCCGGGGGGGCCCCTCCTCCCCACTCCCAGGGCCTGGCGGGGGCTGGGGACAGCGGTGAGGACACGGGAGATGAACCCCGGCCCTCGGATTCTCTCTCCTGCTGCGGGTCCCAGGTGGGATCCTGGGGCAGGTCCACGCCTCTGGACAGACGGACGGACAGACAGAGAGCTGGGACTTACAGAGATCTCGTATGTGGCTTCCTTTCCGTTTTTACTGAGCAGAATGAAAAATTATCCTTCTGAGGCAAGTAGAAAATTCAGGAATTATTAGTCAAAGGCACATATTCTAAAAAAATCTCTTTACATATATACATCTCAATTAATTATAAATACACATAGAAAAACAAAGGCAAACAACAAGCGGATTAAAAAGTGCTAACAAAAAGGTGTAAGGGAAGAAAAAAGGGACTCATTTAAAAATACATACAATCAGTAGGACAACTGCATAATAATTTAGTTAAAAGATATTGTTACATATTATTAACCCTGACAAAAACACAGGATCGGGGCAGGGAAGGGCTTCCTTGAAGGTGCTCTCTGTCTTTCCAGAGATGAGGGAGGGAGAATTGCATATATTTCAAAATTAATGTCGAAGCCACCAGGCAGGGCTCTGGGTGACAGTGGAGACGTGGCTGGCGGAGGATCCCTCCTCGCTATTCCTGAGTTTAAGCCTCTCTGAAATGGGTTTTCCCGGCGTCCCTTCCTCTCCTCGCTGAGAACTCAGCAAGCGCCGAGCGAACAAACCGGGACAGGGGCGAAGCCGGGGCCTCTCCACGAGTGGGGTGGGCTGGGGCGTGTTTTAAATAGGGGGGGGGGGCGGGGGGAAGGGGGGAGCCTCGCTCTGCTCAGGACGAGGAAAAGGCTGTTGTGGCACCCGGAGCAAGCGCCGACCCCCGGGTGGCCCCGCGGCGAGAGGGGAGAGCCCAGAGCTCGCGGGGGCTCCCCGACTTTGGTGTTCACTCTGAGGTAAGGAGGTTTCCTTGAACGCAGTAAAACGCAGCCCCGACTGCAGGGCTGAGCGCGGCCGGGGGGGCTGGCGGGAGGCTGCTGCCAGCTGGGGACAAGCCCCCAGAATGAGGGGAAGGGGCCAGAAAAACCTCAAAAATGAGCCCACGCGGGGCAGGTCCACGGTCCTCACGTGTCAGGGAGGGACACGAGCACCGCGGCCGCTGACCCAGAGCGCCTCCCAACAGCAAATGGGGCGCTGGGCCAGTCCCTGAGCCCTGGGGGGGCGCGGGGGGGTCAGGGCACTCTGCCTGCAGGCGGGGACTCCGTCCCCCTCAGGACTGACCTGTCAGGGCAGGGGGGACCCCAGCAGAGGCCTCCCCCAGGTCCCTTCTGAGGAACGGCTGGGCCAGCCAGGGAAGTCTCATGTCCTTCCCCCGAAAACATCCTGGTGTCGCTTCTAGGAAATATCTCAGTGACTCGAGGCAGAGAAAAGAAACACAGCAGAGGGGAGGCTCGCGGAGGAGCTGCCAGGCCCGGAGCGCTCCTGCCAGCAGGCAGCTTCCTGCCAGACTCCTTAGGTTAGAGAGAGAAAACAAAGAGTTTCCCCGGGACCTGCCGAGGCGAGATGCTGCTGGAGCAGGGGTGGTGGTGGCGGACACGGCTGGAGGCTCCCGGGGAGGCGGCCGCTCGCCCAGCGGCTCCTGGCCAAGGGGCAGGGTGTGTCTGGGGCGGCGCTTTGCAAAGGAAACCTTTGCTCTTTGGTATCAGAGGTCGAACGTGCAGCGCGAGCAGCGACACCGCACAGCCCCGGTGCTCACCGGGACCCTTCCCCGCCCGGGGCTGGGGGGCCCAGATCCAGCCAGCCGGGCCCGTGGCCCAGCCAAGGACAAGCCCCACGGCGCAGGCCCAGGGAGATGCGCAGGGGGAAGGACAACACGCGACAGCAGGAGGTTGGACAAAGCACGGCTGGCCGCGGCGACCCGGCGAGGCTAAAGTGCAGGACAGGCTGACGGGACACGCGGCCCTTCTGCTCCGGGGAATCCCGCCGCGGTCCCGGTGTGGCTGGGCTCTGCCAAACCCCCCAGCTCCGCCACCGTACGGACCACCGAGGCGCAGGCACAGGCAGCTCCCGCCCTGCCCCAGGGAGCTCGGGCAGCCCCAGCAGTGGGGGTGTCCCTCCCCGGGGAGGGCAGAGCAGGCGCAGTCAGTTTTGCTTCTCCCAGCTACGCCTGCTCAGCCCTGCGCAGAGGGACACGAGGCTCCTGGGACGGCAATTCCCTTCCCTTCCCCCCCGCCCTCGGGCCCAGCCCTCCAGAGCAGCCTCAGGGTCCTCAGCGGGCTGGAGGAGAGCGGGCAGCAGCCCAGGCAGACACAGTTTGGTCAGCCAGCTCTCGGGGCGGGGGGGGCACTGGGCTCCCCCACCTCAGTAACAGACCAGCACCCTGGTCCCCGGGTCGTTCTGGAGAGCAGACGCGGCCCCGCGCAGCCGGGGAGGGCCGGGCCCAGCTCGGACACTCAGTAGTCTGGAGGGGGACGGGCGCAGAGGGGGGGTCTCTCCTCAGTCCTACCCCCGCTGACCTTTGAGCAGGACTCGAACACAGCAGAGACCATCAGTCCAGATCAGCTGAACGTGGCAGCACTCAACCCCCCAAGCGCATGTTATATACAAATCTATACATGCCTGACTGAATATTATATATAAATAAACTTTGCTTTAAGGAACTATAGGTGTTTGTTTTTTTTTTTTCTTCCCTCAAAACCAGAAAAGGGCCAGTCCAAACCAGTAGAAAAGCCGGGGCTCCCCAGCTCTCACCTCTGCACCAAAGGCGACGGATCCGCAGCGGCCGAGCCCCCCCGGGCGTGCCCGGCTGCCTTCAGAAGTCCGGGAAAGGGCCACTGAACTGGATCACGCTCTGGCGCTCCTGGGGGAACATGTTCTCCTGGGGGGCCCCATTTAACGTCCTTAGCATGTCCTCCAGGATCTCTCTAAAATTGATATTCCCATCCTGTGGGACAAAATCTTCCTGCTGCTGCTGCAGAGCCTGCAAGGGTCCCGGCTGCGGCAGGGGCAGGCGCTCGTGCAGCGCGGAGCTCAGAGGCACGCTCTCGCCCAGGACGGGCGCCGGGCTCTTGAAGGCAGACGGGTGGCTGAAGCCGAAGGGCAACCTGGGCTGCTGGTGTGGCTGGAGAACGGGCTCCAAGGGGAAGCACAACGCGCCGGGCTCCGGGTTCATCGCCACGTCAGGAATGCTGTTGCTGGGAGGGCTGTAGGTCAAGTCCAGGATCTCGTCCTGGCGCAGGGAGTGCCCGGTCAGGGGGACCCCGGGCCCCGTCTGCGTGAGGTCCAGGGGCTGCGGCAGGACGGGCAGCCGCAGCGGGAACTGCAGGCTCTGCTCCTGCACCTGCAGCAGTCGGTTGTGCTTTCGCTTCACGTTCTCGTCCATCTGCTTCAGCTCCTCCAGCACCTTCCGGACACAGCTCTCGGGGATCTTTATCCCTGGGGGAGGAAGGTGCATCAGTCCCTGCAGCGATCGGGACGGGCACTGCGGGGACGGGCAGCAGCGCCAGGGGCCACGCGCTGAGCTCGCTGCCAGCCCGCTTCACCCCTCGGCCGGGCGGCAGAGCTGGAGCACGCGACTGTGACCGGAGAAAAAGCAGCTCTGCGGCGCCCTGGCAGCACCGGCACCGCTTCCCGCGGGCACCGAGGGGACGGCTGGGGACGGCTCACCCCTCTGCCCGGCGCCCTGGCACACCTCAGGGGAGCCCCAGCTGAGCAGTGGGTGCTTCCAGGCTGGAACACGCCCCTTTTCAGGGAGGGAACCTTGGCACTGGGCAGCTGGACACCTTCCTCCTCCTCCTAAAACATCCTGCTTCCCTTCCCCTTCCCAGTATTTCACCCACCGACTTGTTTCTTCTTCTCCTTGGTCTTGAGGCGGACGATCTGCAGGTAGCTGGTGCTGGTGATGTCTGCCATGATGCTGGCGATCCTGCTCCAGACCCGCAGCAGGGCCCCGCACAGCATGTAGTAGTGGCGCAGGCGCATGCCCTGGAAGCACTCCTTCCCCTCCTGGATCAGCTTGCAGCTCCTGTTCCTTCAGTTCAAACGGCAGAAAACCACCCAAATCAGCACAGGCTCCCATGGCAGAGCAGGATCCCCCGCGCCCAGCGTGGCCCTTCCCCTCCGCCCCAGCCAGGGACCCCCCCGGAGCAGCCCCCCCGGTCGGGGCTGCAGGCGCCTCACCAGACCGCGTGGTTACAGTTCTTCAAGGAGAACTGGTAACTGCTCTCCCAGTGCTCCTTGGCCTCCTCGGGCAGCACCTGCGGAGAAACACACAGCGCTGGAGATTTCCCCCTGCCTGACACGCGGCTGAGACCTGAAATCCAGGGCTGGGAACAGGACACGTGGGTGCTGCCACCGCCTCTGCCCAGCAACAGGGCTACGAGGAGCCGCCCGGGGCTACAGTAAACGTCCGTCCAATGCCACCCCTGCCCAGAGCAAGAGGCTCTTCCCTCTCCCCGCCCCGGAGGGCTGCGGCTCCCACCCACCCGCCGGTACTTCTTCTGCAGACTGTCCAGGCTCTCGGGCTGGCTTTGCTTCCCGATGTTGGGCTTGTAGAGGATGAAGCTCTTGCCGTGGCTCTGCTCCGCCAGCAGACAGGTGTGTTTGCAGCCTCGCATCTGTGGGGGCAGAGCTCACGGTTACACCCGCAGTCGCTCTCCCCAGGCCTGTCTTTCTCTCAACTAACCCCCTTCTCTCCAGGCTGGAGGTTCTTGGGGCACCCTCAGCTCCTAGACGCAGACCTGCAGCCACGGAGGATCCTCTCCCCCTGCAGGCGGCCTCCAAGCTGAGGAGATCCCTCAGAGCCCAGGGACCTACCTTGTAGGAGAGATAGAACCCATCGAAGGATCCTGTCAGTTTGAGTGACTTCTCGTAAGCTTCCTCCCACTTTAAACCTCTGTCAACGCTGATCTAAACGGGGACAAACAGGGGGATTCTGTAACTTCAGGGGGCAGGACAAGGGCAGCGGTGTCTGTCTCACAAATCCCACCCTCAACGCAAACTTGGTGCTGCTGCAGCCTAGAAAGAGGCGCTGCCAGACGCCGATCACCCGGGGCAGGGCCTCTCTCGGCCCCCTCGGGGTGACTCCCAGCATCAGTCACCTGCTCGTGACCAAGGCAGATGTGACCAAACACGACACAAAGCCACGGCGCAGGGACCCAGCAGCTTACAGCCCCAGACTGGGAAGCACTGGAGGAGCCTGGACTGCAGAGACAGCCGCGCAGACTGCCTACCTTATAAAACACGACCTGCCCGTCCTGCGGGTGCCCAGGGGTCAGGAAGACCTCCTTGCTCTCCTCGTAGATCTCATCCACTCCTGGGGCTAAATCTGCAGCAGGAGAAAAGGTCGATGTAAGATCCATCCCCCCATACCACCTCCTCTCCCTGCAAGAGCCAGGATCTGCGCTGTGTGGGGACAGCGAGGTGGCCACGGCCCCACCATCAGTCAGCACAGGGAGGAACAGGGAACCTCAGGGGCGCGGGAGAGGTCTGGCCACCCCTCCTCCCCCGTACCTAGGATGCCCATGTCGTATTTGCCCTCCTTCTTGTCCTTTTCTATCAGATAGTCAAAGGTGTCCGAAAAATACTGGAAGAGCATGTTCTGCTTGTCCACCTCCAGACCCAGGATGCGGTTCAGGAACTTGGTGATGGAGCAGTCTGCAAGAGCGCGGTGGGTCAGGGAACACAGTGCAGCTGGGCACGGAGCCCCCAGCACGCTCCCAAGGAGAGACCCCTGCAAGCCCCCCAGCATCACTAACGCACGGGAGCAGCCCTGGGGCCGTTCCTCCAGGCTTGCTCAGGGAAACGCGACCTGCAGCGGGGGCCAACCCTCACAGGACTGTCCCCTCAAAGCAAACGTCCTGCCCTGGCTGCACAGCAAACCCCGCGGGGCTCCGCACCGGTGCAGATGGGCCACGACACCCCCATTTCCCCCCTGCACTGGGCAGGACAAGTTCAACACACACCTTTCTCCACGGAGACTGTGCCGTACTTCAGCTGGTTGCAGCAGATCCCCACAGAGATGAGGCCCTGCTTCATTTCTGGAATGGCAGGAAACACCTCGTGTGTTTTAGGGTGAGGCCTCCCCTCAGCTCCCCCGCAGAGCTGCTCCCCCCCCAGCTGCACCCGCTGCTTCACGGCCAAGCCCGTCCCAGACCCGTCTTCAGGTGACACGCACCTGGGTGGCCAGTGGCCCTGCTCACGAGTGAGCCCCACGTGGGTGCTGCGCCTCCCCCCTCAACCTGCTGCTTGGTTCTTTGGGCATCCCAAACCCGAGACCAACCCGACCAGCGAGACGCAGCAGAAACCCCAGAGCTGGTACCGTTCTTACCATGGAAAAACGCAGCTTCCCCTCTGTCATAGCTCTTGGGCACCGGAACTCTGTTCTCCGTGTGGCTGAGGATAGTGGAGAGAACTCTGTCGAGTGCCTTAGCGCCGTACTGGGAAAGGAGACAAGAGTCATGCAGGGACAAACCTCTGCTGGTGGCCCAGTGCTGGATGGCAGGAAGGCCACTGCCCCGGGAAGGCCACCAGCCCGGGAAGGCCACCGCTGCCACAGCTGTGCCAGGGGAAGCGTGTCCGGAGCCTCCTCTGGCCCAGGGGACCGGAGCCCAGGAGCCTGCATGGCCGCACCCCGGGGCCGGCACCCGCTCCAGTGGGGGCAGAGGCCCACGCGCCCTCCCCAGCCCCCTCTGTGGGAGCCCGGCCCTCGCCAGCGCTGCTGGGGTGGTAATAACCATAACAACAACAGCTCAGCTCTGGGCGCTGCTCAGGGGCTGCAGGCGGGAGCTGGGTGCTAGGCCAGGTCCTGCCTGTAGGTGCCAGCCACGATCTTCCCGGCTCTGGCTCCCACTGAAGTCACTGGCCAACTCCTTCACCCTTCCCGGCCCAAGAACAGGCACCAATTACCTTATTCTCAAAGTTGTACTTGCTGAGGTCTCGGGACTCGGTGGCCCGGCGGTCTCCGTGAGTTAAGGCGCCCTAGGAAGAGAGGCCAGACGAAAAGTTCTTACTTTCAGCTGTTGCCAAACACCAGAGCAGGACGGCCAAAGCCACGTCTCGGATAAGAATGTGCTGCGCGGAGGCAGCGTCCTCTGGAATATTGAGACTTGACCAAAGTATTTGGGGATTTATCAGAAGTGAAGAAAAACGAAACAGATTAATTATTCCATTAATTATTTCATCAGCTTTCTGGAAACAGATGGGTGTATTCTCCTGTAACAGTGGGGGAATTCCAGCATCTGGAATTGAGTTCTGCTTCCCTGAAATTCCTCCTGATGCCTTAGTTACATATTCTTCACTTCCTTTCCCAAATCCCAGGATGCTCAAAGCTTTCTGCATTCCACAACTGCAACACCGGGGGTGACGCAACCCCCCGTGCGAGTTACAGTGGCCACGGCAGCGGGAACCCGGAGCGGGAGCTCCTCGGAGAGAATCGGAACCGACACGGTCATCTCTGCCGCAGGGCACTTACGAGGCTCTCCAGGCGTTTTGCCACGATGGATGCAAACCTCCTCTCCCCCGCCAGCTCGGAGATAAGGAAGACATACTCTGGAGCATAAACCTGGTTCGATCGGTGCGTTCGACCTACAGGGACACGAGGAGAGAGGGGAAAGGAGAGGTTGGTACAGGGGAGGGGAGCTGAGCTAGAGGCAAGAGAGCCAGAATGACCTTCCATGGGATGGTTGGTTTTCCAAGGAGATCCCTCCCGGGGGAAAGGGCAGAGGCACAGTCGTGTTCATCGCCTGGTGCTGCTGAGACTGTGGCAGAGTTGAGTTCGTAGCCCTGACCCTCTGGGGTTGGGGACTGACTCCCCAGTGTGGGCAAGGATGTGCACTGTTTTTTGTGCTCACGTATTGAGGACTGTCCCTCCCCATCCCACAGAGCCTCCTGGGCTGGGGCAGAGATCCCCAGGCAGCCCCGGCGTGTGTCGTGAGGACACACCGCAGACAGGTATGGGACGGTCCCCCCCTCCCACCCTACAGAGCGCTCCTGGAGTCAACACAAACCCTCCCCACAAGCGTCTCAAGTGCTTTGTGTCTGCGTTTCCACCCTGGCGAAGCGCAGCTGCGCCGAGCAGGAGCCCAGCAGCACGGTGCTCCACAAGCTGCCGGCTCACAGAGGGCTCCGTCCCCCCGCCCCGGCTGCAGCAGCGGCCCAGCCCGGGCGGCCACACGTGTCTCCCCTTCCCGGGCTGCCCAAGGCTTCCCGCTCTGGACCACCTCAGGGGCTGGGGACAGCGACCAGGGACACCCAGCCCTCACCGAACTGCTGTATGGCCCGGTCCGCGCTCCAGGGCAGCTCCAGCGTCATGTGCACCCGGCGCTTCTGGTTTTTCACCCGTCTGTCTGCTTGGAGAGAGATACCTGAGCTGGAGGCCTCGGAGATTATTGCTACAAGCTGAGGGGGAGAGATAAGTGGGAGAGGAGGGTGAGGTACTGGACATCTGCAAAACCGCTTCAAGAAACAGCCCAGAGCCCAGCGGTAGCCCCGGCCCATGAAGGGCCCCACGGCCCCTTGTCACCCCCCCAAAGGTCACAGAGAAAGCTGCAGCCTTGTGGGCCTGAGGCTGGCACGCCAAGGCTCCCTCCCTTTCCTTCCCCTCTGTGTACTCGCTCCTGTGCAGAAGTTTCCTTAACTCAAACCTGACTCACCTTTTCCCCTTTCATAAAACGCTCCTTCTCCTTCAGGTTGACGTGGTCTATGGAGAGGCCTTGCTCTGCACGAGACTCGAACATGACGGAGCCGTCCGGTCTGCAAACCACCCGGCCCTTCCGCCCCGTCATCTGCACACACCACACAGGGGAGAGGCTGTTAGCAGCGGGCAGGGACCTGCACGGCGCAGCAGCTCAGTTTAGAGAGTCAATTCTCCACAGCTTTTCCAGATTGCAGGGAAGGAGAGGAAACCCTCTTCCAGCAGGAACCCCCTTCGCTGGCCCCTCTTCCTGTCACCCAGTGCCACCACCCTTGATTGTACCTCAGCCACGTGCTCCGGGCCCCCGAAGTGATTGATCAGTTCATCCAAGGTATTGAGAGGTAGCTCTTTGCCCAGTGCTTTTACTTTTGCTAGGAGGTCCTGCTTCATCTTTTCCACGTGCTCTAGTTCTCTCAGGCCATGCATCTCTTTCTGGGTAGGCAGCATGTGAAAGTTACCTGTACCGTAAAACGCAGAAGTTTAGAGTCACCTGGTAATTGCAAATCAAAAAAAAAAAAAAAAAAAGGCAGGGGGAGAAGTTCCAAAGGGCTTCTGGGGGCACCGTTTGATGAGCAGGCCAAGACCCCTGACTGGCAATAAACGCTGCTGAGCACGGAGTGAACTCCCTCCGTGCTCCCCCGTTCTGGAGGGGAGAGGAGCACACAGGGCAAATTCTTCCTGCTGGCCACAGCGGGTTAACAACAATCAACCTCGCAAGCCCAAGTTTGACCATTGCAGGATAAAATCCAGGCAAGATCCTGGGGACGTCCCAAGCACAGGAGGAGGTTCACCATCCCAAGAAGAGTCTCCCCCCATCAGGTCCCTGCCTCTGCAGTCCCCGCAGCCAGACCCCCCCAGAAGGGTCCCGGGGTCTGTCGGTGCCGGCAGGGCCCGGGGAGGGCGGCTGCCCCCACCTGTCTCCCCCCACGCTCCACAGCACGACGGGACTCCGCTCCCCAGCTCCCCCCAGCAAGGCCGGGGTGAGCCCCGTGCTGCCGCTCTTACTCCTGTCCTCGGCTGCGAAGCCGTTGTAGGTGTGCTCGACGAAGATGACGTCGTCTGTCTCAAACACAGACTCCGGGGAGGAGTTGAAGTCGCTGTCGAGCCCCATGTCGGAGTCGGTGCTGCTGTCGTCGCTGATCTTGATGACACCCGCGGGGTCACAGACGCCCCTCAGGGCCTTGGCGCAGCGGCCCCTCTGCCTCCCTGCACGGGAGAGCGAGCGGGGTCAGGGCAGAGCCCCCGGCCTCGGGCGTCGATGCCGAACAGCAAGTGCCAGCTCAGAAAGAGGAGGAGGAGAACTCACAAAATAGCTGAGGCTGCCCCAGATGAAAGGCAGATCTTGGAAAGACAGAGTGTCTTGGGGGGGGTGGGGGGCAGTTAGGGAGGGAGGGAGAGAGAAAGAGAAAGGAAGAGAGAGAAAGGAAGAACAAGGCAATCTTTGCCAGGGCTGAAGCTAGCTGCACGCGTCAGGATGAACACAGCCGGCTCTAAGCAGCACTGACTCCTCAGGGGAAGGAGCCCGCGGGTTTGACGGCCACCAGAGGAACGTGCAGGACACGGGAAGGTGCCGGTGTTTCGGGACACTGGTCACTTCACGCACAGTAAGAGACGTTCCCGCTACGCCAGAGGGTTCACAAACCAGCCTGCACGGGCCGCTCTGCACCAGCAGCCACTCAGGACACCCTCCACGATCTGCCAGTACTGCTGCCCCTCTTCCCCCTTTCCCACATCCCACTGGAGGACAAGTCCCAAAACTCTTCTTACCTGCAGCTGCAGCCAGTAATCTGGCAGGGAAGTGATTCCCCCCCCCACCCCCAGGACACCTGCCATGCTATAAGGGGTGGTGGAGAAACCCCCCTTGCTGCAAGAGGGCTTCAGACATGCAGCCAGGACTCTTGTGCAACCTGCCCACCAGTCTGGGCCAGGAAGCGGCTGGGGGACGGGGACACGGCTACTGGGCAAGTGGTGGAGGCGAGGACCTACGGCGTGACAGGGAAGTGGGTTAGAGGGAGGCAAGGGTGAATGACCTAGAGCTGCCGTCCTCCAGCTGAGAGGCCGTGACGGAGATGTGCGGGAGGGCAAACTGAAACCAGGGCAGAGTAGCAAACAGCATGAAGTAGGGAAAAGGGAAAAAGGAAAAGAAAAAGCTGAGTGGCTGGGGTGAAGCAGCAAGGCAGGAGGTCAGATGCTGGGCAGTGGAGTGTGCTCTTACGTTTTCTTTTAAGGCCAGTTCCTTTTTCTCTCTTTCTTTTGGTTGAAGGAAAGTGCTTCTGAATTAGTGATAGAAAGACGCCTCTGAAAGTAAGATGCAAAATTTATTCTAGCTACCAGGAGTAGGAACATCTGCGGGTTATCATGTAGCAACGTGTATTTGAGATAGCACCACATTTCACGACAGAGGGGTAACTCCCGCACCGCGGCTGCTGGCGCGGGGTCAGCCGGCCCCAGCGGGGCTCCCCGGAGCAGCAGCGACAGCCTGAGCGGGTTTCACCAGAGGGTTGTGCCGCGGGAGCAGGGGCTGCGCCAGCAGATCCTCAGCCGTGAGCCGGGCGCGCTGAGGGGAGCCAAAGCACCGGAACGCCGGGAAAAAACCACTCTGCCAAGGCCTCCCCGCCGGTGCAGGGAGCGGGGCCGCGCCGGGGAGACGCTGCAACGAAAGCGGAGCAGACCCCGGGCTCTGCACTGCCACGCCGAGGCTGCAAGACCTTTATATAGCAACGAAGAGGGAGTTTTAAATGGGAAACGCTATGCTGGGAAGCTGTTACATCACGACTGAAAAATCCAGCACGTCCCAGCCCCTCTCCGTGCTCTGACAGCAGCGACCACAGAGGCCACTGACAGATGTGCCCCACCGAGTCCTCTGACCAACTGGCTGTGGGCCTGCTCGGCCCTGGAACGGAGTAACGTGACAGAACACAGACACGTGGTGGTTTCGGGTGAATGGGAAAAAATCAGAAGAGGTGGAAAACAAATGTTTCTGTGGGCTGTTCTGCAAATAAACGAGCTTAAATGCTGATCGTGTTGGGTGGGGAGGGACCCCCAGTGCAATGAGAAGGCAGTGCTGAATGAGCTCTGGTGGGAAAAAAAAAAAAACAACAAACGTTGCAAGCGACAGCTGAGAGGTATGGACATGGCAACTCGCCCGCGTGAGAAAAAGGGTCTTGGGAACCAGGGAGGGAGCTCTAAGGCCCTCAGTGTGAGGGGCCGGAGGAGACAGGGCCAGAGCCCTGCGCTGGCTGAGGAGCAACTGCAGCTCCACGGCCCCTTTGTCCTGCTGCTGGGGTGACTCCGGGCTCCAAACGCGGGGCTGGAGCCTCCCTGCCACGGAACCTCGCTCCTTTTCCCGACACTTGCGCTCCCTGTCTGCCCTGCGACAAAGGGTTGGGCTGGTATTTACTCACTGAACAACTCGTTTATTTTTAACCCCGCTTCTCGGCATCTTTTAAACAACCGCTTCTTCCCAGCACACTCCCCTCGAGAAATCCCCTGAAGCGCTGTAAAACCAGGACGCCGCGTTTGGAGGCTTGGCCGACGCCAGAAGACACTCAGTTATCCGGCCAGCGCTGCTGAACCACGAGCTCTTGCCTCTGGCACTGGGGACAGAGTCAGGCAGCTGCGCGACCACTGCGTGGCCCTTCCTCCTTCGGCAGCTGAGCATGGCTCACAGGGACCACGCGGTCCTCTAGACCGAGTTTCTCTGAATTCTGCGCCATGAAAACCAATCCAAGAGACCAAATCAATCCCAGCCATTGTCAGACTTGCCTCGCACACCGTCACCAAACTGGTATTTGTTTTTCAGGAACAGACTGGAGACAGCAGAATGACCAGCACAAACCCCCCATCAATAAGGGAGGAAAGCTTGGCCTAAACTGGACACATACGGTCTCTGGCATCTCTCATTGCTTTCACCTGCATTAAAAGTCACTTCAAAAGAAAACAGTTCCAGCCCTGCCACCCGCAGAGCAGAGGAAACGCAACTTAACCAACGTCGCAGGTTTGCGTCACCCATCGCGCAGGAACAGCCACGTTCGTGGGACGGGCTGGGGCTCTGAAAGCTGCAGAAATGAGGGGGAGCGTAAGCCTCGTTCTCTGCTGACAGGGTAGCACGAGTCCTGCTGCTGGCTTCACTTCAGGCACAACCAACTCTCCTTTTAGCCAGGAACGAAGGCAACGCAACCAGGACACTGGTCCTGCCTCGTCCACGTGCTGAAAGCCAGCTCTGGCAAATTTAAACTCCTTGGACCACTCCTCCCCCTCCCCGCTCCAGCGCCGCCGCCTCACGTTACCGTCCCAGCCTCTGTCATTACAGGAGATTCTCCTGCTCATTTCTTCAGTGTCAACAGCCCCGTTTCCCAGAGTCAGACCCACACAAACTACATCTGAGCTCACATTTCTGGCTCTCCTACGCCTGCCAATTCGTTTACGTGTGTAGAGAGTCGGATCAGGCTGTTCGTGCAAGTTTGGACCACAGATTTCCAAACCCAGGATCTAGCTCGTAAAGTCACACTGAAGAAATAACGCCTCGAGGACCCAGCTAAGCGTCCTCTCCACTGCCAGCCTGGATGGGCGAGGGGTTACGAAACTGCGTTCCAAGAACTGCAAGTGATAAGTGGCCCCAGGGCCAGGCTTTCCCCAGGATGCCTCCAGCCTCCCATGCATCCCCCCAGAAGAAAAACAGGGATTTTTAACTCACTCTGCAGCAGACACAAAACAATTTAGATGCCCATCATTCTCGTCCAGGACTTCTCTGGTGCGAGCCTCCCCGGTGGACTGCAGGCCGATGACGATACACTGCAGGGAAACAGGAGGGACACAGCCAGGAGTCAGGGGGGTGCTGGGGCAAACAGCCACAGGCTCGGGAGATCCTATTTCACAGGATCTCGCATTTCCCTCGACCCCCTCGGCCCAAAACCTGCTGGGCCTGTAGCAGGGCTCCTGCCAAAGAACCATCTCTCAAATCTTTCAGCATCTTCCAGCGGTACCTCTGCTCACGCCGCGGAGGGGGACTGATTACAGCAGCCAACTGACTTTGTTAGGGAGTTTCTGCCTAAGATTTCCAAGTCGCAGCCAGATGGAGGGAAGGGCAGAGCTGTGCTCGAGGTGAAGGAGCTGGTACCTCTTCCAGCTTGAACATGACCCAGAATACCCTTTCAGAGCACCGTGCCCACACCTCCCATAAACAAACAGTGGGTAATGCCTCGGAAGACGAGGCCCCGTTAACTCCCCAGTATCATTTACTGAAATGTTCTCAGAAACCCAGACACTGCATTTCACTCTGGTTAATCTGGAGAGAAATTCAGCCTTAAAAAGGTTTGAAATTGCTTTCAAGTCAAGCTGAACAAAC
Organism: Strix uralensis; assembly: GCF_047716275.1. Classification (NCBI taxonomy): domain Eukaryota; kingdom Metazoa; phylum Chordata; class Aves; order Strigiformes; family Strigidae; genus Strix; species Strix uralensis. The sequence goes on along the minus strand of NC_133998.1, from coordinate 6,522,555 downwards.
TCCCTTTGGCTGCAGACTACAAAAAGATCATTGTAACGTAAGACTGCCGGCTGCTGCCGCGAGGCCGCGATACCACACCTTGTCCTTCGCCAGCTCTTCCTTGGCGAGCTCCACGAGTCGCCGGACTTTAGCAGCAATGCAGAGATACTTGAAGAAGCGCTGGTGAGCTGACCAGAACTGACCCCACAGGGACTTCCGAGACTCCAAGCCGATCCAGTCGGCTGCCTGCTGGAACACCATCAAGGCCTCTGCCCACTGCAGACAATACCGAGACAGGCTGAGTTAATATCTTCGTTTTTGTGTTTCATTACTGCTGTGCAGGAGGTTATTGGAACAGTCTGGGGCTTGATAATCTGATTTAACAGCAGTATTCGTGTCGCTGTGGCAGGCTGAATGAACAGTCTGGTCATTCTCTCCTTTCTGCAGCAGCAGGACGGTGTAAGCTCTGCTTTGCAAATATGGAACTTTTAAACAGAAGCCAAAAAGTATAAGATTATTTTTTACATAAGCCGAGCGTGTGTGCCCCTCTTCTTTCTTACGAACAAACGAGGTTTGTGGTCATGGCCACGTTTAGGGTCCTCAAACCCTCCCACGTAACAAGCAGCTGCACCGAGAGCGCGATTCAGCTCCAGCCCCCCCGTGCGGGACCAGCTCACCAGCTTTGCCGCCTTGTCGTAGACAATCTTGTACTGCTGGTCCAGCGGGATCTCCTCGATTCTGAAGGTCACTCCAGTGAAACTGAGCTGCCTGGCGATGTACATTCCACTGACCTTCATATCCATCGCCACGATCTCCATCGCACCAACGCCCCTGGGAGAGAGCGAGCTGCGGAACCGGGCAGGCGCCTCCGCAGAGCCGCCGCCCTCGGGCAAAGGCTGCCCCAGGACGTCAGTCACCGAACAGGGGCGCAGGACAGGACCTACCTCTTTTCAATTGCATGCAGGAACTCATCGAACGCTCTGAAAGGGGTGCCCTCCCCCCAGATCCCCAGGCGGCTCATGTAAATCATGTTTTTTGGCTCAGAGGCACCTGTTTGAACAGAATTCGCTGTCAGCGGAACCGCAGCAGTTGTGAACAGCTCTGACAAGTGAAGCGAACTCCTGAGAGGACGGTCATTTGCCATTGTGCCTTCTGAGACCCGAGGACCTTTCCAGACGCTGCCCTCCGCGCGCTAAGCGGGACGGCTGCGCAGCCGGCCGGCAGCGAGTTAAACTGGAGAGAAATTAGTCTGACTTGCCAACAAGCCACAAGTAATGGCAGTGATGGGGCTTGGGGCAGATCTTAGCACCCCTGGCTCCCCTCTAGCACTGCAGCACCATCTGCCCCTTCCTGCACCAACGTGTAGCTCAGCGGACGCGCTCACGGCTCAAGGGCGTCCTTCAGATGAGGCGACAGGCGGCTGCTTAGGCCGGTGCCCACACAAGGCCCAGAGCAGCTCACCTGTGGCACTGGCATAAACAACCCTCGCTCGAGGCAGCTTGTTCTGAAGGTCCAGCACTGCTTTGCCCATTTTAGTAGAGCTGGCGTTTTTGGCTTTGTGGCATTCATCAAACACAATCTGGAGGGGAACGTCAGTTAAGGAGAAAGGATCTATTTTCATCCCGAGGATGACAGCAGACAGAAAATACAACCCAGCCTCCTCCAAGCAATCGGACAAGCAGTCCCAGCATCAACAGGACTGACTCATTCCCCACACTGCCTGAAATCTCTTGGGTTTGCCTAGTCCTGTGCTCCCCAGAGCCCAAAGTCCTTTCCTGCTCCCTCTCCCTTCACTCCCAAGGTGTGTCTCGTCTTGTAACACCGAAGGAGAAGAATGCAGAAAAGGTTAATCCCAGCTGCGCTTCTCCCCTCCTCCGGTGAATGCTGCAGCCTGCGGAGGAGGAGCGGGAGCGTGGGGGGATGCGTGTGCTTACAGCATTTCAATCTCTACCACAGGCACCAGGCTGCTCGGCCCAGCTGCTCCCAGCGCCTTCAGATGGCCCCAAGCTCTTTGTTCCTTGGTGAAGTACAATCACAAACACACAATTCTTCTCTCTCCACTTTTGGGGTTTTTTTTGAAAGGATACGACTCCATCAAAGTTTTCCCTGCACCAGTCCAAGATTTGTTTTAAGCGTGTCCTGTGCTGCCCGCCTGCCTGGCTTTCACCGATCAGCGCGGAGTAAGTGGCAAAGAGGACTCCTTCTGAGGTAGCTGTGTCACCGTATTTAATCTGCACAAAGAGGAAGAACAAGAGCACACACGCTCACAAAGCGTGTCCCCAGTATGTCACCCCCATCCTTTGCCCACAGTCGATGGTGCCGACTGTGCTGCTCCTGCCTCCACGGACAAAACCCAGTTGAGAGCAGACAAAAGGCTGCTGGTAGCTGACGCCTTTAGCTCTTCTATCTGGCACCGAGACACGGTGCTGACAGGGACTGTAACTGTCTGGCTAAGGGCCACGAGCCAATGTGTCAGCACATCTGGCTGCATGCAGGGAAACGTGGAGACCACGCTAGGACTGCAATCTCCTGGCCAACTGAACTCGCTTCACGTTTTTTTCAGCAACGGTTTAGAGCGTTTAATTGTTTTGAATCCTCCCATCTGAATTACTTCCAGAAAACAATTTTCTCTTTGAGCAGGTGAGATCGTTGCCTATCCTACTGTCATGGGTCCCACCTCTAACGAAAGAAAAGGTAGGGGAAAAACCCATGGTCCCAATTTGAAGAAAGTTCCATTTAAAGCCATTTTGGTCTGAAAACAAACATCCCTTTCAGCCTCTTAATGGAGTGCATTCAGAGGTGTCGAGCACATGTGGTTTCCATTGACTTCGCAAGAGCTGGTGGTTCAATACCATTAAAAACCAGAGGAGTGTTTCCGTGAACTGGCCAGCGCCGTGGCAGACACAGGCCTGGGGAAGGGATGACAGCACAGGCTACGAAGAACCCTGTGAAGAGCCGCTAAGCCACTGCGGGTCGTTTCTTTTGAGAAATACTCCACCCTCACCACGGAGTAACCGGGGGAGTCTCGGATTCGCCCAGTGGGGGAGATGCCCACGAGCTCAGCCACGGCACCGCGTGCGTCCGCGCGAGCTCCCTGATTGTCTGCTCTGAAAAGGGGCCCTGTGAAACCAGCGCTGGGACACGTCAGCTCAGGCCAGCAGAGCACGGGCACGTCTGATGGGAGCTGCTCCCGCTGCGGGGCTCTCCAGGGGTGCCAAAAAGGTTCAAGTCCTTGCCTGGAGATGCTTCTCAGTCCCTGCAGGAAACAGCTCCGTGCTCCCAGCGCAGCTCTGCAGAGCGTGTAAAAATAGCCCGAGGCCAGAGTGGGAAGAGCAGGCGGCGAGAAGGGAACAGCGAGCAGCTTGCTGTCTGCTGCTGCCTGTGCCACCAGCCCCGCGGAGGCAGGAGCGACTGGTGCTTCACACGCTGAGGCGGATCGAAGCGCTACCGTAGGCCGATTTCGCAGAGCGCGGTTACAGCTTCCCTCCCTACCTTATTCAAAGCGTGCACAGGAATGTGGGAGGCTTCAATGTCCTTCAGGTCTCTCTCAGCATCATACTTGAGATCGTTGGAGACGCTGAACCTGCAAAGCAAGACGTGGGTCTGGTTATCTCCCCGGGAGGGAGTCAGGGCTTGCGCGGTGATTAACAGCTCTGACTAAAGCAACGGCAGGTGTGCAAAAAAACTGTCGCTTTTCCAACTGCCCACACGCCTCCGCGCCAGAGCCCCCAGCAGACCCAGTCTGCCACTTACGACAAGCGGTGTGGACTCCGCAGTAAAGCCCCACGCTCCAGGGCCTTGAGTCTGCACCCGGCAAGTCCACAAATATCCCTCTGTGGACTTCAAAGAGCGGGCACAGGCCTGACGCTGCCCTCCAAGTAGCACATAATCTGCTATTTCATAGTGACTCATTCTCCATCGCTGCTGCAGGGGAAATATTCCCATTTCACAGACAGCAAACAGGCACAAAGAGGTGGAAACGACTTACCCAAGGCCACAGCATGAGTCAACTATAAAGCCAACATCAGCACTAAGGAATTCCTTACTCCCAGATCCAAACTAACTCCAAGGTCTTACGGGAAAAGAGAAAAAAAAAACCAAAACAACTTACCACAGAGCTTTTTTCCTCCCTTTAAGGTAATTTTCAAAGATGATGCCCGCAACTGTCCTGCCCTTTCCAACTCCGGCCCCATCCCCGATGAGGAACCCAGCTCGCTGCCCGTTGGGTAATAAAACTTCATGTTGCTGCAAAATCAAGAACAGAACTGGACATTAACCTCGATTTGCCTTTGCTAACAGCTTTGATGTGAGCTTCTAGGAGCACCACTGAACCCCTCCACATATCCCATTGACGCAAGTGCATTTCCCGCTCAAATAAACGACAGCAGGAACAGTCATGGCCAAGCTCACAAGTGGCAGCTCACGGAAAAAGCCCCCAGGCCCCCAAAATGCAAAGCACTCCCCTCTGCAACAGAAGTCAAGGGTTCTTGCCTCTTCGGGAAGCAGAGCCCACAGAAGGCCCCGGCTCCAAATAATCCTTTCAAAACGCCACATGCCAAAGCTGCCCAAGTTTCACCCCCATATTACAGGTTATTTTAAACCACACTTGAACATCTGTGCATACAAAAGGCAGCTTCCTCCTAGTGTAAGACATGCGAGTGGGAGCCACGTACCTGGCAGGCGTAGGTGATGGCTTCCAGCTGTAGTGCAGAGAGAGACCCTTTGTCGGCAACGGAGCGCGGCAGGGCCAGGCTGTAGGTGATGTCGGGCGGGGGGACGCTGGACAGAGTGCTCGTCTCAACCACGAGGTCAGGGTGGTGCTTCCCAATCTTGGCTGAACAACGACACAGAAAACAGACAACTCAGGAGCTTCCTCCCACGCAGCACCCCAGCGAGGCCTGCAGAGCTCCTCCTGACGCTGCTCCGCAGCAGAAGAGACAAGCCCGACCCCTGCTCTCCACTCTTTCATTGAAGTTTCAGATCGTCAGAAACAAGCCATGGCTCCCCCAAAAGGGAGTAGCAGAAAGGTGTTGTGTTAAATGAGTGTAGCACCAACAAAGGATGGGTACCCTGGTAAAGTTCTTCTAGGAAATCACACGCTTGGGATGTGCCAGGGCAAACACCACATGCTGCTTGCAGGAAAATAAGGGAGCAGCTCATTAGGCTGGTCCAGAGTGGAGTTAACAGAACGTCCCTACTCCCGCGATGGCCAGACACTCACACTTTGAAGGGATATATTCTGCATAGGTCTCCGTTTGCCCCAACTCCTCTGTTTCTTCCTCCTCACCTTCATCCTCCTCCTCTGCAGGAGCCTGAGACTGAGAAGAAACACAGCACTGACCAAATGTTCTCACTGAACTACGGACACACGCAGTGCTACACCCTGCCAGAAACATTTAAACCAGCCCGACACAAATTCACAAACTCTTCAGATACAATTAATCTCATTTACAGACTACAGCACCACAAGGAAAACCATCTGCGAGAGCCCACCCCAGGGGCCCAGCAAGTGCTTTAAGAGCTACTTTCAACGCCTAGTCCCCACCAAATTAGGGAAAGCTGTTGACATCAGTTTTCAGATGGGCTGTGGGCTAACTCTGCCCAGCCGTGCTCTGATCTGGCCCTGGGTAAGGGACCTAGACCAGCTTTAAACTCAGCGTGGTTCTCGGCAGCACAAAGCAAAGTCGTGAAAGCCCAAATCGTTCTTGAACAAAGTGAGGTTCCGCCAAGGGAAATACAAAACACTTCTGGGAACGGGCAGCAGCTCGTATCTGTCTGATTTCTGTCTCACTCCCTGCAAAGGGGAACTGCTCCCCTCCACACCGCGACGGTACCACGCTGAGCGCCGGGGTCCGGTCCTGCTGAAGGTGACCATCGTCCTCACCTGGTAGCTTATGAGGAGCGGGGTGTTGGGGACAGCAGGAACAGGGTCACTCGAGCTGTTCAAGCCAGTGAACGATCTGCTGGGAGAGAACAGCTGGAACAGAAAGGGTGCAGGTGAGAGAACAGTCTTAACCCTCAGCCCTCCAACCCCGACAAGTACGAAAATACGACAGCAGGAAAGATACTTGTGCTCTGCACTCACATCTCACACTCTGATGTTGTCAGTGGACTCTAACACTTGCTGTTCGTGAATGAAAAGCCCTGGGCAGTAATTTTGGGAACTAATAAATCTTGCAAATGCCGTACACGCCTTTGTCAACATACACACGGGGAATAACTGACCAAGGTAAATACATTTTTGCAAGAAGCGTGAACATTTAGTGTGTGTGCCCACGTGTGACGAAAGGCTGCAGGGACACGTGTGCCCCCACGCCTGCGGGACGGGCGTCTTCCTGCCATAGTTGTAAGAACTGTATTCATCCCAAAATGCCACGTTTTGCCTGGAAACACAAGATCTCTGGCATACGCCCACCCCACCCCCCTCCCATCAGCGCTAACAGACGACCCGTGCAAACGGTGCCACGGGAACAGCCCGCAGGCCCTGGCAGGGCCTGACTGAGGTTTGCGATGGGAACGCTGGCCTTGCTCTGCACTGCAGCCGTATCGTTAGTCGCTGCTTCCCCGTTTGCTTCCCCGGGGGCCCTGTACAAAACCGCTCGGCCGCTCCCGACAGGCCAGGTCCTCGCCCAAAGGAGCCGCGCGGGTTCTCATTGCAGGATCACGTGTTTTGTTCTGAACTGGTGAGTCCAGCTGAGAGCTCTGGGCTGGATTTGCTGATGGAAGAGAAACGGCATCACTTTGGGGACCAGAAGGCGAGACGAGTTCAGCTGAGGAGACCCAAACAGGGGCAACGGGAAAGACTGAACAAAACTGCAACCAAAAGGCCTCGCTGGGAAAGGAGGGAGCATTAAATCAGAACACCGACACTTTACATCTTCTTACAAACTGCCCTTGAGGCAAGCGTTTACTTAACGGTTTTGCCGGTTTTAACGTTAAAACCACTGTTCAAAGGAATTACCTACCTGCCCCAGAAGCCAACCCGAGCTGTCCCCAGGTTACGGACCCTGCGCCCGACACCAGCTCCGCCCGCGCGCTCCCAGCTGCCCCCAGGCTCCGCTCAGCGCTGCAGAGCCCAGGACGCTGCTGGGCCCCCCCATGGCCGAGACCAGCGTGAGGCCCCGGAGCTCAAACTGCATGAGACCCGCCCCAGGTCAGCGACCCCCCCCCAGTAACGGGCCAGCCACGTCTCTCCAGGCATCAGCTCCTCCGTGGGAGGGAACGGTGGCTTTGCACCATCCAGCCCGCTGCCCCGCAGCCAGCCAGGAGAGCCCCCAAGACACTTCTCGCTGGGCAGGCACAATCGAGGAGATCCTTTGTCTGCCCCCACGCAAACAAAATCACACTGGAATTTCCCGACAGCGAGCAAGGTCAAGCCGGCAGCTCACGGCATCCAAAGCAATCAGCGAGTCCAGAAGCAGCACTGCTTCAAGTTCATAGCCTGTCAAGAGTGCCAGACTTACAAAGAGACCCACACTCCACCAGCAGAAGTGAAAGATGGGAAGTTCTTAAGCATAAACACTCCGATTATTTCCTTTTTTTTAGATTTAAAAAAAAGAAGAAAGAAAAAAACACCCTCCATTACTGGAAGCCTGAGTCAGAATTACCAGAAGGAAGCTGGACGGAAGAGCTATTTTCAGTGCCAACAAATCTGGAGAGCAGGTGAAACATCTCCACCTACAAATCTGAGCTCAGTATGAGAGTTTCTTCCTAGGCAAAAGAAAGGCCCAGACCTGCTGGAATGGCAGGACTGGCTTCTCGCAGTTCCAGCTGCAGGGAGCTAATGCAGGTCTGGTTTTGCATCATGCAATCCTCAGAGTACAAATCCCTGCCGTCCCACTCCAGCAGCGGGGCTCCGGCACGCAGCGTTTCACCTCAGCTATTGCACAGGAGGCGACAGACACCTTGGTTGGCCGGAGCACTGAAAAACTTCCAACGTAGCCGAGAATACGCTGTGAGGGCCAGTCCAGGGGGGACCAGGAGCTACAGCGGGTGACACATCATCCTGCCCCAGACTGAACTTGTCCAATTCCTTCCTTTCTCTACTCTCACTCACCTCCCAGTTTGATTTTCTCCTTCCTCTGTGCCACACGGCTAAAAGCATTAACAGAGGAGGCGCACGCAGCACGCACGAGAACACTGGGGTGTAAGCAGGAGAGACTCGTCCAGTAAAGCTGCTGACAATTGCACAATCCAAGACTCGGCCTCACTCCGTTTTTACCTTTTTGCGTTATTCTCCGTTTTGCCCCATCTTGCCGTGACTTCCACGGGAAAAGAAACAGTCACAGCTGGCTGACAAGCCAACTCTGCATAAATTCATTCCCTATGTACTGAGCTAGGAGAAGGGTGTTCACATTTTCAAAGTGCTGTGAATGAGTTAGAGAAAACTACATCAGCAGCTCACAAAAATTCTAGCTACGGGCTTCAGAGGCAGGGCTTTGCCTCCCGAATCTTAAAAACACTGTGAACTTGTGAGATGGTTGTGAGAAAACACAATGGATTAGATGAACTATTTTTAAAAGGTATTTCACAACTTCATTACAAATGAAACAAGTGTGTTTTGTCTGCTAGCTCCTGCAAATATTTCACAGTGTAGTAGCTCTTGCCTCCGTGCCTGCTCCTGAAATGATAAACAAGCCAACACGTCATATACGGCTCCTTTCTTGACGGGTAACAGCCCTCCCCAGGTGGGCACACGAAGGCAGCTCTGCCTCCAGCCACCTCCTCTTCAGTCACAAACGCTCCACCCAAAGCTTCAGCACGGGGCACGTGAGATCAAGAGCTTCCCAGCGAGCCTGGACGGTTCCGCACGGCGCAGTCCCACGGGGCTGCCTCTCTCCAGTTTCGCTCTCTCCCCCTTTCTGAACACCCATTTCCCCAGTGCTGGCAGCAGCTGATGGAAGGAAGGGGGAAAGCCAAAACAGGGGTAGAGGCTTTTTCACACCCCGTCTTCAAACTGCTACATGACAGAAGATGGTTTGTTGGTTGGTTGGGTTTTTTTAAGGAGGACAAGGTAGAGGCTGTTCCTGTACCTGGGATCTGCCCGCAGGTCTCACGCAGGAACCCCCGTCACTCGTGAAGCTGTTCAGATATTGCTGTTCCTGCTCCGCCTGAATCTCTGAGACTGACATTCTGGAAGAACTCCAGCGCTGACAGAGCCGTGCGAGGCTGCCCGTCGCTCCGGGGAAGGGCCGAGCACCCGGCCCCAGCTGCCTGCAGAGCGGGACTGCAGCTCCTGGGGTACATCTGGGTTTGTACTGCAGCTTAGTAACGGCTCTGGCTACTCAAAAGCCCAAATTCCCAAAATTTTATGGAAAATCACGGTGGTGTAATGATGTGGGGAGGGACAGGGAGAGATTATCTAAGTTGCTTGTGTATTGGTGCAGGATATCAGCAAAGCCTCCGTCCTGTACTGAATGTTACGGTGAGGAACCTCTTCTCGGGCACTGCCTTGAGATTTTGCAACAGATCACTCGTTTGCCTCCTTTAACAACCACAAAAAACCCGTATTTGAAATTCAGGTAATAAAACAGTTGCCAGTCATGACTCAATCTGACAATCTATTTACCCAGTGTCCTGCGAGTTACCACCTCCCACGCCAAAATGAAACTGAAATCTCCTGACTAGGATGTACCTAACTGACAGTTCATCAGGAAATGTCAACCTCAGTAACAAAAAAACCAAACAACCCACACCAGAAAAAGCAACCCAAACACCCCCCCATCCACCTCTGTATTCAGAAAGCGCAGATAAGACAACATTTAACATAGCTAGATATTCCTTTCAAAAGGAAGTAATTTATAAATGGAATTCCAAGGAGTTCATGGGCCTTATCTGAAGCGAAGTGCTCTGCAGGGTGAGGGAGGACGTGACGCTCCACACACCCCAGCGCCGGCGGCTCCGCTGCGGGCACACGAGGTGGTCTCACACTCACTCGATGCGCATTTGCTTCTCACTTGCATTCTTTATGCTGGATTTAGAACAGCTTTTCCCAGTAGGTTTTTTGCCGTACACCCCACAGATACAAAACTACAAACTTCTTTAGGCATCGAGTATTCTGACCGGGGTTCACGTGTTTAGAAACAGGACACCACAGAACTATTTCTGTAGTGATTTAGGCCACTACATAAAAACCCACTAACAACTGGAGACTAGGAGTAATAAAGCACATGCCTTCTCTGTCTTGGGGGATGTATCTGTTTTCTAGCTTTTTTTAATCATCCAGTTTACAAGGCTGTGATGTTTTCAGCCACTTCTTTGGCTCAAATAGCTCAGTGCTCTTCCTGCTGTCTCCACTTCAAGTTCAAACTGGTCCGAAGCTACTGGACTGTGTGGCCTGCCTGGGGCCTGCCTGTGCCCCCCTTGCTGCCGGCGCAGCGGCGTGGCCCTTGATCTCCAACACGTTTATCCGCGGGAAGAAGGGCAGCGATACTCTCTGCCTCCAATCACAGCCACGCTGAGGGCCGAGGCGACGCTGCGAAGGTCTGTACAGGTGACCAGATCTCAGGGATTTCAGCGAGAGCTCAGGGCTCTGCACGAATGGCCTGAGATCTCCCAGGAAGCCTAAAGCAGACAGGAGCTGTGATGCCCCAAGCGCCAGGCCAGGCCCCTCGCCACCAACTCACTCCTCCAACGTCCAGCTGCCCCCGAGCCCCGCAGCAGCAGTTCAAAGAGCAGCTGCTGCCAACCTCTTCCTCCCAAGCTGTGACAAACAGCAGCTTTCTTCACGGCAATACAGTCAGACACACCACTAACTGCAAAACGCAGCCTCTAAACACAACAGAACCTCAAAATACAACAGTGACTAAAGCTCAGGCATGCCAGACTGCCTTCTGGCATCTGGCAAACATTCCCCTTGAATGTTTTTCCCCCACAGTCTTCATAAGAGGATGACCTACAAAGGGAATGTGCTGCTGGGCATTTGCTGTGAGAGCTGAGATCCAGTGGATGTGTGTGATATCGGCTCCACCAACAGCCAAAGCCGGTGGCTACGTAGTGCCTGATACTGGGTTGTGCAATAGTGAGTAATCGGGCCCAACAGATGAGGGGAAACAGATGGCAGAAGGCTGGTAAAAACGCACAGAACCACGTGTTGCCGTGGGACTGCCAGGAGATCACACGCCCAGGAAAACTCAGAGATGTAAAAGCTTGCAGGGACTTGGACTCGCAAAGTAAACACAAATGGTTAGTCTTAAGTTGAGACAGAGCTTGTTTTTTAGTCATTGTTACCAAAATATTTGCCATGGAGAATAAACAAATGGTGGCTGCTGGTGCTGGGGACAGTTAATGACCTCTACCACTGTGTTCCTCCTGGAGTTCATCTCCTCAGCACCCCTGAGCGCCCTGTCACAGGCCACCTGCTGAATGCTTCAGGGATGCCTCTTCCTGGGGAGGCACCCACCCGCCACAGCTGTCAGAAGAAGAGCTCTGCGAGAGCACCCGCATCCCTCTGGGCTGTGCGGATTCTCTCCTGCTTCCAGGAGACTAAAGGACGCGTAATCCCTTCACCCCCTCCCTCCTCAAGTGAAGCTAGCGTTAGCAAAATAATTGCATACTGCAACTTCACCCCTGTGGGGAATTCTTAATTCCTTGGTGAAAACACCACAGGATGAAGCCCGAGGTATTTATTGTCTGATGGGGAGGATGGAAGAGGAGCAGCCCGTACCTCTATTTGGTTCTGCTGCGGCGTGTTTACATCCCATAGTGTTGGCACGTGGTTCAGACTATCGGCAGGCAAGAAGTCCTTCGGATCCGCTATGTCAGAGAGGGAATCCGCAGGGGACGAGAAGAGGGAGTTGTTGTTGGAGAGCTCATCGAGGTATGAAGAATCCTGAAAGGGACAAATGACCACAGTCAGGGGAGGGAGGATGAGAAGACCAGAGAGCTCCCTTCTCACACCTACTCACCCAGGAAGTTTTAATTTCTTGCTATTAAACGAGCAGCTCCGTTACTTCATGCTCCACAAAACTCAGAAATTAACTTGTAAATGAGAACACGCTTTAAGCAGCTGTTTTAAAAATCTCAGTTTCTTGAAAAAGTAGGAAAACCACTGACTGGACAGAAGCGCCGGTTCACGTTCAGGACTAACTCGACTGTGCGCATCTCTACGGACAGAGGAGTGGAAGAAAGAGGAGAATTCCACAAGACTTCAGTCACCTCAACTTTCTATTTGATTAAAAAGATCATTGAGGCGTACAAAGTCTTCAGCCTAAGGCCCAAAGCGCTCAGGTATTTCATTCATGCGCAGAAGCCCACAGAGTACCAGCTACACCTGATAATGACACAGCTGTTTAATTGCAATTTGTACCACAGCAATACCTGGAGGCTTCGGAAAAAATTAGTCTCCTTATGACAGGTTCTGTATAAACGAGGCTGCCAGAGGCAGGGGGGAGGGAGCGCTAGTGTCATCTGGATTTGCATCTAGATAAATCCTGACAAATCTACCAATCCTTTTCCCAAGGGCATGCTGCAGTCCGGACAAGAAGAGAATGTGCTTCAGTGACGAGAATCAGGCTCTGCCCTTGCTCTTTTTCTGGTGCCTGCGCTGAGACGGCTTAAAACTGTTTTATTTTGTGCCAACCCAGTGATGATGTTGGTTTGAGTCACACGGACTCTAGCTCAGAAAGAGCCTTCAGTCCCCTCCCTACCATCAATTCCTTCTCTGGTTTTTCAAATTTCAGGTGCCAAGAACCAAAAGCCGAAAAGCGCTCCTTACTCTCCCACCTCAGCTCTGGCACAGATCACTGCACCTTCCCTGACTCCACTGCATCCCCTCAGCTCTCCTTCCACACCAAATACTGCTTTCAAACTTTTTCAAAGCAGAACTTTGCTGTTTACTGACGAGCAATGTACCCCCAAGCACCAAGCTCTGGCGCAGAGCTCCTGCTGGAGATGAGCCTCTGGCCCGGGGGGTCGGCAGACAGACCAACGGGTCTTTCTTGGTGCCCCGCAGGGCTCTGCCAACGCAAATCAGTTTTGTGGTTCTTGACGAGGGTCGGGTTTGGCAGCACAGAGGCAGCTCAAGCTCTCCGCTAGGCCAGATAACCAAATGAGTGCGATAATACCACAGCACGGCTGCCAGGAGAGCCACAGTGTCTGATATGAGGAGAAATCACTGTTCATTTCCAGTTAAGGGCCCATTTCCTACTACAAGGCAGAAAGGCAGCCAAAGATTTTTAAAAGTCACTTAGCCCTGCCTGACATAAAATCACGAACAGCTGAGCCGGCTTGCGCTATTCCTAAGGGCTTCAGGCCAAGAGCTGGGTCAGACTCCCCCCGATTGCTATCAGAAGTTACAGGTTTGCAGTGTTTAAAACCATCGGGACACGGTCCCTTCACCTTCCCCCCAGCTACGCCTCGTCTGGCACCCGAGAAGAGTCTCCAGGCCAAAGCCAAGGTGCAGGCGCTGGCCGCCGGGCAGGGGCACCGATGAAGCGAAGGCGAGCGGTAACGGAGATCGCAGGCGCGACGTGTGAAGTTCGTACTCTCCAACACCAACTGGGGGGGACCCAAAGGCCTACCGAGAAAGGGCTGTTTGTTAGGCTGGGCTCCCGGGGCGGCCCTGCCTGCAGGACACCCTCCTGCCAGCACCGGGTACTGGTGCTGATGTGTGAGGCCGCTGCAGACAGGCAGCGTTTCCTGCGCAGCTCTGACTCTTGATACTTCTGTGGCTATTTTAGGATTACCCAGAAACCAAGGCTTTTCAGAGACTCAAGCTGGCACCTAGATTTATCATCTCGGAACTAAGTGATCTCTGGAACTGTGACTCTGTTTCACACTTGAGAAAGTAGGAAAACACTCGGGTAAATGTGGCCTTTCATGGCCAGAGCAAGTGCCTCGTGCACCCTGCAGCACCCTGCCTGCCTGCCTGCCACAGCCTCAAGCTCCCGACCCGGAGCCCTGTACGGGCAGTCTATGGGGATTCAAGCTAAGACTGTTCATGCTGCTGAGATTTTTTTCCCATTAACTCCCACCTCCCAAGATCTGTAGCCTCTCTCAACCTTCCAGTCCTCTGCAGAGACACTTACTGGTCACCTCAAACCACTGTGCTGCTGCAACAAGCCATCATCTCCCCTGGTCCTCCCCACCCTTCTGCCTCTTCCTCCGGACTCACGATCCCAAGAACAAGCACTGCAGGAGTTCAACAGCCTCTGCACTGTCACCATGATCCACGCTCCAGTGCCACCACACCTCTTCAGATCCAACTGAGACATGGGTAAAGTGGAGAGCAGGGACATCTGGGCTTGCTGTAGCTTAGGAAGAGTTTAACAAGCACCTAATACTACTCTTCCTGTATTACACCTGTTATAAAACACTTTAGATCCATTTTGTAGCAGCTCTTCTGGCCATTCCCAGAAAGGAGGGAGAGAGAGATGGACAGGCAGATGGACTGCTCCTTCACACGTCCGCGCCGGTACCGGAGACACTGGCCTTATGCAGCAGCCAAATCACTCGAAGCAGCTGGAACCTCCACTTGGTGTGTCTGACAGTCCAGATACTGCACAGACTGATATCAAGAGGCTCCCAAGAACTGCTTTGAAGACGTTACTTTCAAAGCCCAGCACTAGAAACAACAACTATTATCTTCTTCAAGCACCCACCACAACGTGGTGACACAAAGAGCTCCTGAGGTGGACCTGGATCTACAACTCTCCCACCTGAAATCCGTGACGGTACGAGGGCTTTGCCCATGCGCAGTGAGCGACGGCTGGTTAAGTGGCCAGTCCCGAGAGCCGGACTTGCTGCTCGTCACAGGTGCCTGGGGAGCTGCTGAACACAAACCCGAAACCAGCACATCTGGGGCCTGGCCACCTCGCAAGGGTCACCCGGTGTTCCACAGGCAGAGGCTCGCTCCCAACAAGCCCTCAGAGCTCAGCCCGCACAAGGAGGTGCAGGAACTAGTTCCTAGTCACAACAAGCAAGAGGAGACATCAGCATCCTTGATTTTAAATCTACAAGATGAAAGGCATTTATCCTAGTCTGCATGCCGAGAGGAGAAGCACGTTTTTCCTCTCTCAGGGACAGGCGGGCCTGGGAGATACCACGCTACAGACAAGGGCGAGCTAAAGCAAAAGGCTGGAGTTGCGAGGCAAACCCAGCTTCGTTCAGCTGGTTTTATTTTTTTCTTTTCATTCTGAAAAGCTTTGTTACACGGATCCATTTCGGCATTTAACTGAGCGCGTTTCACTTGAGAGTTTCACCACCCAAGGACAGAGGCAGCAGCATCCCAAGGAGTCGGATGGTCTCCGCTCCCCACCCAGTCTCAGCGCTGAGCTACGGGGAGGCACTTCTGCGCAGTCTTACTCATCTGCGATGCCACTGACAGACGTCGGTTCAGGAGGAAACGTCTGCAAACACGTGGGCACGGCAGTGAGGAGGCTGCAGAGCCGACTGGAGCGGCCGTTGCACACCAGGGTCCCCAGGACAGGAAAGGGCCGGGCGGGACTGAAAGCACTAACACAACCTGAGCCACCCCGGCAAGCGCCGCCGCCTCCCCAAGCCCGGCCCCACCACCGCTCCCTCTGCTCGGGGCACCGGACTGAGATGGGGAAGAGGAAACCAGCCTCCAAGTCAGAGGGAGGATAATATTAGTTCTGGAAATGACTTCAGTGATCCCGTCCTCTCGCAGCATTACGAGGCATTAGTCACAGACTTTCAGAGTCTCCCATCTGTTTTACCTCATTACATTATCCAAAGAGCACTAAAGGTAGTAACGTGCTCGATCCCCGCCTGAGGAGCTCAGGGCACCCCCGTACCTCAGCCTGGCTCACACAAACCCAGTGTGATTGTGTACTGCGAGGCCCTACTGATAACTGCAACCTGGGCCATTATAAGCCATGCCGTGACTAATTACCCCGCTGGTTTATACGGAGCAAACAGGGGCAGCTACCTTATTCTCCTCAAGGGAAGGGAGGGCAGATCACCACCTAAACCACCAGCTCGTGGAATAACCGAGGGCGCAAAGGGCACCTTTCCTCAACGGGGTAAAGCAGCCGCCAGACCCACGGGTGCTCTGACACCGCTTACAGCTGATCCCGGCCAGAAGAGACCCTCAGCCAAAAGGTGCCGAGCCCCGACACACCGACAGAACCTGAAAACAAGATGATGACGTCGGGGGTAGAAGAGATGGGCCAAGAACCCCTGAAGAGTGAGGAGGTTCCAGGTGCAGCAAGCGCCGGGAAGGGGCGAGGAGCTGAGCTGGGGGGCTGCGACACCAGCGCCCAGAGCTGGGAAGTGCTGCTTCTGCTTTTGGAGCAGCCTGACGTGCTTTCACTGAAATCGCTCCGGGGCAGCACCTGCCTGAGGCTCAGGATTTGAAGTGAGTTATTTTGTCCCTGGTTAAGAATGATTAATACGAATTTTAAAATTTTCTCATTGGAAGTAAGAGGTTTTTACAGTAATAGCACTTTTTTATGTTCCACTGGAAGTCCAACTTCTGCAGCAGATGGCACTTACCCACAAGGCAGGATCTTTATTTCAAACACTATTCTGCAACCATTCTTTACATAAATCTTATTTCTGGAATTAGGCTATTTGTTTGGGGGGGGGTTGGTTGGGTTTTTCAGATGGTTTTTCTTCCCCCCTCCAATTTAGCAGAGCCTGCAACCAAAACCCAGACAGCACACTGCAGATCAGCCCTGGGGGGAGAATCTCACGGCAGGGGCTGGCGGACCTGCTCGGCCTCTGTCTCTTCAGCCCGTTAAACCTCCTCACACCAGCGAACACCTGGGCCAAGCACCACCTCGAAGATCTCAACCCCGAGCGCTGCAGCTCAGAGCAGGGACCCTTCCCAGCTTCTCCCGTTGCAGGATGGACACAGAGACCTTGAAGTCTGCTGTGGAAACACGGTTCAGAACTAAGTGCCCGAGTCAGAGACGAGGTTTATAGAAGCCCGCTACAAAATGGCAAAAGGGCGATTCCCTCACAACAGGGTGACCACTTAATGGAGAGTTTTACGAGGGGTCAAGAGCCAGCCGACGCAGAGGCTACGCACAGCTGACAGCTGTGGGTCTCGCCACGTGTTCTGGTTTTACACTGAAGTTGATCAACATCCGTCTACTAGAACAAGAGAAAGAGGATCACAAATCTTTGTCTGGTCTTTGTATCAGAAGACGCTCTAGTGAGTAACTCGAGAAATCAGTGATAACCATTTGCCAGACTTCTAAACTGTGAGTGCAAATCCTAGACTGGTTTGGGTTGGAAGGGACCTTAAAGCCCACCCAGTGCCACCCCCTGCCCCGGGCAGGGACACCTTCCACTAGCCCAGGTTGCCCAAAGCCCCATCCAACCTGGCCTTGAACCCTTCCAGGGAGGGGGCAGCCACAACCTCCCCTGGCAGCCTGTTCTAGTGCCTCACCACCCTCACTGTGAGAAGTTTCTTCCTTGTATCTAGTCCAAATCTACGCTCTTTTAGTTTAAAGCCATCACCCCTTGTCCCATCACAACAGATCCTGCTAAAAAGTCTGTCCCCATCTTTCTTATAAGTCCCCTTCAAGCATTAAAAGGGCACAATAAGGTCTCCCTGGAGCCTTCTCTTCTCCAGCTGAACACCCCCAGCTCTCTCAGCTTGTCCTCACAGGGGGGGTGCTTCAGCCCCCCACCATCCTCAGGGCTCCTCCGGCCCCGCCCGAGCAGCTCCGTGTCTTTCCTGTGCTGAGGACCCCAGAGCTGGAGGCAGCCCTGCAGGGGGGGTCTCACCAGAGCGGAGAATGAATCGCCAGTCGATGCTACTACAGTATTTCTATCATGATTCCACAACAGAAAAGTTATCAAACCCAAGGATTAACTCCCTGGAAAAGATCAGAAAAAAAACAAGGTAAAACAACCCAAACCCTTAACCTCTTTCTCCCAGTCACTAGAAACAGCTCAGTTCCTTTAGTCAAAACAAAGTCTTTGTTAAAAATAATGAAAGAACAGGTGAAGACTAAATAGAGAAGGAGTATGCATCCTAAAAATATTTTTGGCCGTCAAACCATCAAATATAAATGGTTTATTTGCTCACAATCCAGACACAGAGGAAACAAACACTCCTGCACAGCAACTATCCATTACTCCGCTACATAGCACAGAGTTGATAGGGTTTAAAAAAAAATACAAACCCAAAGCGTATCTATACACACAGATAGACACAACAACAAAGCTACACTGCCAGGCAAAGATTTGGCATCTCAAAAATCACAGATTAAACAAATTATGTTTCAGGAAAGACAGAATCAAGAGTTAACAGCTGCAATGTAAGCAGTCGATCACTAAACAAAAATCTTTTAGCTGCCAAAACCCAAAGTCTTTCTAAATATGAGGCAATAAACTCGCAGTCTTAAGGGTTCAGTGCTCTGCCTGACAAGCGTTTTCCTTGCTGTTCTGCACCCAGCATCTGGTTTAAAAATAAAACTCCTGAAAGCCATTACAACTACATAAACACACCGATCAATTCTCCACACAGCTCCTTTTCCTCCAAGTTCCACAGTTAGTGACCACGTTGTAACCGACAGGAACAGTCTCCCCAAGTAACGCACGTTCCAGCAAAACACAAACCCCCTTTGAGCAGAGTCTCTGCTCCCGCTGCCTCGCGCCGGGAGTCGTCGCCCCTAAACCTCTGCTGCCACTGCAAAAACTGCGGGGGGGACACGAGCAGCTGGAGCTGGCTACCCTCACAAAGAAAACACACGAGGAATTCCAAGGAGGAGGAAAAAAGAAAAACCAGGCATTACCTTGTAGAGAGATGGGAACTTTAGCCAGAACTGCATTTGGGACATTTTAAAACAGCATTCAGTTTGCTGTCGGCAGAGCAGGACGCGGGTGAAGCAGTAAGGTGAGATTTTTCAGAATATAATGGAGAAAGGTCTTCATTCATGACCGCGACAGCAGCAACCCCCAGGAAGAGAGCTCATCAAGGGTTTTTAAAAATTAACATGCAGAAGACAGGAGTGAAAATGGAGGAAAAAAGGACAGCCATACAGCGCGTCTGTCCTGAGCCCCTGGAAATTTGCATATAGTGTTTAGTCACGAAGGAGAGTGCTCTTACTTCCTCTAAGTACAGGGGCTGACTTTCAGGAAATGATGCCTGCTTGGTAAGTCAGTGAAATTACTGGCAATGCGATGAGAATTACTGTATGTGGTGTAATTCAACCACAGATACACTGTAAACAAAGCTGTGCTCCGCGCGCCGCGGCCAGACCCGGGCCAGGAGAGGTGCAGGCAGGAGCCCGGCTGCCCTTGGCTCGGCCACCAAAGCAAACCCCAGCGGCTGCCCCACGGCCAGCCCCGTGCTGGGGCTGGGAGCTCCCGCCCTCCTGATCTCAGGGGCTCAGATCAAGTGATCAAAGCGAGAAAGGTTACGAGAAGTATTCACAACTTGTGTGTGTCGTCCCCCCCCCAAGAGCCATGTGCTTTCTTTTGTCTTCAGTATCTGCCCCACCCCAAATACTGCAATTAGAAAATAAAAAGGAGTAGCCATTTTAACTTTTTTTATCATTGTTATTTCTTAGTGTCCAGGAACACCGCCCTCTCCTTCCAAGGCCTTCCCTTTCAATTTTAACAGTTTTGATAACAGAAATAAGCAAAATTTCTGGTGGGGAAGAGAAAAAGGCACCAAAAAGGGGCATCTGAAAGGGATTGGGTCATGGTAAGCTTAAGGAAGGTCTGCTCCAGCACAGCCCGGGGCTGAGGGAGAAGTGAATTCGCCAGAGCACCCACTGCCCTGCAGAAAAACCACAAGAATGTCTCTGCTTTAGGTGCAAGAGGCTCCCGTTCGCTTCTCCCTCGCGGAGCCGGGGGCAGCGCCGGTGCCGCGCTCTGGCTGCGGGGCGAGTCCCCCCCAGGTCCCCAGGCAGAGCCCACGGGCTGCTCTGGCCCCGAGCCGGGCTGGTCACTGCACCGCTCCACGGCCGGGAGGAGGGCAGGGAGAGGGGCTGCACCCGCCAGAGCGCCAGCCCGGCAGCGCGACGCTGAGGACACGGAGAGCAGCGATCTCTGGGGTCCTGCTCCGAGGCTTTCCACGCAGCCGTGGCACGGCCGCTCCCGGCTGTTCCGCTGTCGCTGCTGAGGCGAGTGCTCCTGGGGCCTCGTGCCGAGAACTGCTGGAAAATCCCACGTCACGGCACTTCTCAAAAACAAAACGTTGGAGCGACAGAAGACAGCAAAGCCCCTACCAGGCCTGCGAGGGATGAGAGCAGAAAACGAGGTGCTCTCCAACCCCCCTGAGACCCAGCAGAGACGAACCAGAGGGGGTAGTTGTGCTCTACCACATCGGATGAGGAGGGAGGACCAACCCCTGCAAGCGAGACGCGCTGGGTCCTGGGGCTGGAAAACCACCGGCAGGATGTAAACCTGCGAGGGGCTCATCTCCCTGGGCAGCTGGGTACGTGGCACCACCACTGCAGCGCACCTCCGCGGGCATTAACACATTAATAGCCCTTAATAACGAGGATCCGCGTTCCGTTGTGCAAACCCACAGCCCAGAAGAGTTTTTTCAATGAGAAAATGGGAAAGAAAAATGCCTTTCCCCAGGCAGCCAGACTGCAGCCGGGGCCACTGGTGCCCGGTCAGGGAGAGCGAGGGAAGGGCAGGCAGTGGCCCTCGCCCGGGAGCGGGAGCATCGCTGGGGGCCCCTCCTGTTCCTCGAGCACATGTCGCCTCCCGGGGAAGGCTGCGAGCGGCAGAGACACGAGCGCTGCTACAGAACCCACGGTGAAAACGAAGCGTTTGGTTTCTGTGGGCAGCTGGTTTGGGGTGGAGAAAGACAGAAGGTTTTCACTGCTGCTTTTATCTGAATTTGATTGCAATTAAATAGCTGGTAGTGCCCTGGAGCTTGGGATAGGTGCTTTAATGATACATTTGAAGCAAAGAGACCAAATACATTTTTGAAATGTCTTAATTAGTGACTTACTGGTGACTGCCTTGCTGTGTGACCTTGATTAAACCAACAACTCTTGCCCAAGACTACCAGGGTCTTGGTATTTATGCCTCATTTAAGCAGGTGGTTTATTTCCTCTTCCTTTTCTGTTAGTGGACAAATGGGGCAAAATGTAGGCAACAAAACTGGGCTGCTAAAAGGAAGCAGGATGAATGACATTGTTATAGATAACCAGGACTGCTAAATGGATTTTGCAAGACCACAGTAATACAATCACAGAAGATAAGATAACCCACTGAGAAACCACCACCTGGAATTTTAACCACCTGTCTAGGGCAGAAGGCATGCCACAGCATTTCTGCTCTCCACAATTAATTCATGAACACGCGTGCTGACAGACAGGGGCAGGAAAGCAGAACTATTCCAGCATTCACATTAACTTGACTTACCGTCTTCCAGGAAAAGCTGAAGTGCACCACCCAGTTAGTTACTTTGCTGGGTAACCTTCAGGGCGTCCTCTCCCACCCCCTCCTCACTGACCTACAGGACAGATTCCTGAACGCGCTGAGGGTCTCCTGACAGCACGTGCTGATTTGAGGAAAGCGCAGACACAAACCAGACTAACACACCTGCACAGGAGACTCGGCAGCTCATCGCCCTCGCGCAACCACAGAGCTCGGGACTAAACCCCCTGAAATACTGAGCTGCCAAAAGACGGGGTTTTCAGATGTGGCCAAGGATGCTCCAGGCTCAGCGTCCTGACCTGGGGAGACACTTGTGAAAAAAGCCACCAAGCCCCCAAATGTCCCTGCAAGCCGAGCTGCTGGGTCCCGTCCCACACAGACAGGCAGCCGCACGCGCGGGGACACCCGAGCAGTGGCTGGGATCAGCTGAGCAGCAACGCCTCTTGGAAAGCAAGTCCAGGAGTAGCTAAAGGGTGGAAGAACTCTGAATATCTGCCCGCTGCTGTTTATCCTAACAGGGCTGGGCTTCTTCAGAGGGATGAAAGATGGGAGAGTACTGCACAGAGCGTGCCTTGCTTTTCCTGTTCCCAGGACACGACTGGTTTCACCCAGGCGGGCGCAAGGCTCGGCTCTGCAGTTCGGCTGGTTTGAGACCCCAGAGCCGTTCCTGCGCGCACGGAGCGGCCTTGGCCCGAGCCTCGAAAGGGAGCAAGAGGAAGCAAGGTGCACAGTGAGCGACTGCACCGTGAGGCTTTGACAAGCCGAGACCACAAATGGTTTCTTTTTAAAACAGACTCTAAGAACAAGGATAACGAAGCAGCTGGTAGGTATTTTATAACCCGAGCTGAAAGTCAGTGTGTGAGGGGGGCGTTCGGATCAGCGAGCCCCGCCAGCACGTGGCTCCCTTGAGGACTGGAAATCTGGAAAGCGATTGCTGCACATTCGGGAATGGGGAGAGGACCAGGAGAGAGCCTGCTACTGAGCAATCGCAGAGGGGAACTCCCGGGCTGGTGCTCCTCCTTAAATAAGGAGAAACCAGGAAAACTCACCAAGCATAAAGGAAAGCCAGAGGGTAAACTCTTGCAGGTGATCCTGAAAGCTGGAGGAAGCCCGTGTGTGGCAGCAGGCAGCGAGACGCTGCGACTGGGGGAACAACAAACACATGAGGCCAGGGAAAGAAAAATGACTGAAGGTGCTCGAGCTGGAGACAAGCTCTCGCGGCGACTGCTGCGGGGGAACCGCTGGCGCTCCGAGCGCGGGACACGCAGTGACCGCCGGCAGAACTGGAGACGGGGAAACTCACTCCATCAGACTGACTCAGACTGATTCTGCTTTTAATTAAAGCATCTATTTTTAAAACATCTCCCAGTGGTCTGCTATTAAATTATATTACCGGCATTTTTTAAGAGCACTCTGCGTTTCAGACCAGTACTTTTCCCGCTTTTGTTAGCTTTATGAAGGGAAGGAGGCAGAGAACAGCGCTTGCCAACAACTTCAGAAGGCAGATCTCCATCGCCGCCTCTGCCCTCTCTCCTGGCCGTTTGAAGGTCGCAGTACAGACAAAAACCAACAAGTCTGGAACGGGGGAGATGCCAGAGCCCTCCAGGCCCTCGTACCCCCTCCCTAGAGCCACGGGCATCCCAGCTGGCTCCTGCAATCCACAGCCAAGCACAACTGACAACAAATTATGCCCTAAAAGCAGAATCACTCTCACTCAACCACAGGTATCTCCACCGTACATGGAAGGGGAAGGTTTACTCCTGAAGCACAGTGCTGTACGATAACATCAGCTGCGTCCCAGATGTGTCCCCTCCTCCTCGGTAACCAGCTCAGGGTGGCTCAATCAGACGGTCAGAGTGA
Source organism: Strix uralensis (assembly GCF_047716275.1). Taxonomy (NCBI): domain Eukaryota; kingdom Metazoa; phylum Chordata; class Aves; order Strigiformes; family Strigidae; genus Strix; species Strix uralensis. The sequence goes on along the minus strand of NC_133998.1, from coordinate 6,499,398 downwards.
GCCGAGCACTCGGCCGGTGAACCCTGGGCTGACCCCGCGCCCTGCGGCGCAGGAAGGGGCTGCAGCCCCGCTCGCACCGGCCTGGTCCCGCCCTTCGCTGCGACACCGCCCGGGGCCTGCGCAGGCCGGGCGCTCCAGCACAGCCCCCGGCACCCACAGGCTGTCCCCGCGCCAGCAGCCCAAGCTCCTCGTACGCCGACGGCAACGCTCGCTCAGCTCCACGCTGGGAGCCCCGGCGGGCGCGTGGCCGCGATCTGGGGGTCACCTCAACGCACGTTACCTGACGTCCCAGCGCCCGCTGAGCCCCGGCGAGGGCAGAGGCAGGCACACAAGCCCGCGCTCGCGGCCGTCCTGCCGGCGGGCACACGCCATCCTCACCAACACGACTTCACCGTACGCACCGTGACTAGGTCGGACGAGCCGTTACAATCGCAGCCTTTGTTTTTCTAAACCACGGCCCGACGTGTTCGGCACCTCACCAAAAGTGTTTATAAAGTGTCATTAAGTCAGCCAAACCCCCGACCCTGCAGTGCAAAAACAAAGACGTGAGCATGTAAAGCAACTCGTTCGTAAAACGCTTCAAAGGCACCAGAGCCAGTTAATTGTCTTCAAATTGATTTTAGTATCTGTATTCCCTGTAGATATCACTCCAGGACAGCGATAGGAAGTTCCAGGATGTTTCTTATTCCAGGAAACTCTTCATTTCAGTCAGAACCAAGTCCTTTGTATAATTTAATAACTGTTACATTGATTTCTCTTAAATCACCACAGCTCTGTGCACTGAAGCACTTTTTAAAATTAATACTTTTTTTAAGAGTAGGTTAATTTCTCCCTCCCTTTAACAAGAAAGATTAATAGGAGATTGCAAGGGGCTGGTAGTGAAGAGAGGGCTGGTTTATGATTAACACGTGTGGTCAAGAGCCCCCATACACCGCACGCAGATCAAACAAGGCTGTAACTGCATCTTTACAGCATTTCTGCAAATGACTCTACCCAAGAGCAGCCAATTCCTCCCTGCCCCCACAACCTAAATCAATCTGCACTGACCTCCTTCCTCCAGTCCAAGCACAACTCAGATTTTAAAAAGGGCACCCGAGCTCCCTGCCAAAGCGTTTACACGTAGAGCTGCTGCACTGCGGAGAAAAGGGAGGAGCTTCTGCAGAGCCCCCCGCGCCCCCGCTGCGCCCCCACCTTCCACGCTCACCAGGAGCTGCTCGCCCTCGCTGCCAAGAGGTCGGGTTTATTTTTCAGTGCAGCTTATGGCAAAGGAAGTCAGAAGAGGCTTCTGCGCTTTCAGAAAAGTCCTGTTCTGGACAGCCACAAGGAGCAAGTCAAATGACGTTGAGCAAAGGCAACACAGGCTGGCTATCAGGAACAGGCAGGATCACTTCAGATAACGAAAGGCTCAGAGGAAGTGGGCAGAGTTGTGTGCTTTAACTAATTCTAACCAGGAGAGAACAGTGAGAAATCTGTGGTGGCCAAGAGCAGCAAGTATTTACGTGCCAGGTATGCTTTTCTAGAGCAGGCTGCTCTGCTTTATGGTAAAGCTCTGGGGACAGACTCCAGCTCAGCACACACCTGCCGAGGGACAGCAGATGCCAAAGTATAAGTTAAACCTCCTGGATTTAGCGTTCTGTTGTGGCAGTTAACGGCTCTTACCACCAGTGACACAAGATAGCGCCGATACGGTAAAAATCCCTTCGCAGCAGAATTACTGCACACAAGCAACTGGATTCCAACCCACTGCCACCCGAGGCCGGAGGAATCAAGAGCAGGAAGTGAGGGAAGTGATGGAAACCAAACCCTGCTCCTCTTCGGGACTTTGGTTTCTCAGGACATGTGTGCAGTCAGTAGACTCCTTCCATAGGCAGACACGACACCGCACGGTCTGGGCAAGACTCTGGCTTAAGACAACGGTTCCCAAGATCAAGAAACACTATCAGACCCCAATATGGCCTCATAGAACTGTTTTCTAAACCTCAGTTTAAGCCACTTGTTTATATAAAGAATGCCAATAGACCGGCAAGGGTGAATCACCCAAGAGCAAGCCAAAACCCAAAAATATTGTGGAGGAAACAAACTGAAGTTCACATCAGGCTGTTCTGACCATGCAAATGAAGCACCTTTTCCAGTCTGCAGACAGTGCTCAGCAGGGCTGCAGTGATCCACACCACAGAAATCGCTCTTCACCGGGCCCAAGCAGCAGCAGTAAATGATTCAACTAAAAAGAAATTCCCAGAGCAATTAAGAAATGGGGCAAATCCCACTCAGGGCATCTTCAGGCCAGCAAAGGCTTTACACTCTGCAGGTCCAGCTGAGGACCTCCAAAACAAAATACGGCGAGAAGAGAGGGGGAAGCAAATGCCAGTGCTGGGGGAAATGGTGTCAGCTGAACCGAGAGTCCCCCAGGCCCCAGGGCACATGCACACTCCTCCCACCATGCCACCAACAGGGTGTTTACTACACAAATACCTCAGAATCATTAGTCATTTGCTCTTTAGACCTTTTAAATCTTTTTTCAGTATTCCTCAAAAACTGTTTAAGGAGACAAACTGCCTACAGTTCGCCTACGCACCCCAAGGCCAGGCTGGGGTCCCGCCAGGTACATTTTGGGGAGGCGGCGCTCGCCCGCTCGCTGTCAGATCACAGGCAGGGATCACAAAGCATCGCTCCAGACCAGAGGTGACACTTCCACCTCCCTCCTCTGCCCCCCCAGGGCAGCACGTAGAAGCCAGGCACTGCCAGGCTGCTGAGACACCCACCCAAGGGCACTGCAAGCTCTGCTGTGCTGCTGAACTACCAGAGATGGGCTTTTGGCATCCGAGAGAACAAACACTCTGCATCCGTCTATGACGGCAGCACGAGCTCTCACCCAGTCTACCTTGTCTGCTAAGTGACCACAGATTTAACCAAGAATCTCTCACCAAAGCGTGCAGCAAGCTCCTCATGTTCTCTCTTTGCTTTCACTCCTCTGTTTGGCATGGTCGGAACAGCACAAAGTTTAACAGGACTTGCCACTCCTACCACGCGCCAGGCGAGCATGGAAAAGACAGGTACTTTCCTGTACAGTCACCTGGGAAGATGTAACCACCCAGGCTGCTCCCACACTTCCCGAGCGTTTCAGCTTCCCAGGCAGATTGTTAATATTTAACAGATTGGCATCTGGGACAGCAAGAAATCAGTAAAGTGGAAAATACTGCTGAAGCAAGAGATGGAAAAGTTCCAGGACGCTCCTGGATGACTCCAGACTGATGCCACTACTGCAGTAAAGTGCCTGCTGCTCTACCAGATCCAGGCTCTAATTCTGGCTCCTGTGAAAAAAATCATCAGCTTTTCTTCAGATGAGCAATGACTAGTAGTTCAGAAAGCCCGAGGTTTTATCAATGGATTTCCATGTTAGCGGTTATTCCATTCTAACTCGCAAGAGCACGAGGAACAAGCCGTGTAGAAAGCTCAGAAGTCAAAAGTTGTGTGTTCAGAAAGGCTGATCGGGCTCCGTACCTCAGCAGAACAAGCCGTTTGAGCTGGAGGACAACCAAGGACTGAAACACCTCGCGAGACAGCAGAGCACAACACGAGTGTTATCTCACATTAACGGGCACCGTCACACCTGACACCTGGCGAGCACCCCTGTCCCTCCGCCCTGCGGCGGCCCTAGACAGACACCATGCCTCTGAGGTACCCACGCCACCAGAGCGGCTTCAGATTGGAAAACAAAGCTCTAACAGAGGTCTTACTCAGTGCTTCTCAGTTTCAGAGCACACAGGGTGACACATCACTGCCTTGGGTTGTCTGTGGGAATCTCCAGAAAGCCCCAGGCGGTAACGCTGGGTGCAAAGGCTTACAGACAACCACCAAACAGGACTGAAAAGCACCCGCAAAAATGCTCTGTTCCTCATGGGAACGTACATGGCACTACCTGCTACTACGTGGTACTGGCTTGGCTGTGTCCGATTCAGAGAAGGACACTTGATTGCTTTTATACTTGAAGCAGAACCTCACAAGCACATTGCAATAGCTGCAGTCTCACAACAGTTGGCTTGGAAAGAAAGAGTCCAAGCAGAAGTATAACCGCCTACAACCACCTCGCTCCCACCCGTCACTTCCTCTGCAGAAGGATGAGAGTGGCACAGGAATTATTTCTTGTTCTGGAAATCGTTTGAGGCCATTTATGCCTGGTTTGTCTCAGAGCCCTCCTGCCCTTATCACCTAACCAACACAAAGAAGCATCTCCTTTTCACAAAGAATCTCCAAAATTCTGATCTTCCAAGCCAGCTGAGATCAATTTCCGTGATGCAGCAGGGGAAGGAAGCTGATCGACCACTTAGATACTAGAAAATACATAAGTTAAAGAAATAATTAAGCCCTTTTCCCGTTAAACCCATCAGCCAAACTACACCAGACCTGCAAGCTGAGACCTATGGAGAGGACCCCTCTCTCTCTCCCCATCACAGCCTGTTAAATGGCTTCCACAAGTTGATGAGATCACATTTCTGTCTCATTCCTTCTGCAATTAATTCTGCAGGAGGCGAAGATCAATGCTGTTACAACTCATTTACTTATCTGGTTTTATCCAGTTAGAAGACTCTGGTCAACAGCTGCTGGTGAGGGAGCAGACCCGCAGCGTCAGGCGAGTCACTCGCGTGAGCACCCCCAGCAGCTCTGCTCAGGGCGCTGGACTTGGACTATCCCACCAGCAGCTCAAAGAGCACAAATCCCCAGCACACGTAAATCCAAACCTGCAGAAATCACAGCCCCGAGGAAGTTCAAAACCTCTCTTTAGCCATGCCAAGAAAATAAAAGCCCAATGAGGGGGGAATTAACACATCCCCCTCAAGAAGAGGCAAAATGCATCAATTTGCTGATGCATCAATTAATGAATAATGCAGGAAGAAGAGACAGATTACAAAGCAAAAAGTTTCTGTTTATACGTGTCTTGACATTCAGCAGTTACTGAAAATAAAATACACGTGAAAGCACAAGCAGCTGAACGGGGCCTACGGAAGGGTTTCTCAGTGTGTGGAAGCCCAGCCCAGAGGGCGTCCGTGCTGCCCCGGTTTAGCCTTGGGTCTCCCTGGTGCTGTTTTCAGCAACTTAGGGCGACGTTGCAAGGCATGTTTAGAATTAATCAGGAAACATCTAGAAAGGTCAATCTTCACCTGAACACAGAAGAGGGGGAAAAACGGATCTGGGCTCCACCTCACTCAACACCCAAACAGTGCCCTGGTGCTCGTATGTCACAGACCTGCAGCAGACACTGCGGTGTCCAGATCAGCCAGTTCCCACACCCAGAGGAAGCCTGGCTCTGCTGGGGAGCTTTGTTGTGACCAGAAAAAAATACTTTTAGTGAAACAAGTCTGACTTACAGATAACAGAGATGAAGATTTTGAAGAGAGCCCATGGTTTTGCAAACCTCAAAGGTTCTTTTGAGACCCTCCAAGCACCCCTGAGGCTTGAAGGTCCAATTTGTCAGCAACGGATGAGCCCCCAACCAACCTGTTAATCAGGTCTCATTAGAAGACCTCAAGTATACTAAAAAAAAAAAAAATAAATCAATGACTAATTTCTAACATAAGCTCCCTGTAGCATTGTCTAACCAAAAAAGCTTTTCTGCACACGGCTTGAACGTGCCCATCCCAGAGCCCTGACACAGCCCTGCTCCTTCGCCTGCTCCTTGTCTGCTGGGAGAGTCGTGCTCAAACACCGGTCCAGGACACAGGTCGGGGGCTGGAAGTAAAGGGGTGCTCTGTAGCTCTGTCTGCACTCCTCCTCCTCAGCGGCTCTGGGAGCACGGCAGGCTGGGCCCTTTGCCTACCTGAGGCTGGACTGCATCTGGCGCCTGCGCGCTCACCAGAGAACCGCAGCGGTGACTTCCTGACCCGGGAGGGCTGAGACTGGGGACTTCATTCCGTTTGGCTGCTGCCTGGGTAGCTCAGAGCAGGGTAACATTCTGCAGTTTTGCTCACTAAGTATCTTCAGATGCTGGGGGAAACACTAATGCAAAGAACATACACAGCCAGACACTGGTAACATCTATATTCATTCCTAGAAAGGACATAGCTAGTCCCTTCTTTATTCCAAGTCAGCTCTGTCATACCAGCTGCTTTCCAGCCTTTACTGACCAATCTCATCACGAGAGGTTGCCAAAAGCCCGTGCAACATTTCAAAACCTCCACGGGAAGAGCTCCTGCCCACCCCGAGAGATCCCCGAGGTGAGGATGCCTCCTGGTCCCCAGAGATGCCGAATGAACCAGGGGGACTATTCAGTCCTCCCACACTTCAGCTCTGCAAAAAAGGAACTGGCTCCAGTCTCAGTTTGCACCGAGCTGCTGTAATCCCTGAATATTCACCACTCAGGAATCCACCCCTTGCAATCAGTGAGAAAGCACATGCAACATACCCCGGTGAAGTGTTTCAAGAGACAAATGATTTGACCGTCTGAAGCACGTTCCAATTCACACTTACCTACACCCTCCTGCAAACGGGACTCTCCCATGCACTTTCAGTTTGTTATACATCACTTGAAAAGACAGAAGCAATTTTACCACAGATAAGCTCCTGCCGAGCCAACAGACAGCTTCTGAATTGCTGTTGTCAGAGAATCTATCCCCGCTGAACCCAACTCCTATCAGGTGCTGGACAAACTTAAGTTATTGCCCATCTCTTCCTTTCCCCTCAATAAGGCAATACTGAAAAATAAAACCCATCACCATAAAGCACCATTCTCCCCCCAAGCCATCAGTAGCTATGTACTTACCTGAGGAAAATCACCATTTTTTGGTAAGAAGTCAGTGGGGTCCACAGATGCATAGTTTGTATCCAAGAAATGTGGTCTGCTGATGGAATTCATATAAAAATCGTGAGGGGAATTAAAATATTGCCTGTAAGGAAATGGGAAAAGCAGTTATTTCCTGTCAGTCCTGAGTATTTCTCAGGTTGCTTCAGACTCCAGCAGCAGCAGTGAAGCTGCAACTATGGGATGACACATACAGGAGATTGATATTAAAAAAAAGCTGTATTTATCCAGAAGAGATCTCTAAGCAAAATAATACACCTACCAGTTATATCCCACTTCCCAGGCTCAGCAGTGTAAGAGTCTGGAAAGCTGTACTAAGAATTCAATTCTCGGCAATTTGTGTAAACCAGGAAGGATTTAATAAAAATGGTCTGTGGGACTAAATAATGTTTCAGTCCTGACGACAAAGCAAAATGAAGCCTCTGAGATGTCCCAGCGCCAAGCGCTTGACGGGTGTGATGGAACGTGACAATCACACTCCAGAAGGACGAGCATCAAGTTTCACGGAAATATCCCACCCAAATGCTAGTTTGGGCCATAAAAGTGAAACAGGCCTGAAAACTGGCCCAGGCAGGGAAGGAAAACCCCGCCCTCTGCACAGCCCTGCCGCGAGGTCACCGCTCACAGCTCTCAACTGGAAGGCAGATAAAAACGGCAGCGTCAGGGACATGCAACCCTAGACAGAACTACTCGCCCAGACAGAGATGAATTATGGATGTGACCGACCATACCAAGTTACAAAGCAAGATCTCTGCTGAACGAACAAGTGAGAAAAGCAAAGGTCTTCCGACCGCTCCCTCCCGGGCAGGGCACACGCCAGCGCTTCCTCCGGCCTCCCTTCCCCCAGCACCGGCTTCCTCTGAGCAGAGCGGAGGGAAGAGTTGCAAAAGAGCAGAGCGTTCCCTTCCTCCTTCCCAGGAGTAGCCTCTGGCCTGCATTAGAACCGTCTTCTGGTTCTGCTCTTAGCCAGGCAAGCCCTTTCCCTCTCCTGCAGGAGCAAGGAATGTGCTTCGTAATCTTTCCCGTAAGGGCCGCGCACTCGCGCGCTTGGGCAATCGCCACCCAACACGTTTGCATGCTGGAACCACTAAAACATTTCACCCGACCTGACTGGTTTCCTCTTGTGGCAAGTTGTATGTTCTTTGTATGCCAGAGTTACAGAACCCACAGCAATAAACTTTAACAAGGCACTGGGGGGAGGGAGAAACAAAATTTAAAAAGAAACACTACCCAGGAGCAGAGCTCGGCAGGGCTGCGCTGCCAAAGTACTATTAAGCAATTAAAATGCCATGTGTGGCTAGCAGCTCATTAATACACCATGCTTAACATTTGCATATGTATTGGTGTGCAAACACAGTTATCTCGAGCTGCTAAATACGTTTTTCCTGCTCTTTTTTCATCATTAAAGATAATACCCTCAAAAGGGAACAGCTCCCTCCCACCCTCTTCCTTTCTTCCCTGCTCTTCCGTGCTGCTGCTGTTCCACCGACTGCAGAGACTCGGCACCAGCGCCCCAAGCCCGTGCCAGGGCAGAGGGGTGGATCAGCACACCCGCACGGAGCAGCTCTGACAACCCACCGCCGAGTCCCGGCTCCTCCTCATCTACCCAGGCAAATGAAAACCTGTGCGTAAATTCTGGGAATTAATGTATTTACACGCAGGGAAAGGCCTGTTGAAATCGCTTTCAGGTTGAAACCGTTGTGGTCTCACTGTCTCTCTTGCACGAGGACAGAGCTTGGCCAGAGCTAACGAACTAACCAAGGAAGAGGAAAACTATTTTTACCGGAAAAGTGAACACGGCCTCGTATTTCAGCAGCACCCCGTGGTCTGGGCAGGAGTCAGTTAAGGTAACGGGAAGGAGACCAAGACAGCCCCAACCTCCCTGGCCTGAACTGCTGTGGAATGACCAGCTCTGGTATGCTATTTTGCTTCCCTTAATCTTGGTTTTCAAATCTGTGAATGTGAGATGCACTTTTCTTCTTGCACTCTGAAATAAGAGCCAACAGCAACTCAGTGCACTGCTTTGAGATCAGCTTAGGAGAGCAACCCAGCACGCAGCGTTTGCCAAAGTCCTTTTAGGACCTGTGGTGCTGTGCTTTACCTTTCCTTAAATAAGAACTGAAAGATATTCACCCTCGTCTGAAGAGCTGGCATAAAGCCACTGTAAAGTTAGCTTGAATTAAACTGCAAAAAAAAAAAAGTGTTAACTGGAAGAATCAAGTACGTGAACCTTGCTGTACTGCTAAAGCAAAGATGTGAAAACAGCCTCGTAGCAGCTTGCCCTGCACGTACCTGCTCACCCTCTCCAGGATTTAGATACTGGCAAACTGCTCCACAGAAGCTACTCCGGGTCTCGGAGTACTACTCCCCCTCAGGGGCTGAGGGTGTTCACTGGATAACTAGTAATTGTTTTAGAAAGGAAATTTATACTGGGTTTAACCCACTGGATTTACAAAAGACTGCCCATTTGCAGCCGTATCCTGAGGTCTGACTTCGAGCTGCGGCACTAAAGGAGGAACCGTGTGTCGGGACAATGGGAAGCACCACCTGTGTTCATCAGCCCCAACACCGCGAGCCGTGTCCTGGCGTGGAGAGACCCAACCTGCCCACGAGGAGCCGGACTCCAGCCGGCCAGGCCCACCCAGAGCCAAGCCCCTCTGCCTGAACTCAGAGGACAGCGGGGGACACGCTCAGCTGAGGCCCCTCCAAGGGCTGTGGGCGAGTGCTACAGCAGTGCCTTTGGGGACACCGACTCGCTTTAACCATTGAGGGTGGCTCTTGAGGCAATCGAGGCCCTACAGCAATTACTAACCTCGTAATAATTAAACACACATGCTTATTATTTAGTCAGTGCAACTCATCTCTTCAGTGCTGAAATCAGAGTTTATCGAGTTAACGCTAGGGAGTTTTGGAGTCATCTTACTTTACTTCTTTTGGCTGCAGAAAACCAAGTGCTGATCTGCTTGCTGAATAAAACCAGGCTTCGACCCAAATGACGAAACACATTTAGTCGTAAGCTCTTGGAGAAACTTCTGCACTAAGGTAAAGCTCAGTCCAGAGAAGCGCTGTGCTCCGCAGACAGAAGCGGAGCAGCCCCCCAGAAGAGGAAGGCTCCATTGCAACTCTGCCAGCTCCAACACCGCTCTGCTCTGTGGAAACGCGTCACCCCGAAGAAACCACACGGGCAAAAGGGAAGGAATGCTGGTCTCCCACTTCTCTTTGAACTGTGTTTCACCAGAGAGAAAGAGGGAATCTGGCTGAAGAGCTCAGTTTGAAGAAATGAGCATTCCGTTGTGCGAAGAGGAGGTTGCGTGTGCTGACCCAGTACGTGTCCTTCAGCGGGTACCGGTTAAGAAAAATCAGCGTCTGCTCCCTGCACCACAAGCAAAACAAGCCAATAAAGCAAGCCCAAAAATTCAGCTGTAAGAAAAAGAACATTTAGAAACCTAACTATAGGGACATTTCCCTGCAGGAAAACCCGAAGGAAAGCACAGGAAGGTGTGCAAAGTTCAGAACCCGACAAGCACCAACACTTACTGCAGAGAGTCTCCTACCCCTCTCTAAGGAGTAAAGCAGCTGGCCCACAGAAATTCTTTCATCCCTGCTCCTGGGATGTTCTGAGCTGGGTGGGGAGAATCTTTGGATTGTATCAAGTTCAGACAATTGCTTTGAAGAGCAAGGCTGCGTTTTTGCTGCCACCCGCTCTGAAGGCAGCAGCAGACCAGCCTGGTCCAAGGCAAACCTGAGCTGGCATCGGACAGACCCAGCCCGTGGGGCTCAGGGCAGGGCCACTGCACACACTCCACGTTGGGGGGGAGTTGTTGTTGGGGTTTTTTTTTGTAAAGAAATTGATCATTTCCTTCAGTTTTCCTGAAGCTCAAGACTTTCAACAGCAGGACCTGCTGCTGGCCAGGCTCTTCGAGGAATCCCCACCTCGGAGGTGAGCAAAGCAACGCACCCCCCTCCCAGGCCACGGGCCTCCATGTCGCTGGCGAGAACAGCGCCTGGGGGGGGCTCTGCACCGGCAGCTCGTCCATGCCCCCCAGGCATCTGAAGCCCTTCTGGGGCCGTGCTGCGACTTCACTGGAGACCTCCGTGCGCATCGTGGCCAGGCCTCACGCTCTGGTGTCCCAGCGCCGCACTCAGAGACGTGAACTCCACATCTCGGGCCAGCGGCAGATCAGAGACGAGCTGGCGAGGTCGCAGGCTGCCTCAGCGTCGGCCTGGCACTCCTCCTCCCCATCATTAGTCCAGTCCATGTTTTTCAAAGCCTACTTTACTATTTTAGCAAGCAATACTCCATACATAAGTGACAAAGTGGAAAAGGGCATGAAGACACAAGAAAAAAGCGGGGGTGTTTTGGAAACTGGGGAAGAAAGCTTTGCTCCAGGTTTTGCAGATGTGTGACACCACTTCCAAGAGCACAACTGGGCTGGCCCAGATCTCCCTGAAGCAAGGAACGTATTGAGCCTGCACTGCGAGGGGAGCCCAGCTCTTCAGCAGTAACTGCCTTAGAAATGAACTGAGCTACAGCTCTTCCCTGGGGGGGACCTGAACATCATTTGTTCTTTCAGCAAGGTTTAAGACACTGTTTACATTTTTCAGGTTACGAAAATCTGAACCAAAGAGGCAAAGCTTTGGCATCTTTTAAAGAAATTCTCTAGCATGAAAGTTAACTACTGAAAAGAAACAGGAAAAACCTGCTTCAGGACAAAGCTGCTGCTATGAGAATAAGCCATGTCCAAACACAGCCACTTGCAAATGAGATTTCTCCTGCAAGGATTTTGAAGAGAAGCCTGTACTTTAATGCCATCTGCATTCTTCTACCTTACAGCATGGGCTATAATTACAACACCCTTTAAAATCCCATTTCTCAATGTTTCCATCCCGTTCAGGATTCCTACCTGTAACGCCCTAACCCCACATCCACCTAAAAAGGATTCAGCTGCAGTTTTCCAATACAAAAGGGCAGACTTTTGTGGTGAAATACAAATATGGAAAAATCTCACCTGAAAGGTAATTTTTACAATTACCAGGATATGAAAAACAGGAAGCTAAAGGTGCAGCCTTGGCTAAACCATTCTCTAGCAAATAATTACTACAATGAGCCTTGTTTCCAAAAGTAACTATAGCAAAGTCAACAAGTTCACATTTGTGCTAAATCCAGGCATGTCTTTGCAGGATCAAGGCTATAACATTTCCAGCAGGGCTGACACGAGCAGCACTAAACAGGAAGAAAGCGAGGGGCAAAACCAGAACAAACGGTCAAAGAAAAAGCCCAACACAACAGATAAACACAGTCTGATCCTGTGGTTCAATACAGCAAAACAGAAATTCGGTTACAGCTCTCTTGAGGATTCACAAAGTGTAATTTACAGGAATCATGCTCAAAAAGTACACCCTCTTCCAATCAGAGCCAGGCTAGCTAAAAGCAAAGACACTGAACTTATCTGATAACTCCTCTCCGACTCCCCCCGTGGGGAGGGCCCGGCCCCGCAGAGCTCCGCAGCACCCGCGGGAGCCCGACGCCAGGACGGCCCCGCGGCAGCCGCCCGCTGCGCACCGGGGAGGCACAGGCTGACGAGAAACGAGCAGAACCGACGCAGTGACAGACACGTCGCATCCCTGCGAGCAGAGGGGCCGACCCCCACCGCTGCCAGCCGGGCTGCAACTGGGTCCATCACGAGGACAGGTCTCTCTGCTCCTCCACAAAGATGCTAAAGTAAAATCCCTTTAGGAAGGAGGTTAAACTAAATCCTCGAGCACCTAGAGCACAGTTCTTAGCTCACGATATCGAGTTCTGTTTCTTTTCTTTTTCCTTCCTCCCACCTCTGACCTAAATAAAAACACATCCTGTATATCTGTGCCACTCCCTGTATTCACAAAGAGACCAAAGCAGCCGCCGATCAGCCTTCAAACCTTCCCAACACTCAGCATCTCCCAGTGCCAGCAGTTTTAATCCAAGTCACTCGGCAGTGGCACAAGGCCACTTCATGTTATCCCAAACATCTCCTGTCATATCCTACCTTCTGATCCAGGGTGGAGGCTCATCATTAAGGGGGAGAAGGAAGAACAGGGTTCATTGTTACATGAAGATCCCTCAAAAATTTGGGGCATGTAATCTAGAAAAATTTTTGCAGTGAATCTAGAAAGCACAGGGCTGACGTTCTTCCCACCACACAGGGCCCCTGTTACTACACAAGGGTTACTGAAACCCCCCCAACTCCACTCCACAGCACTGAACTGTGCTGTACACCAGGTAGCTTTACTTAGAAGTCAGTCACGATTCCTCACACGAGCCCGTACTCATCACCTCACACCCTGGGGGATGACGTTATCAGTGAAGAACATCAGTTATAACCAGAGGAAAAAGTCATGACTCGATGAGCTCTGGGCTGTGCAGCGGGGGGCTGTGCATGTGTTTTCAATATTGACATGAGATGGTAACGTTTAGTCAGCTTCCAGTCACCTACCCAGCAAAAGATTTTAACTTCACTTCACCCATAAGGCTGCAGTCTGGTACCAGTAATACCTTCCTCCCTGTCAGCACTGTCTGTATAAAGCTCGAGACTACATGACGTATTTGCTCAGCTCGACCGCGCTAATGGGCTGGTTTTAAGAACTCCATTAGTGTAACAAATCCAGGCTGAAACAAGGCTGTTCCTCCCTTACAGCAGCCTCCAGGTTTACCAGAAATCAAAGGTTTTCTCTTTTTGCCTTTTTTTTTTTTCCTCAAAAAAGCTGTTTGCTGCTTTTTCCAAGATGTAGCAGTTTATGAAATGCCACAAGATCAGTCTGTGATGCAATTATTTCCCCATCAGTTAGTGAAATAAAGTAAACAAGCAAAGCAGTAGAGAAACAGTTGAATCACGGGGTGTGCAAGAGCAGAGGGGAATTATACAAAGGAGAACAGCACTCACTGGTTTTCACTTGGGAAAGATGAGGTTGGGAAAGAGGCAGGGTAGCAGCTACTCCACGAGTCGGCAGCCAGCACGGAATTCTGAAAGGAGAAAGCAGAACAGTTACAGCAGCAGAGGGCTGGCACGGCTACCTGCAGCTGCAGCTCCCAGGCCAGCCTCACAACTTCTCTCCCTCAGCGCTTTCCACGGGCAGAGGCGGCTCCTCATCGCTCGCAGGAGGAGAAATCGAGGGCTGCACTCCAGTCGCAGCTTTTGGACCCACTTTCCTGTTCCTGTCCCCAGAAGGACGGCAGGGGCAGTCCCCTTCCCTGGCCCTTTAACCTCAGGCTCTGCGGAAAGCGAGCACCAACCCGTCACCTTGAAATTGGCTGGCACAGGTCAGCTCCCCGAACCATCGCTCGCTTCTGTCTTCCCTCCTCTTAGACAGTCTCCAACATTAACAGGAAGCTTTTAGCTCCGCATGGACCAGTACAATCATGGAAAGAATACAGTATCTTATTACTCAGCTACAGATCAGTCTTTCATCTGTCATTTTTTGTGTCCAAAGCAGTGATACCTCATGCCTGAAGCAACAAGCACTTGGTGAAATGGGCCTCTATATTCCTGTATGTGACAAAACTCAAGCAAGAGTTATAAACAGAAAACTGCAGGAACACGTAAGGTATTTTGGGATAGGGGTTTGCTTTTTGCCCTGTTGAGAACAAATGCATCAGGGACCCGGTCTTGTTTTAGCAGCCATATCAGGACTGGTACAACCCTGTTCATCTCTGCCACTCTCAAAAAAGGCACAGCTGGCCCCAGCAATTGATTTAGCATGTCTCAGGGAAACAAGCTGGGGCAGAAACAAAGTTTGCAGTTCTGCGTCAACTCCAGTCCCTTCCTGGGGAGCTGGGACCTACCAGCTTTTAGAGAGGCATTGCTTTAATCACAGCCCTGCTTTCCTCCTCCCACTTGAAAGGCAGCAGCCAGCCGTCCCCCCAACCCTCCAGCACTCCCAATCAATACTTCACAGCCCTGGACAGCTGCCCGGCAAGTCCGGTAAACGGCTCCTGTAAACACGCACAGGGACTCCCGGGCTCTGCCAGGCCCGAGGGCTCTGCCCGGGCCTCTTCGGTGACACCCTCCGCAGAGCCTCTCCCCACCCCACCCCGAGAAGCCGCGGGCCCTCACCTCCAGGGCTGGCACGGCGAGCTGGGAGCGGAGGCCGGGGATGCTGTAGAGGGTGTTGCTGGGCTGCTGGTGCTCGTGCTGCGGGTAGTTCTTTCCCCCGTCCATGGCAGGGTGTGCTGAGGGCATCAGCCCGCGTCCTGCCGCATGAAGTCCTCGGGGCAGGTGGAACAGGCTACGGAGTGGCGGAAGGTTCTTTATCTGTGCTCTTCACCCTGCACCATGTCCTGGGGTGGAAAAGAAACGCACATTTCAATTTTATGAAAGGGGAGAAAAAAACCCAAAAACAAAACCAAACAAAACCACTTCTAAGACCAAACGTAGCTAAAAGATCAGTAAACAGACGTCAGTCTGTGAAATGCCTGCTGCCTCTTTATAAAAGAGAGGTTTTTACTGGGAAACAGAGCTCTCAAATATCACCACACCTGGAACTCACCCAGACCTGTGAACTTACACTGAACACACCTCTCCTGCCTCACTGCAAACACCGCGGGACCCTGGCAGATCACCACCATCACCTGCGATTTCTGCAGCAGTCACACAGCTGGTTTCTAGCTTGAGGAATTTTCTTGTCTAACGCACAAAAAGATTCTGCACTTCCATGCAAACTCATGACAACCAATTCCCTCAAATCGCTTGTTTTCATGAAAATATGCTACGTCAGTGGAACGCGGTTCCAGGAGTACCGGTGGCCGTGCTGAGCGAGGAGTGAGTCACCCGCGGGGCCAGCGCGCGCTCACGTCTCCCATCTCGCTGGGCTTTGATCTCTCCCTAATTTCACAGCAGATGTTCAGTCTGCACTAATACTTTTTGCCACTGCTGTGCACAAAGGTCAAACCAGATAGTATACTTCTAGCATTAATAGTATTAATCTAACAAATATTAGAACTTATCAGCTGTCTGGCATTTTCCCTGTTGCTAGAAGATGAGATTTTTGTTAAAGCAGGAGTCTTGTTCGGGTGGGGATTAACCTCACGATAAGACACTGCCTTCAGTGCAGCTCCTCAGTCAAAACCCCCAAAGCCACTTCTGATTTTTTTTTTTTCCCCTGCTAAATCCTCCATAACCCCAGAGGACACCAATTTCCAATTGGATTTAATGGATTAAAAAGAAAAAAGATGGTAAAAGCAACCTATACAACCAGGGGAGCAAGGGAAAAGCATCTGTGATGTCTTTACTTCCATCGCATCCTTCTCTGCGTCTCTCCTGCCTCCCGCAACCCCGTCTGCCACCAGAAGCCCGCAGCACGACAGCCGAGGAAACCAACTGGCCAATATATTCTCGAGCGAGCCAGCCAAGCAGAGAAAACGAGTAGCACAAACCAAAGCTGCAATTTAAAATATGCCAGTTTTGATCATTTAGAAGATACTATTTGCTACAAGTAGTATTTTTGAAAAGTCATTTCTGAGTCAGAGTCCCTTTAAAAATAAGTGACCTTTCAGCAGACAGAATTATTTCTGCGTTGGTAATGGAAAGCGAAATTAAAGCGACTCTTTCTTTCTCTCTCTGGTGGCAGCAGCCATGCCAGGATTGCTCTGCAGAACCCGCGGGGGACCGAGGCCATCCCCGCTGAGGAGAGGCTGGCACCGACCCCTCGGTGAAGGGTTCCCAGGCAAAGCCCTCGCACCCAGGGGACTTTCTGGGTGAGGAGCAGAGACCGGCCACGCCGCTGCCTCTGCTCCTCTAACGAACCGCGGGCGCACAGATGCCTTCACAAGACACAGGCTTCCAGACTGAATTAAATCATTTGCCAGAGGCTAAGCACTTTGCGGTTTAAAAAAGTATTCCCCTTTCATTTTAGCTGAAGATGTAGTCACCCTGGGATGCACAGGGTTTACGTAAGCTCGCAAGCCCGTGCGGGATGAAAGCTGCAGCTCGCCAGGGTGGGGCTGCAGAGCAGAAGGCAACTTCCCCAGGAGCAGACTGGCCAGCAGCGGGTTTAAACAGACTGCAGTCTGCTGATCCCATCTCTGCCTCTTCCCACAGCCTGACAAATTATTCAAATAAAAAAATAAAAATAATTAAAAAAAAAGGACTAAGTGACCAAGGTGCAAGGTTTTCCCTAGGAAAGCACAGCGAAACATCAGCCCCAGAGAACAAAGTTTATACCCCAGCAGCAATAACACCAGCTACCTGAACAGACCATTAAGTGACAAAAATCTCAGACCATTTTAATTAATCACTAACAGAATAAATACTCTCCACAAAGCCCTGGGATCACCTAGATCCTTTTCACTGGCTTTATTTCACCAGAGATTTACTGCAGCCTCATTCTTTTACAAGCAGAAGTGTTTCTTTTTACTACACCATAAAATCCACACTCAGGCTTTATAGTCCATAAGCCCAGGAGCAAAAAATAGCTAAAAACACTTAGCTAGCACCCCAGCATCCTAATTAATATTGTTATACTGGCCTCAGGCCTCTTGATTTATTAGCCAAACATTAGCACCAGGGTTCCCAGAACGCAGCCTGTTGACTTGTAGTCCTGAAGCCTCATTAGAAGCTGCTTAATCAACAGCCTTCCCTGACAAAAGTCAGCTCAGCAGCAGAGCTGCGGAGGCAGCCGCCTTACTAGGGGGTGCCCTGGCCCCACTCACGCAGAAATTAAGTCTTGGTGCTGAGGTGGTATTATTTAAGCAAAACCTTCTTTATGTTACATCTCCTGAAGACAAAGCACCGCAGACCAACTTCCTCAGGCCGCCCAGCGCTCCCGTCCCGCTATCAAGTGGCTCTGCACACAAAAGACCATGAAGACGTTAAAGCGTTCAAGGACTTCTTCCTCCCAGGCCACATGATTTACTGCAACAGAACTCGCGAACAGGGATGCATAAATGCAGACTTTGACCTCGAGCCCACGGAGAAGAGATGCAGTAAAAAGCTTCACCAGTGCGAAATGGAACAACCTGTGCTTCACCGCCATGGCTGCACGCTCGTGCCAGGGGATGCTTTGCTCTCTGGGCTTTAGGGCTGCTTGCTTCTTTGCTTTGAATTGTTCTCTGACGCCACTGGTGATCCACAAAGAGATCCTATGAAATTTTAAGTTATATCTAAGGAAGAAAGTAATAATAGACAAGACAGACGTTTATCATGACTCCACTTATCTCCAGCGCACAAATCAGATTAAATTGAAGGGTTTGCTGAAAGAATAGCCCTGCCTCGTTCCTTCTTCCAATCACAAAATTCACAGCTTTTCTTCTCGTCTGAGCAGATTTGACAAGAGGACCTAGATGATAAATTAAGCCTGTGCTACAACATCCCAATGCCCAAAGGAAGCAGCGGGGAGCAGAGACCTACAACGAGGTTTCTTTTCCACTTCTATCAACCTGCTCCAGGATCCTCCAGCCTTCCAACTCAGGAGAGACATTGGTGGCAGAAGGCTGTAAGGAAGATGAAGTAACAGGCAAAACTTCACGAGGCTTTTGTCAAATGCTATACAGAGCTACAAATGGCATAGCTTTGGGGTTTTTGGGGAGGGGAGGGTCCCTTTTTTTTTTTAAAAAAAGATTACCTTTAAATACTGCTCAGCTGTTCCCAAACAGAGGTGGTGAGGTTTGCTGACCTAAGGGTCAATGTCACAGCCTGCTTTAGAGATACTGATACCCTCTGGTGCCTTTAAAATACTGTGTCTGTTCTCTTCACCACAGACTTCAGGTTTTTTCCACCTTTTTTTTTTTCCTATTTGTAACAGCTTTCAATAGGCAATCAGAAGCAGTTATTCCTGTAACAGCTGTAGCAAATACACAGCTTTACTTACACATCCAAAGTAACTTAGGAAGGGTAAAATCAATATCAGAATTTCTCCCTGCCTGCTCTACGTTATCTCACGCCTTGACAACAGCAGATTTCACTGGCCGGATTCTCTGCAGAGCAGTGCCTGTCTCTAAAACAGCATTAGTTCCTTAGGAAAACTCTTGCACGATAGATCGTACCCTGTTAGCAAAACGAAGGAAAACTGTTTAAGGAACTGTAAACCTCTACGCTTAAGCAATGGTCAGATGGTAAAAGATAACGCATTGAATTTGCATGACATAATTCCTCTGAAGAGATCAAAGTGAACAGCAGCCCAGCCTTACGGATGGGCAACCCAAGCACTAGAGACCTTTTGTTTGGCGACGCCAAGCAAGGCAGTAACACCATTAGTGACGAAACCCAGAGGTTGTGGACTCCCAGGCTTGTCCTCTAGGCCACAGCAAGAGGATGAGTCCCCTCAACGTTTTCTAGTTAAACCAAACCAGCGCCCTGCTGAAGAACCATTACCTTAATGCACAAACACCCCACAGCAGCGAATAACCGTCCCCAGGCTGCCGTGAAGTGTCACCCGAGAGCTCCTTGCGAGTTCTGACACCCGCGATCGCTCCCCGTCAGCATCACTCGTACGGAGCGAACCGCTAAAACCGCCCGAGAACAAACATGGAATAAGACAGCCGGAATACTCTATCGCCGCGGCGTACGGGGGGATGTCCCGAAATCCATCCAGGCACCAGTAACAGCGAGAGGCGGGAAGCATCAAGAATTCACTCTGCATCCTGACCCTTCTATCGACCCCGAGGACGCTGAAGGCACCGACCGTTCCGAGCAGAACGGCAGCAGAGCACGCGCTGGACGGACGTCACCAGCCCGACCTCCCCCTCCCCGCCAAAGCCTCGGTACTGCAAAATAACCTTCTGTTCTCCGTGCAGGAAGACGGCGGTTACATCAGGTTCCTGGGATGATTAACACGGAGTTTGCAATAGCTCTCACTATAAGCTCGTGCTCTGATAAGAGAGGGCTGCTGTCTGGCTTACACACTCAAATTCCAAGAAAAAACTAAAGCAAAAACTGAGTAAAGCCCGTTTTGGAGATCTACGCGAGCCCAAGTGCGGCAGGACAACACCCGTCACGAGAACAGAAGTGGAAAGAGCCTTCGGCGTGCGCTTGTCGTACCATCCTCCAGGCAGCCTTGTCACGGAAAACCATGAAAATCAGCAAGTTCCTCGCAAGCCAAAGCGCTCTCATTTCCACATCCCATCCTGCCGTCGAACAATAAAAACTGATAAACACAGAGGCCCACGGCTGGCAAGTGAACTGTCGCAGCAAACTTCTTCTTAAGCATTTTTCCAACTCTCTTACCAAATACACTCCAACAAAGTAACAGTTCCCACCATTAAGGCACGGCAGAGCTCTCTGGTTTAAGAACATTTCTATTACAGAAGCACGCAAGTGGCCCACCAGCACTTTTTTTTTTTTTAGTTTTAATATACCAGGGTGCTACCAGCAACTAATGTGACTTGGGAGTATCAGAAACTCCAAGTCCAGCAGTGAACAAAAGTTTTATTACTGATACCAATTTCTGATCAGTTAAGAAGGGTTCTAGTTACACAGCCTAATACTGCTTCTTTCTCAAGTTTGAGAGTAACCTCTGGTACCATCTAAGATTCAAACCACTGAGTTAAAACTCTTTCATGAATCACAGATAAAAAAGCTTTTGAAAAACTCTCCCCTGCCCTGTTTAGCCTTTGACAACCAAGCTTGGGATGTTTGCTGATTATTCACTTTTAAAATTTCTACTTAGGAAAAAAAACCCTAAACAAGTAGAGAGCTGCTACCAAATTCAAGAATCGAGAATTGACTCAAGTTCTTCATAGCACTAGAACATAAAGAACACAGAATCATGGAAAACAGCGACAGAAGTCACACCAGGACATCACAGCGAAAGGAACACCAGAGTGTGGCAAGGTCACATCCCCGCGAGCGCAGGAAACGGTCGGTAGTACCAGGAGGCACCAAACACGCACAAGGAATTTCAGAAAGCATCCCAAGTGGATTATGCTTCTAAAATATAACTGCAAATTAATTAGACTGATTTTACAGATGCTATTTGCCATACAGAATTAGCGGAAGCACTCCAGTGCCATGATAACTCAGGGAACAATACGACCAAACCCACAAAAAAAACCCAAAAAAACAAAATCACAAAACCCCAAACAGTGCAAGGATAAATCCACTTAAAAAAAAAAAAATCACTGGAATGGATTTTTTCATTTCTCTGCCACAAAACCTATATAATTACAACGAATTATCTCCAAGCACAATCTGTAAAGCAGCTCACTTCCAACCAAGGCGAGAAGTTTTCCAGACTCCCCCCGGGCGAGGCTCCCGTCCCGTCGCCAGCCGCCGCGTTAAAGGCTGGGCGAGGAGCACAGCAGCTCTGCTGAGCAGCACCTGGGACAGAACACAAGGGAACCCCGACGACGCGAGGAGAAGGTTCCTAACCTCAAGCACGTCAGTAATTTCCCTCTGCGAGCATCGCTAAGAAACAGCAAAGCCATCCCCCCGATTCAGAGGGATGGCGCTCGAGCAATGACTACACGACCCTGAAAAAACCACTGCACTTGCTCCTCCGCGGCTGAGCAGCCTGTTTAATAACGAAACCGGTTCCCTGCAGAGCGTGATAAAGCCCCATGAGCAATTTGATGATATCTCAAGTTCTGATTAAGCTATAGGCACAGTTTCAATATTAATAACAGTTTGCCCAAAGGTTTGCTATTCGGCCCAGGCAGTAAGGGGCAGCTTCAGCCTGGAGTTCATCAGAGCACAGATTTCAACTTTTAACAGCTTGAGCTTTTTATAAATTTATCAGAGCAGCGCTGCAGCACGCAACCTCCAACCTGAAAAACATAATCAAGTGCTCTGCAATAATCAGGATCGATAGAGCTGTGGGTGAGGGCTCAGTTCACAGGTATCTGCAATCGAGAGAGGTGAAAACAACCCACTGCACCCTCAGTAAATGCAGGCACTTCCTCCTCTTGTGTCTCGGCCTTTGTTAGTGTATTTTAAATTGTCTCCATTAAAGGAAGACAGCTAGGAAACCACAGGTATGCACGGAACAGTCAGAGCTAAACCTGCTGATGGTGAATTACCGTGCACTCCATAATGACAAAAAGACCTCGGAAATTTGATCCAGTTCTTCTCCTGCTTGCAGATTAATTCCCCTTCCACGGGCGCACCCACACCCATGGGGCAGAAAGGGAGCCCCAAGCCTCGGGCCCCCACCCCGCGCTGCCGCTGGTGAGCCACGGCCACGGGCACCCACGGGACCCGCAGCTGGGCGGAATTCTTCCGAGCACAGTCAGTGTAAAACCGCCCAAAGAAACAGGAACTTAATACTCCAGCACTCTTAAAAGCCATTTTCACATCTGGAGCGTCAAGCGAGCTTCAGGCTCTTCTTTAATGTTTCTCCTTGCCATATTTTTGGACAGTTTAGACCAAACGTTTTGCCTTGAGGGATGAGAAGGGAAGGGTTCAACCCAGAGCTGCCATCACTGCCACCAGCAGTGACTCACTCGGAGAAACAGGAAAACCAAGGGAGGGAAGCTGGGATCTGCCCTTCTGGTACCGTCACGGGCCCCTCACAGAGCTACCGCGAGGCTCCGTCGCATTTAGAATAGGGACGAGCAGACAAAAGATAGTATCTGAGTGCGAGAGTTCAACATGAACAGAAGTATTGGATCTTTTCCCTGTGGAGAAGCCAAATTATGAATGGAAATACCATTTCTCCATTCCCTCCACTATTCGCAACTTTTCATTAGGCAAATCCAGTTCTTTGCAGAGCAAAATTAAATACAGCACTGCTTGTTTACGCATCTGAAACACTGTTGGAAAAGGAATTTCAAGTTAATTTACAAAGAAGGCAGAAGTTACTACAGAAACAGAAAATGCTGGGGATGACTCACTCTGGCTCTCTACTGTTCTTAAGAGTGGTGAATTTATATTTGAAAGCCAAAGAATCCAAAGTTTGTTCCTTACTGGGAACTACCTTGTAAGAGAGACTGATCCTGATTGCATGTGTTCATCTCTATGAAAACACAGAAAGGAAGAATACGTCTCCAACCTCGAATATTAGAAAACATGAAAAAAGTCATCCTGATGCAGACAACTTCAAAGTAATATTAGAATGAATTACAGAAAAGAGGGGAGAAAAATCCAGCCTTAGGCCAATGAGGAATACGACTGAGTCCAGTTACAAACACACAGGAGAACATCAATCTGAAAGATACTTATTATCTGTGATGAAAACCGAACCACTTCAGGGCATCCCAGCCCAGGCACTTT
Organism: Strix uralensis; assembly: GCF_047716275.1. NCBI lineage: Eukaryota > Metazoa > Chordata > Aves > Strigiformes > Strigidae > Strix > Strix uralensis. The sequence continues at coordinate 6,476,424 of NC_133998.1, read as the reverse complement.
AAGCCACGTGGATCTGAGCGCTTTCGGCCCAGAGTAACGCTCGGGAGCGCTCGTTCTGCGCAGACGTAGAGCCGGGAGCGCGTAGGCGCCGCCGGGCTCGTGAGCCACAGCGAGAAGGAAACGGGGCAAACCTCGCTGCCTCCCTGGGCTATGCATCTCCCCGTGGAACTGCTGTGTGAAACAATCTATTTGACAGATTAACTGCTGGAATTAGAGAGTCTGTGAACAGAGGGAAGAAGAATTGAGATCATTCCAAAGCTTTTTGCCAGATCTGAGCAAGACACATGGTGGTGCAGGCAAAAGAGCAAACCTGCCCCCCAAAGACAGCGGTGCTTCTAGGATGAGGAGGGAGAGCTTTACCCTTCAAGCAGCGCTAGCTCCTTCCCACTGGAAGCTCAGACCATACAGGTCTTTGGAGCTTTTTGGAGGGAAAAGTCCTCTTTACAAGAAAATATTAACCGTCTCAGGTAGACCTCAAGTAAGTCAGACAGGTTTAAATTAGGACGTAACATACTTATTATAACTGCCAGGAAAAAAATAAAAGTTGAAAACACCACACTGCTAAACAGGTCAGGTTGCAAGGACTGTAAGAGCAGAGGCAAGAACAGAACAAGGAACTGCTGCTGACAAAGTCAGGGCAAAATCTGCCTTAGTGGGGAGGAGCCCCGTGGCTATATTTATCCCATAAGGTCTGCCATGGAAACAGCCAGAGCATGAGCGAGGAAGCGCTGCACCGCTCCCCGTACGGCGACGGACTGCGCAGAGGGCGGCTGCCACCCCAGCGCACGGGCACGGGCTCAGCCCCCAGAGCAAGCGCAGCGGGGGGGAAAGGAGGCGCAGCTCCCCGTCACCTTCCACCCCTCCCAAACACCAGCAGGGTCGTCGTTCTCCACACCGTGAGAGGGATCGACACCACTATAAAGCACCTTTGCACCACCCAAGGCCTGCGCGGCACGTGGAATCGCGCTGCCCGTCACCAGGACACTCCTTGGTGCTGTTTGATGCCTGCGAGAGTCACGGTGGCCTCAATCTCTGCACAGAAATGCAAGAACAAATAACGGGAGGGAAAAAGCTTAATTTGGAGTCTTGTTGCTGGCATCTGCCCCAATGTGCCTTTCCCTAAATTTCCAGGGATTAATATTAGGCAATTAAGTGGCACAGCAGCTTTAGCAACAACAGAGAGGTTCGTTAATCTCTCCACTGACATAAATTGTCTTAAGCCTTCCACAGATACTTTTGTTCCAAGGCTGCACAATTAAAGTTAATTGCTGATGCTACCTGCAAGCCGACCTCACTTTTCATTCATTCAGCTGACGGTGACTCCAGCACATGACCTCTCCTGCTTCCCTGGGCTCTGTTTCTCCACCAGCAGAGCTGGCAGGTCCCCGCTTCCCCGTTCCGAGTTTCACGTTACCTCCCCACAATGAAGCGGCTGTAAAGCAGCCGCCCGGCCCCTCCGCTCGCAGGCTGCTCTCACTCTAATGGGCTGTCTCCAGATTCAAATGTTCTGCTTTGAGCAACAAAATATTGCTCCAGGAGAGACCCAGACAGACTCAAAATAAAGGTGGCTTGTAGGGCAGAGGCAGATTCCATCTGTCCCCGCTCTTCCACCTGGGAGAACAGATATGACTATTTCTGGACAGAACAAAACCGCCTCCCCATACACTACACACACTCCTGCCAAGAAACACTCAGCACATTTTTGTGTAAATCTATACAGCAGCACCCTCACACAACCATGCACTGAAATTTCCAAAGTGTAAACACCCAAGTCCTGCGAGGCAAAGCCGGGCTTGAGGCAGTCCAGCAGCTCAGACAGCAAATCCACAAAACAGTTCTCAAAAGCAGGGGCTTGAGCAGCCCCCGGCAGCAGGACAGAGCCCGAGCAGGGCACGGGGAGCGTCGGGGCTGCCCCCTTCTCACTCTGTCACAAACATGGTCCCAAAGAAAACAAATCATGGCGAGAGCACGCCGGGTGCTGGCTGCTGGCCCCGGCGCTCAGCACAGCCAAGGTCCGGCAGCAGCGCCGCGCACCTGGACAGAGCCGTAACACAAGACTAATGAGGTCGGCCTCAGAAGCACACCTGCAAGGCAGAAAGGTGGTATTACACTGCTTAATTAAAGGGAAAGGGAAGAGCACAAAGGACTTGGGTGACTAGGGTCAGAAGGCAAGAAAACACGGGTCCCTGATCCTCCACCCCCAGTTTCAATCACGAGAGACACGCTGGAAGGAACAGCCTGCGCTGGAGCCGAGCAGGTCTCGATGATCCGTTTCACACACAGCCGTTCTCAGCAGAAAAAACCCTGCAGGACATCAAAGCCTGCCTCCCTGCTGACGGCACACACACAAACAGCATTTCAAACCAGCCAACCTTCAGGCACGCTCAGCGTACGCGCTCGCTGTGAGACGACTGGATTCGCCCCTTCCACAGCTACGTGTTCACAGACCTTGACCACGTTACCAAAAAAACTGAAGAGTTTTAAGCTGAAAAAAACGTTTTGGGAGAATATAAAACTCCTAATTAAGCCTAGAAGGCTTTCCTGAGAGATCCAGACTCTCATGATTAAAAATCACAGCGCAGTATTCAGTGACTACACAGTTGGCTCTTTATTACAGTGTCACTATTCACAGAGCTTTAAACCTGTGTCAGCATTTTTATTATAGACCCTCCATTTCGGGGATATATAACGTAACCATTAAAAAGGCCTATTCAGGAAACACAACCCTCATGCTTGGTATTTTAGACAAAAAACTTAAAAAATATTCCTGCCCATGCATACTTTAGAGTTAAAAAACCCCCGCGATGAAAGTAGCTGCAGCTTTTCAATGAGTGTCCGGCCTGGCAGACGCAGCCTGTCCCATGTCTGGCACATGACGAAACATGACGCTTGGTCCTGCTGTTTTTGTTCCAAAGTTGGCTGGGATTAGTGGGGGATGCACTGTGGGGAGAGCTCAGCAAGCACAAAACAAAACATCGACACTCAACAGCAAGCAACCAGGCAGCTAAAGGGAGGGAGAAACGGTTCTCCAGGAGAAGTCTGTTCCTGTTTGAGGATGAGGATGTAAAACCCTGGAAAAGGTAAAGTATGGGAGGAAACTGCATTTAGCAAAACATTGAGAACTTCTAGAGGTTTTTTAAAAGGTGTGAGCTCATGCATAAGGAAAGAAAAATCCACACACAGCAAAATCTCTGAGAACGCTTTCAAAAGAATCAAACTTGAGATCTAATCATTAAAGAAAAAAAAGTTGCAAAACGCACTGGCCGTGCCACCTCCTGTCCAGCTCTGTGGGTTGGCCATTCCGTTTTCCTCTATAAAGAAAAGACGACCTTCTCTTTCAGCTGGCCTGAAAGCCCAGCAAAAGCACGAGTATGACTCCGAGAACAGGCAAACGCCATCGAAGGAAGCAGGTGGGGGAAGCACTCCTCTCTTCTCCAACTCCACTCAGCCATCCTAGCTACCACATGAAACAGCCCCAGACAAAAAATGCTGCTGTTTAATTAGACAAAGACTCTCTAATGCCCATCACAGTCCCCTTAACTTCAGCGTCTGACCCCGGCAAGCCAGCAGGCAGGATGCAGCAATTTCAGGCACTCCAGGGAAATGCCAGCTTTGCTAAGTACCGAGATTTCACGTGGCTTTAGGCTGCTGCTGTGGCAACCACTGAAAACAACGTACTTTAGAAAATTCAAGTATTCTTCCCTTAAAGAGTCCTCACGCTAGTGTTGAATGAGACTTCATTCAGTTTTGCTGCTACAGGTGTTGGTTTATTTTAGGAAAACAAGGGTGTAAACATCAAGCATATAGACCCCCATGAAAAAAAAGAGCAAGAGCAAGCAGCAGAGCTGAGAACAGAATTCAGGCTTCCAAAGCCTCCAGCTGGCATCCTACCTAATGAGCTCTGCAAATCTTTTATTGCTTTATGGGATGCACAATGTTCCTGAACTCAAAGCAGAAGTCTTAGTACGTAATTTTCCACTGGTATTCCCATCACCGGCTGCTCTTCAGTTTAGGCACAACCCCCCAGGTCAGGCAGAGCTCCGCGCTCCTGATGACATGCAGATAATCTGCAGAAGACAACAGCACCGCACAGGTACGGCCGGTACCTTTCTGCCCACTAAATTTACAACAGTAATAGCGCACAAACCAGAAAACCCCTCGCAGGCTTTTGGATCCCAGCGCTGAACCTGCAGAACTTGCCCATCAAAAGACCATCTTATTTTAATTGGAAATAGAACCCGCTAATCTGAAGTCGCAGTTCTTATGCTGATATTTACGGTTACTTTTGAGAACAGAGCTCCTTCTTAAACCTTGCATTAGTATTTAATTATGTTAAGAACCGAGCGCAGCGGTGACCGCTAACAGCGCTAGAGTTAAGAGTCTGTTAGCATAAGCTCTATTTTTCAGAGGCTCTTAATTGGGCCATTAAGAGCTACACCACAACAGGCAGAAACTTGGCAACCGAGGCCTTGGCCCGCGCTGGATTTCTGTGAATCCTTCCAGCACCCGACTCAAAAGCCGCTGAACGAGGAGCGCAGGGAAAGGAGAGTCTGCGGCTGCTGCCCCCCGCGCCGAGCTCCCTCCGCAGGCTCAGCCCTCGGGCAGAGTTCGAGGAGTCTGGTCTTTGCTTTGAAACCGGGCCCAGCGCAGCGGGACCGGCCCCAAACACCCGGGGAACTTCACTCCGCACCATCTTTCGTTTTCCCTCGTTCCCGGCGGGTGCCGACACCCAGACCCGCCCTTCGCAAACAGCCGGGACAGACCCCGACGGTCGCACTCGGCGAGCAGGAACCGTCCCACGGCAATAACCGCGGTTCCGCCCGTGGGACCGCCCGAGAGACCGGCACGCGTGGAGAAACCCCAGCGACCCGCCCGGCCGGGGGTGAGGGGGGGACCAGCCCTCGCTGCCCCCCACCCCAGCCGCTTCCCGCCCCCCCGAGGGGCGGCCCGAGGGCCCCGCCGCGGCGAGAGCGGCCCCGGGGAGGCCCAGCCGGGGCGGCGGCACACCGGGAGGCCGCGTTCCTCCCACCCCCCCCGCCCCACGCCTCACGCCTGGTCCGGCCGCACGGAGCGGGGCGCGGGGGTCGCCGCCCGCTGAGGGGACCGGACCGGGTGCGGCGGCCTGGGGGGAACCGACCCCTCGGCCCCGCCAGCCCCAGGGCGGCCCCACGACGCGGCCCAGTGGGGGGAGCCGGCGCAGGGGGAGCCGGCGGGGGAGCCGCGGCTCGCAGCGGGGGGAGCGGAGCCGGGTGGCCCTTACCTGCGTCCCGGGGGGGGCTCAGGCTCCCGCCCGGCGGCCGCCGCCTCTCCGCACTTCCGGGTTCCGCGCGGCCGCCATCTTGGGGGGACACGCACTTCCGGGGCGGAAGTGGGCGGGGCCGGGGAACCGGGACCGACGGGGGGAGCCGGGCCCGGGGCAGCGGGCGGGGGAGGGACCGGCCCCCGGCGGGGGCAGAGGGGCCCGGGGCGCTGGGAGGCGTCTCCGGGGCTGAGGGAGCCCTCGGCCCGTGTCACCGGCCGCAGCCGGCCCCGGAGCCTCTCGCCGCGGGCCGGGCCTGCGCCGCCATCCCGAGCGCTCCCTGCCCAGCGCCTCAGTGCGGGCAGCTGCCCGCGGCCCCGAGCGCTGCCCCCGCCACCGACCGGGGCGGGGGGCGAGCCCCGGGCAGGCCCGACCGCCCCAGCCCCGCCGGGGGTCGGGGAGCGCCTGCCCCCCACCCCCGCCGCCCGGAGCCGCCGGTGCCGGGAGGGAACCGAAGTCGCTGTCGCACTCAGCGGCGGCCCCGCGGCCCGGGTGGGCGCTGGCGAGTCCTTGTCCTCGGCAGAGGAAGGGACATCGCGGAGTTTTCCAACCTGCGGAGCGGGGGCGGCAGCACCGGGCTCCGGAGCAGCCCCCGAGGAGCGGCCGCTCCCGGCATCCCGCGAGAGGGGCTCTGAGAATTACCGGAATCGGCTGAAATGCCGAATCGCGGCGCTGAAAACTAAACTGCTCCGGAACGTCACCCCGTGCCCCTCGCTTCTCCCTCCCACCCTTTCTTGTATTATTATTTTTTTAATTTCCCATTGCTTCTGTCGGAGCTGCGCCCCTTCCAAGTCCCAGGATAAGAACAAAAATCCTGACGGGCTCATACAAACCCGTGCCAGACAGGGATGCCAACACAAAAATAGACCTAACGGCGGCGGCAGGAGGGCACCTCGGGTTTGATTTATCCCCAAGAAGGAAGCTCTGGCAGCACAGAACCACCGCTGGCTGCTCGGCCTTTGGAAACACCCGGCTCTTGCCAGAGGCGCCGGCGGGAGGGACGGGGGGACCTTGACCGGGAGGTCTGTGACACCACGGCCGGGGCAGGACGGGGCGAACTCTCAGCTCTGGCGTGGTGAGAAGTTTTGCCACCAGCAGCAGCCGCGTGCGGCTCAGGGGCTCGGCGCCCCAGTTCAATCTCCAGCCTCTCGGTTCCAGTACGGGCACGATCCCGTCGATAAGGGGGCACCCAGCGGGATAACAGGAAGCACCCCGGGCTCTGCACCCACAGCGAAGCCCCAGACAAGCAGCCACGGCGAGGCGCGGGCTGGCGCGGCACGGGCAGCCTGGATTTAGGGATGTGCAGGAGTCCTCGTGTGACGAGGCCGGGGGAGAAAAGGCTCTTTGAGGAGCCGGGTGGTCCCGAGCCCCCTCTGAGGGGGTTCACAGAGTCAGGGACCCTGGCCCTGCATGGGAACCCCAGCGGCACGGGCCTGCCCGGCGTCTGGCTGCCGGCCGAGAGCCACGTCGCACCCATCAAAGGAGCTGCCTTCAAAGGAGACGATGAGAACAAAAGGTTTGGGGTTTCTGCAGCGGCCCCGGAGGAAGGCAGCTCCATCTCCCACCCAGCGCTGCCGGGGAGTCTCAGGTGTGCGCTCGCCTGGGCACAGACACGCTCGGCTGCTCCCGTTCCCTCTTCCAGGAGCTGAACACCCCAACTCCGGGAGCTTCCGAGCCACCGGCAGCAAAGCCTCAGCCCCCCGGGCTCCCTCGCCTCTCCCACAACCTGCTGCCCTTCGCAGACAACTTGCCTGAACCCCAAGCCCAGCCCCCTAAACCAGCCGGGGAACCTCACCAGGGAGAGGGACACTCAGCCCCCCTCTCCCAAGGGCCACGACTTGTGGGGCACAGCCAGAGCACCCCAGAACGGGACCCCCATCCCGCAGGCTCCGCGTGGGGAAGGGCAGTGCTGCCGCCGGCGTCACCCCCTCCCCAGCCCCCAGGGGAAGGGTCCCCTTCCTCCCGCTCTCACCCAAGCACGGAGTTTATCACGTTTGGGCTTTTAATCCTATCAATGAGCGCTGCTCTCAGAAGACTCCATTCATTTGCACGCATTAATTAATCACAGCAATTGTGTCATGCTTTCTGAAATGCCCTTTCTCCAGAGCATAACGCCAAAGGCTCTGGCTCTGTTAAATCACATCCCTGTAATAAATCACCCTGCTCTGACTCTTGCCCCGCTCCCGGCCGTGGGCGCTGGAGGGGGAGCAGCATCCCCGCGGGCCGGGCAGGACCCGTCCTCGTCCCCTCTAGGCTACCTGAGAGCAATTGCTGAGCCCAGTACGAGCGTTTTAAGGGCCTAAAATCCCCCAGAGCTACGTGTTTAGTGTGACACAAATACGAATCAGTAGACACGCTGGAAGAACACGTACCGATCCATTCAGCAATGAACCAGTCTCCTCCCGTAACCTCCAACGCCTCTGCAGATGGTGCCACAACCACTTATTTCACTTACCACGACCGCCTTCTCCTCGCCCCCGTCCCAGCCCGGTTCCCATTTTAGACACGAACCCGCCGGCCCCGCTGCCCCAGCCCGCGCTCCCTGGGGGCCACCACCGAGGCAGCCCCCAAAGCCAGTGGCCCGGAGGAGCGGGCTCTGCCCTGCTGCCTCCCCGCCGTGGAGGGCACAGCCTGCGGTCGAGATGTGCCGGCACCCTGCCCCACAGAGCGACCTGTGACCCCCACGCTCTGGCTGCAGGTCTCAGGGAGCTGCTCCAAAGGCAGCCGGGGCCTGCTCCCAGCCCCCCCTGCAGCCCCCCCTGCAGCCCCCCCTCTCCCTCTACACCAGCGCAGCTCCCTGGGCAGGTGCAGATAAAGCCTCTGCCCTAATTGCCACCTCTTAATAAGGGAGGGGAGGGCTTGTAAGTGCCTCTGCAGGAGCATCCCTGCACTCTGGGGGGGGTTAGTGCAGGGCTGGGGGGGCTCAGCTTGGGGAGAGCTGGCAGTGGGGTGGGTGCTGGTGGGGAATGTTTCCCCCTAAGCACGATGCTGCTGCTTCGGGAGACCTCGGAGGGGACCCCAGCACCAGTTTTCTTGTTGAGCTCGTTGCTGCTGTGACATGGGACGGGCATTTCCTGAACACTCAAAGCCGTGTGCAGGGAGCTCTGGCACCCCGCTGCGGGGTGTCACCCCCGTGCTGGCCCTGCCTGCCTGCGCCTCCCTGCTGAGCAGAGCTGGGATGGGCTGGAGAGGAAACCCCCAAGCAGGGGGTGAAGCAGAAGTGATGCTGGGCCAGGCTGGGGGCACTCGGGCTGCCCTGCGCCTGCACTGGGGGGATGTGAGGAGGAGAAAGATGATGTGCTGGGGACCCGGCTGAGCTGCGTGCTGATGCTCTGGCCCGGGAAGTGGCCTGGCTTCCCCAGAAAAAGCCCTTCCTGGGCAGCTGCGGGGGGGCATCTGCTCCCAGGGAAATGGGGTCAAAGATGGGAGTTTTAGGGCCCTGATCTGCAGGCTCTGCTCTCCTGCGCGCTGCGGAGCGGCTCCAGCCGTGTCGGGGTGAGCCCGGCCGCTGTCGCACGCAGGCAGTTCCTGTTTTTTCCCACAGCCTGGAAATCCCCTGACTTTCCGCCGGGGTGAGGAGCGGGGAGCCCTGCACCCAGCTGGCCCCGCGCCCCCCGCAGCTTCGGGAAGAGGCGGCCCAGGGGCCAGGGTCCATCTGCGCTGGTGGTGGGGCTGGAGCGTGCAGGGGGGCAGGGACAGGACCCGGCAGGGGCCAGCCCGAGGGGGGGAATCCTGAAAACCATCTCGTGTCTGGCCTGACCCTTCCTTGCCCCCCCGGGCTGGGAAGCGGGGCTGTGGCCGAGGGCTCTGCCCCGTCGGTGGAGGGGATGAGGGGGCAGCGGTGGCTGTGCACACATGCAATGAGCTTTGGAGCTCTCAGCCTGCGGCCCCTCGGCTCCTGGGCAGGCCGATCCCCCAGCCGGAGGTGGAGACGCTTGGGGCAGACACTTGGCAAAGCTGATGCAGCCACGAGCCCCTGATGGGGGACAGTGCGGGGACATTTGAGGGTGCCTGGGGACACCTCATGTGTGTGGGGGGGGCCCTGCAGTGAGACCCTGCCTTGCCCCACTCCAGCTGCCGGTTCCTGGAGGGTCGGGCAGGGTTTCACCTCCGGGGGAGCCTGTTTTCCTGCCAGCCCGGCGGGGCAGGCAGCGGGACTGGCAGGGAGTGGGGTGCAGCTGATGCAACGCAGACCTGGAGCTGCCGCCGGAGCGATGGGAGCTGCCTCCCGCCCGGGTTTCTCTGCTGTGGACGGTTTCCAATCGATCCTGCCCTCCCGCTGCTGGGAACCCGTCCCTCGCGGGGAGGGGAAGCGCGGCACTTACCAGAATTTGGGTGAGTGCTTTCCAGCACTCTGGACTCGGTGCCAAGATCGAAGTAAATCACATGTGGCCAGGCACTATCATGAGAAAAGCCTGCGAGGGAGCAGGAGAGAAATGCAGCCGCTGGCAGGAGCCAGGGGGGCTCAGTGGGGCAACCTGCTCCTGTGCACCCCCTCTTCTGCGCTCTGGAGGTGCTCAGCAGCCCTCGGATCCTCTCCCCGACCTCCTCCTGCTGTCGGGGGGTCAGACACCCCACACAAACCAGCAACGGAGTTGGGGTGAGGCCGGAGCATCGCGGTGCTCTGACCCCCCTCCCTGGGGAGCTGCTGAGCCTTCGGGGACCCCAGGGTGGAGGGATGTGCTGTGATGCTGCTCAGGCCCCCCAAAATGGTCCTGGCGCTCTTCTGCCTGTGCTTAGTGATCTCGTGTGGTGTCAATAACTCTCAGGAAAAGGCAGAACTCATGGGTTTGTCCTGTCCTGCCTCAAAATAACGGCTCAGCTCTTGGAGCCATGTGGGATTCCCGGCCGAGCCTGGCTTGATCCCTTTGCTAAAGGGTTTTTTAACCTCTACCGCGGCGGGGCCTGGGAGGAAGCTGCAGCTCCCAATATCTCGGTTCCTTTGGGTGGTGGGAAGCGGGTGTGCAGCCGGTAACTGCACGGACCAAGGGTGCTGTTCCCCGGCAGGAGCTGGCAGGGCGCGGGCTGCACCGGCAGCCTCTGCGCAGGAGCTGGCTGTCGAAGACAAACCCTCACCCTGGCAGTTTGGCACGTGGGGGGAGGCTGCAGCGCGCTCCGATGCACAGGATGAGACCCTCCTCCTGGGAGAGCTTTCTAATGCCCCTATGAGGGGGCAAAGCAGGGGTGTGAAGCCCAACCCTTATTAGAATCCTCGCAGGAGAAGCGTCTCAGCCACCACCGAGGCTGCCTGGGGTGAGAACAGCCTGTCCCCCCCGGGCCGTGCTGGGGTTCCTGGCCGGGCCGGTGCAGCCGGGCACTGGGAGCCCAAGTGATGTTGGTAAATCACCCAGTAAATCACCTCCCGCAGCCGGAGCAGCGCCCAGGTGTCGGGATTGGCGGGAGCACGAACGCTGTGTTTGACTCGATGGAAACCCTTCCCCATCTGCGGTTTTTGGTCGAAAACAGACGACTTCGGTGCCCACGTTGACGTTGCACAGCAGAGAGAAAACAGCTGCCGCCTCCCAGCCCGGCGCTGGCTCCGCTTCCGAGGCCGCCGCAGCGTCCCCTGCGCCCGTGTCGCCTCCGAGGGTCACAGATAAAACCCCCGTTCTGTTTGATTTACCACCCGTTATTTATTATTGTCCTGGAGCATGGAAACGCGTCGGGACTGAATGTCCTCATCAACCCCCGAGTGTGCTGGAGCCACCAGGAGCCTTTGGCAGCGAGAGGGAGAAGCCAGAGGAGGGTGGTCTGACGGGGGGAGGAAGGGCCCGAGGGGCAGCGAAGGGCGAGGAGGGGGAGGGCACCCTGGCCTCGGGAGAGCTGTGGGAGCAGAATCCCGCGGGCACGGCGGCAGTTTAACGCCCGTTACATTCGCATGAAGCGAACGGGTCAGCAGCAGAAGTTCCCAGAAAGACGCGGTTTGACCCAAAGCGCGTTCGTGCTCTGCTTAAAGCACGGGCGGGGCCAGATCACCGCGGGGGGGTGGCGGGGGGGCAGCTCCCCGGCGCCGGGCAGCCCCGACCCGCAGGAGCCGCCGGCAGGGCGGTGCGTGGGGGGGGGCCGCTGCCGGCCCCTCGGGTGCCACACACCGGGAGCGGGGCGCCGCGGGCCCAGGGAACCGGCGCAGGGCGGGGGCCAGGGGGGCCCCGGGCTCACCCCAACCCTGGAGCCGCTGCAGAGCGGCCCGAGCGCCGGCGCCCGCGAGGACGGGGCGAGGCCGGGCTCCGCGCCCCGGCGGCAGAGGCAGCGGGCACAGGCCCCGCGCCCCGTCGCCATGGCACCCGCTTCCCCTTCGCCCTCCGCCCCTTGCCCTTTGCCCTTTGCCCTCGCCGCCCCGCCGCCGTCAGCCCCGCCCCTGACGGTGACTGACAGCTCCCGCGGCCTATCACAGCGCCCCGCCGTCCGCCAGCGTGGGGGGCGGGTTAGAAACGAAGCGAACCAACCGGAAGCGAAAGCCGCGCCGCCGGCTCCCGCCCCCTCGTAGCTCCGCCGCAGCCAATCAGCGGGCGGGCGCGCGGGGGCGGGGCCGGCGCCGCGGCCAATGGGAGCGCACGTCGGTCGCCAGGGAGGTGCGAGGCCCGGCGGGGGCAGCGGCGGGAGCGCGGCGGGGCCGGGCGGGGGCGGGAGGTAAACAAAATGGCGGCGGCGTGCGCGGTGCGGCGGGGCTGGCGGCGGGGGTAAAGGGGAGGCGGCGGGGGCCGGCGGGCTCGCGGGGCGGCTGGAGCGGGGCCCTGGGCAGGGCCGCGGTGGCAGAGCGGGGGCAGTGGCCAGCGGGGCTCCCCCTGAGGCGAGGGGGGCGCGGGGGAGAGCGCGGCGCCGGGATCCGGCCCGGTTCCCGAGCCCGGCGGCGGGGAGGGGGGACGAGGCTGCCCGCCCCCCTCCCCCGACTCGACAGAGGGGCGGGGAGGCCCGGGGCTGAGGGAGCGGCCGGAGCTGCCTACGGGGCTCGTCCCCGGCCCGCGGGGGAAGGGCCTGTCCCGGGCGGGCTCCCACCGCCCCGCCGTGGAAGCGGGGAGCCCGGCTGCGGCGGAACCCGGGGGGAGTCCCTTCCCTCCTCTCTCCGTCGGTAATTTGGTTGCACTTAAAGTGTTTTATCCCCTTTTTCAGTCCCTTCCCGCTTTCCCTGGGGGCGGCTGCGGTGTCGCTTGTTTTTCTCCCCACCCCAGCTGACACTTGTGGAAGGGGTGTGAAGGAGGGGGGGGAGAGCCCGGGCGAGGTTGGCATCTCCTCGTTGACCTTCCCTTGTTGGAAAGGGAATGGGGTGTTTTGGGTGCAGGGCAGAGAGAATTACTTCCTCCTGCTTGTTCCGTTTTAAGGTGGGTCAGTAAAGCTGTAGTAGGTTTTGCGTTGTCTGGCACCGGCTGACACCTGGACCAGTGGTGGTGACACATCATGTGCCAGGCGGAATCCGAGCGGTTGAAGGATGCCCCTGGGAGATCTTGATAGGCACCAAAGGCCTCAAACTTTTGTAGGCGTGAAAAGCGAAGACGGTAGAATTGTTTCTGAAAACTCCTTTAAAGAAACTTGGTTCCAGCTTCCCAACGGCTGAAAAAACCCCCATCTGTGCTCATAGCTGGACGGTGAGGACAGCAGGGCAGAAACGCTTCCCCTGCCATCCAGTCTGGAGTTGGTGACTATGATCTACTAGGAATGGAAAGTCACGAAAGAGACTCGGTAATTGTCTGTTTTTATGTGGTGGCCTAAAGTCCCAGAGGATGACCTAGCACTTAAGAATCAAACTGGGCCAAGTTAAAGGCCAAGTTGACTTGAAAGAACCCTGACAGTGGGACCAGGTCGGAAGCAAAGCAAGTCCCAAACTGAGTGTATCTGGTCAAAGATATATATTCTTTTTAAAAGACATTGTGTTACTGGAGCCAGGCCTGGATCTTTTAGCATCCAATCGCAGCTCATAGGTTTGTTTTGTTTTTGTTTTTTTATTCATGTTTGTACAATCTTCTGGCTATTTTTTTTCAAGAAGGAGTAAAAGGGAGTGTTGGAAACTAACAAACAGGATTAAAACCCTGAGCGCTTAAGGAAAACAGGTTAAGGAACTTAATCCAGGATGGATATGCAGGAGCCACAGCAGCTGGGCATGTTTGCAGAGGGCGAGCTGATGTCTGTGGGGATGGACACTTTTATCCATCGCATTGACTCTACGGAGGTCATCTACCAGCCCCGGCGGAAAAGGGCCAAGCTCATTGGCAAGTACCTGATGGGAGACTTACTTGGAGAAGGGTCTTACGGCAAAGTCAAGGAGATGTTGGACTCTGAAACCCTCTGTAGGAGAGCTGTGAAAATACTGAAGAAGAAGAAGCTACGCAGAATTCCCAATGGGGAGGCAAATGTGAAAAAGTAAGTAAATATTTCTGGTAGCTGGGAACTGAGGGGTCAAACTTTGTCCTTAACTTCCAGCTGAAGTTCTGTATCATTTTAAATAACAACGTGGCTTTGTGCTGTGGAAGGGCTTCCTAAACCGTAGGTGTTCATCACTCTCTGCCGTGAGGTGCAGCCAGCGCTGCTGTTGAGGTTGGGAACACAGAAGGAGCGGGCTCTCGAGGGCCGGGGAGGCAGGTCTGTCTGTCTGAACGGACAGCCCGCAACACATGTCACTTTATTAATAGTATTGCTTAAAGAATAAATTGTATTTCTTAAAGGAATTCCCCCTTAAGATTTCACCTTGAAGAGGTAAACGTGCTGTCGGCTGGGGAAGGTGAGAAGTGTAGCTGAGAGTGCAGAAATGGGCTTTGTGCCGTCGTGTTCTGCGCTGTTCGGGCACCTGCCTGGGGGTGTGCGGCTCTCGAGCGTTTGGGATGGCAGTGACTGCTCCCGCCCCTGTCACAGGTGCCTGGAACATCATCCAGTGGATTGTGCACCCGATGGGCATGGGAAGTCTTGGGTTTTTTTCTTGGTCTCGTTTCTGAAATAATTCAAGGCCCTTTCCAGTTGATTTCTGCAGCTGTAAAATGGGGACAAGGGATGTCAACCCTTTTCATTTCAGTGACTCAAGATCTGTGCTTGGAAGCTTTGGAAGTGCCAGTTACATAGTGATTAGTCAGGGCACCAGTTACTAATTAAAATTAACTGGGGGAGCAGCCTGGTGTTACACGGCATCTGTAGGGCCGGGCGTAGGAAACTTTCCCTTTCCGTGGGGCTGCGCTCTGCGTGCGGGGCCCTCGCAGCCAGCTGTGTTTGTCACAGCCCTGGGAGATAGTTGTTTATCTGCTGTGGAGGGGAGCCTTCCGCAGCCAAAACAAACTATTTGCAAGGGTTTATCTCGTAGTGGGAGGGAGAACTTGTGAGATGTTTAGAAGAGTCTTGCATTGCGTCTTTAGCTGGGGCGTGCTGAGTGTAGAGCCCTGACCTAGCAGAGTCTTGTTTCTGTTTCTCAGTTTGGTTTGAGTTTCCGAGCTCAGCTGTGAGATATTTCACATCCTGTACCGGGACTTCTGTCAGTGAGCTGTTTAAGTTTGCCTTCTAACCTTCAGTGACAGACGTAGCTACGGAATAGTCACAAATCCTAATGCTGGGACCTCCCTTTCTCTCCTTTGCTGGCTCAAGTTCAGAATCAGAGTAAACGGTTGGTTAATATGTAATAAAATGTTTCTTGTTTTTCTGGTATAGGCATGAGTGCCCCTTTCCACCCTTGCCCCCTCCTTCAGTTACATCAAGAGCTTCTACTGAAGAAGGGGGAGATTGTTTCCTTCTTAGTGAAACTTTGAAATTTAAATTTTTCTCCCCCGTAGTGAAAAAGGACTTGCCAGATACCCGGAGAGTTTCCTGCTATCAGAACCATGGTAATGGTCCCGTGCCCTGAGGTGAACTCTGTAGAAGTTTTATTCATGCACAGAGCCTGTCTGTGAATGTCTTGTTTGGTTTCATTAAGGTTAGTTATTAAAGCAGACTCGCCAAGCACCACTCTGTTTTGCTGTGGATGTTTTTCTGGCTCAGCCGCACCTGCTTCAAAACACTGCGGCAGATTTAAGATGTTGTCTTCTAACGAGGGTTTACTTTAGTTCAAGTTCCTATTTTTGTCACCTTGTCCTTTTCTTTGTCCACTTATTCGTTCCCTCTATCTGCTGCTTCAGTGGTGAATTTTTTTAAGGCAAAATGTCACATTTTTGTGGTACCCTTGTACCGTGGCACTCTGACCTTACCAAAACCCTTCGGCAGTACCGCGACAGGCGGCGAAGGGTGTCTCTGCTCTGAATAAACCTGTTGTGGCGAGATACGTCATCTACCCTGCATGGGTTGACTGCTCAGTGTGCATGGGGGGAGCAGACCGTTGCTGTATTTCCAGGTAGCGCTGGAAAGGACTCTGCTAATGTTGTTTTTTTAATGTCACGTTGCTTGGCCAGATTCCATTAAAATTTCACTTTCTACAACTGCATTGGGGCAGCTTTGCGTGGTTTATACCCAGCAAACGACTCAAATGTAATAGAACAGCAGAAAATCAGATTGTGGACTGAATCGCACCATTAGGTTCCACTTTCTTGAAAGCTGCTAAGTGCAGTCATGAGTGAGCACCCGATTCCTGTGCTGGTGGGGTTGGCTTCCAGTCCGCCTTGTGTCCTTCTCCGTACGAGGACGTCTGCAGCTTGGTACATGAGACGTGAGCGTGATCAGTCGTCTAATCTTTGTAAACATCCCAAACTTCAGTTGGTGCCCTTTGAGACGAAAAATCTCTCCATCTGCCACCAGAAGTAGTGCCCTGCTCGGTGCTCCCGCTCCCTGCCCGTGGCCCCGCTGGTATGTGTGTGCAGAAGGCTCTTCCAGAGCATTTGCAATCGTGGTAAATGAAGGGGTCAGGAGTGAGAGTCCCGAATCCCTCGTGAAGTGTGTTCTCTGCTGTGGAATCACTGCATAACGTCTGCTCTCTGCGGGTGAACTTCTTCATGTAGTGCTGCAGATGTGGTAAAAGGGCACTGGCAGAGGGTCTGAGCGCTTGGGGGGTGTTCAGGCTTGGTTTAAAAGTGTTTATCTCTTGGAAGTGACCATTTGCTATTTCAGTCTCAGAATACCTTGTACAGTTGTCTCTTAACTGCAGAGACTGCGTCTGTTCCTACTAAAGTGATCTCCAGCACTTCTGACCCTACAGGAAAAAGTTACACATGTGACATGGTTTGTTTGACAGAGGTGTAAGTGAATTTTTATAATGGGCTTGTGCCATTATCACAGGATGCCTCAGCGTTGCTGCTGCTGTGGTGAAGATGAAACTCGCACTGATAGTGCGTCGTCAAAGAAATTCCCTAGAAAACAGTTCCTAGACTGTTGGCCCTTGGGTGGTTACAGGAGCAAGTACTGTACAGGGAGGAATGAGAGCAAGGGAGAGCGCAGGAGCGATGAGCTGCGGAGGATCGTACAGGTCTGTGCCGCGCGTTGGGGACCCCGGGGCTGGAGTTGCACCTCGGGGAGCCCCGGCTGCTGATGCCATCTGGGTGTTACTGCCCGATGCTGGAGACTGCAGCCGCGTCCGGCACGTGTGGGCTGCCTGCCCCGGCCCTCGGTGCAGTAACAGAGCTCTGGAGACCTAGAAATTAAGACTGAAACATGTTTGAGACATAAAATCAAATGATTCTTCTCTACCCTAAAATACTCCTGTTCTGCCCCTGGAAAATGAGCTGTGAAGGGATCTGTGAGCCCTGGTGAGGATGTTGAGGGTTTAAACTCGTAAGACACGATTTCCCTAAACCAATCGAAGGAATCTTTGCTTCGTTTCAGTTACTTTAGAGAAAGTTTGGGGTGGCTTAGTCAACCAGACAGTTCTATGGCTAATTACTGCTTCCAGTTAATACAAAAAATGAGTTTAGTAGGATTGCCAAAAAGATGAAAGAAAACTTGGAAGACTATTTGTCTCTAGCAGCAGAAGTTTAATAAAACTGTGTGCTAATAGCCTCACATTTTAATTAAGTGTTTGGGACTTTCTGTGCATATCCCAAGTGTCTTGTACTGTACTTACCATGCTCAGTGATTACTTGGATTTGAATATATGCTCATCAGAATTCCTCGGAGGTTTAAAATGTGTAGCAGGCCTCTGCTTTGACAGTTTGCTCCTTGGGTCTGCAAATCAAGAGTCTCGCACCTCCAAACATGGACAGTTCTGCTGAAGGAAGGGCTTGTTGCAAGCCGCAGAGGCGGGTGCTTTAGGCAGAGATGGGCTCAAGCTGACTCATCTGATTTCCTGTCCCTCCTAACTCAAGTCTGCTGTACGGAACCAGGTGGCTCTGGTACTTTCTTGGCAAAGCTGGATATTTGCTCAGGTTCAGTGGTGAGATGTTAGAAGCTGTGATCTGCAGGAGAGCGCGGGCAGCTCTGGGGTGGGTACAGGGCTTGTGATGTCGGACGTCCTGCGAGGAGTGGATGTGGATGCCAGCCTGGAACTAGTAAAGGGAAGGAGTAACGCTGTGGTCTTCACCCGCCTTAGCAGCGCCTCGGGCCCACAAAGGGAGCTCTGGAGCAGGGGCCTGTGGCTGTCAGCTTCTGCAGGGTGAGAGCTGGTCCAGGGAGAGGGTCTGCTCTGATCTGCCTCCGCAGCATTTCCCCTCGCGGGGGCTTCTGGGTGCCCATAAAGAAAGAAGTGTGGTGACCACGGTGGATGTTTCTGTATGTTGACATGTTGTGTCCTCGGGGGAGGGAGGGGCACTGGGAACACGGTGGAGTTGCTGCAACTCTCGCAGCATAATTTGGGGTAGTGGCTGGAGAAGAACCGTTTGGGTACTGAAACTTGAAAGATGTAGATCAGCACTGGGTTCATGGACACGGAGTGATGTCAGCCCCTCCGCGTGCCGGATGTACACTCAGATGTGTAAAGCTTAGTTTGGAGAAGGAAATAGTGAAGTGCTCTGCTCAGGCTTTGGTCTGAAATGCCGCTCGTGTGAGCAGAGAGGTGCAGCTTCTTGTGTGGATGAAGATGTCGAGGTGCATCCTGGCAAGCGGAGGGCTGTTCTTTGGGTGAAATAAACAGGAAAAAGCTGTTCACAAGCTAGACCTTAAATAAGTTAATCTGCTTTGTGACATATCAGGGGTACTAACTTGTAATTAAAATTTGCTTTGGCTGTGCAGGATTACAAAATCAATCTAAACAAATACATAATGTAGTTGTTCAGTTGCATAAAGACCGAATGAACGATCGGCGAGTCCTTTGTCGCAATTAGCACCAGTGGCGTTAATGGCTTTGCCGTACGTGCCAGAACGGGCACATGGAGCTGCTCTCTGAGCACGTCCCCTCGCCCTTGGCTGGGGCACCGGTGCGGCGGGGGAGATGTCCCGGTTCCTTGTGCTGGTTCCTCGGCACCACGTGCTGTTCGTAGGGAGCTCGGGATGGGCCGCGGTGGTGTGCTGAAGGGGTGGGGAGGGTAAGCTGCTCCCAGGCTGGGCGCTCTCGCTGCAGCCCGGCTGCAAACCCGCCGTTCTGACACGTGATCTGAGCCGGTAGGTAACGTGGAAAAGATTCACCATCACTTGTCTCCGATAAAATCCTGAAATCTTAGGCCTGTGGAGGAACCTTGTGAACCAAAGGAAGGGAATGAATCTTTTGGCTGTGTTGCTCATTTTTCTTTAAGCAAGAATGGCTTTGATGAAACTGAGGCTTGAAACAAATTGTAGCAAAATGCTGAATCTTATGGTGAAGATGTGCTCCAGGAAAAAACGTCATCTCTCCAGGCTGGCCTCGGCGTCTTTCAAAATCACGTAGCACATGGTACAAGTAGGCAGCTTTGCTTTATACAGTTCTGAGTAACACCACCCCCCCGTTATTTGCCCAAGCAGGGTACCCTGCAAGGGATGAGTGTTATATGTCAGGGTGAGCTTAAGGGGCCTGACAGAACCACAGAGAAACCTTCCAGTTGGAGGAAGAAGAGAAAAGATCTTTGAAGATGGTTACACTTTGAAACAGGCCCCAAACTCTGGCAGTCAGTCTTGCCGCACACTTGAGGGCTTTCTAGTCGGGAAAACTAGGGACAGAATTCCGTGATGGAGACTCTTCTGGCCACGTAATGAATCAGGTGGGTGTGGAGGCGATTACCACACTGCGGAGAGCACAGCCTAGGCCCCTCGCTGGGGCTCTCCCTTTCCCTCTGTGCTGGGGAGACGTCTGACCTCGAAAGCAGCTGTTGTGATTTAAATTTCATATGAAATTTTAGAGGTAGCAAGGAAAGGAGGCAAAGCTGCAGCAGCTCAGGAGGCATCTGGAAAATCTGAGCAGGTTCACTAGGCTAGCGCGGGGACGGCAGGAAGCCACCTTGCCTTGGTTGAGAGGAAAGGCAGCAAGCTGTAGGCACGCAAATCTCTCTTTCCTGGTGCTGTCAATGGAAATGGTATTGTGCAGGCAAACTGCAAAAGAAAGCAGTGGCTGGTGGGGCTTTTTTAGGGTTAATTTTGAAAAAAGTAAATTTGGGCACCTTCTGATGAGGTGAGCACCTATGTTCACTTACTTGATGAAGTTTTCAAACTGAAATGGAATCAGAGGTGCCTGTGGTCTGGCGCTCTCTGTTCCTCAGTCGCTCCAGAATGCAAGAGTAGCTAAAAATAGAAGTAATCTTTCCTCTGGGAAATGGGCTGCTTGGCCTCTGCCCCAGAGGTGGGTGCACTTCACTGGCATTTTAGATTGGTTCGCCAAGTCCTCCTGGGGAAAAAAAAAATCGTTACATAAATATGAAAAATTTATTAGTCTGTTAAAGGTGGAAGGATTTAGTATTTGTGCTTTCAAGCCGTATTACAGGGAATGAGCTGTTGGGATCAGGATTTTAAATGTGTTCCTAATTTTGGAAGCTTTCCCTGCCTTCCCAGCAGAGTAGCCTTATTTAAATATGTGTGTTCACTCCCGCTCTTGCCGGCTTGGTCTGAGCACTCAGCCCGTCTCCCTTCATTATGCAGAAACTTCTTAGACCTACACTAATGCTGGCTGCAGTTTCTATGCTAATTTAATCCACTTCAGCCTTTTGGTCATTACTATAATTAGAGTGGCTGCATCACTTTGCAAATCTGCCTGCCATTTAAACTAAACACTCTTCTGAGCCTTGCCTTGTTATCCTGGGTTTCTGTTTAGCCGTCACAATGGGGTTTTTTAAAGCCATATATGATAAAGCACGAGTGCCTGGCCTAAACTTTGGTAGTGAAGTAATCAGTGTTGCTGCTCAGGGGTCCTTGAAAGATCTTTAAAAATCCTGCTTTCATTCCTGCATCTTCTGAGCCTTTGGAAGGAGCAGTTACTGGCTTGTTAATCAGAAGTGATGCATCAACAAGCCTTTGTACTGGCCACAGCTTGTTATTAGTGGCTGGCTAATTGTGCAGGCAAGGGGCGAGTGGCTTTCTGAGCTCGGTGTGTCATGTGTTTGGGCAGAGGCTCTTGCTTCCGAAACTGTGCTCTGAATTCCTTGTAATGCTGCCTTCGAGAGTCCCAACTGTTGAAATGTAACCACGCTGCTTAAAGCAACTTAGGGAAAGGCAAGAGAAAGAAGCGGCAAAGAAGAGTTTAGGTACAGCTTAGCCCAAGCCCAGAACTGAGCAGCAGCAGAACAAGGCAAAGAGCAGTATCTGCACTTCCAGACACCGACAGAACCACCCTGACCTGACTGTCCTGATCCTCCTGTTTCCCTTCGTCACAGCTGGCACCCAGTGGGATTTTGCAGGTTGAGTTTAATGCAAAAGATACTAAAATGTTGTTTGGGGCACAGTACAAAATCCCAAGAGACAAAACAGCTGATAGGAGATGGCACACGAGGGTCCGTTTTCACAGCCAAGGGAAGATGTCTCCTCAGTTCCACGTTAGTTATCCTCCACAAACAGGATCCGGTTCAGATCTCTGAACCATTCGGTCAAGTTAAGTTAGGACTAGAGTTTGGGAACAAATGGAATTATTAGCTGGAACTCCTGTGTTTGACTCACTCTCGAGACCAGTGTTGTAACTCTTACATTGGTTGCTTCATTTCTGAATTCTCCTGGAAGCTGTATCTTTAATAAAGGGCCCTGTGAAACTGCCTCAAGAGTTGCTACTGCGTGTGAGGAATCTGATGCATCGTCAGGATGATTTCTGGACTGCCCCTACTGCAGGCGCCTTGAGCTGCCCGCACAAATGGACTGATGGGCTGGCCGGCTCGGGGGGCTTTGGCCTGCAGCCCCGACACCGGACAGCTTGTACGTTGTATTCGCTGGTGCTCAGGGGTGGGCAGCCCGTAGCTGTTAAACTGTGCAGCGCTTCCGAGCATGGTTCGGGCGGCGGGAGGGCTCCAGACAGCTCACAGCAGGAGCGGGGGGTGAGCTGGAGGGTGTGGGGGCAGAGCGGGGTGTTGCTGGGGCCCAGCCGAGGCCGGCGGGGCCGCTGTCATCTCCTGCCTGCGAACCGCTCGGGAATCCTCCCGTCCCTCGGCTCTAGCAGCCGTCGCGCTCGTCTCCCAGCCGCAGGAAGCTTTTGGTGCCGGGCTTCTCCGGTCGGGACCGTTGGGGAGTCGCTGCCCCTCTGGCAGCCTCGGCGCCAGGGCTGTCCTCCCTCCCTCCCGCGGCTGCGGGCGATGCACGTCTCTCCTTTGGCTCTGAGGTACCTCTCCTGCTTTTTCTGTAGTTTCTATGTCCTGTGGGAAGTCATGTCGTGCTGAACAGCCCCTCTTCAGATGAATTTCATGTAGTATAATAAAAAAATCAATTTAGTTTCATTTGTGTCTTTAGATTAGCTGATGTCTGATGTTTTTATATTTGTCTAAATTACTTCTATCTGCTCACAATACAACAGCTATCAGAAGTAATTGCTTGTTAGATACAGAAACTTCTCATTCCTTTTTTTGGCAAGTAACTAACACTCAAGTTGCTTTCCAGCTAAAGAACAGAATTTGTGCTGAAATGGGCTGTGTAGCACGTTAACGGCTCTGCGGCGTTTGGCGCCGGGCGCTGCCTGTGACAGCAGGAGCACACCTCAGCGCACGACGCTGCCTCGCGCTGACAGCTGTGGGGGTTGTTCCTGGTCACGATGCTGATTAAAAACATACCCTGAAGTATGAAGACTGGAAGCCCAAGCAAATTTATTTCTGCTCTTGTAACTACAGATGACACTTACGTATAAGAAAGCACGAAGTGCGAACATAAAAGGTTTCTCTTGGAAGTGGCTGTCCTAGATATTACAGTAAACACAGATGTAGCGCGTCCTTCGGGGTCAGCGGGAGGGACGGAGGGAGCTGAGCTGCACCAGTCAGCGTTGTTGGAAAAGCTTTAATTGGAGGGAAGCTGCTAAAGCTGCACCTTTGACGTGTGGAGCACATCAGGGTGGGCTTTGACTTGCCAGGGCAGCGTTTCAGTTCCTTCAGTCGGCACCAGCTTTAACTGGGAACGGTGAGGCGCCAGCCCAGGGCCAGAGGGAGGGTGTGGGACTGCAGGGGACGCCAAACCCCCCTGGTCCGGGCGGGAGGAGGAGGCCCGGCTGGCTGCACCAGGCCCTTGCGAGTCCAGGGCTTGTGGAGGTTTGCAGAGCGTGTCCTCGGGTTGCTCCCTCCACAGAGCCCGGCGGCCGCGGGACCGGCAGCGTCTCTCCAGGAGCTGTTGCTGTGGGCTGGCGCGGCGCGACGCCCTTCTGCTCTTCTTCCTGCTCACGTTGAACGGGGCTGTTCGGCCGTCAACGTCCTGTTGACCAGTCAAGTAGTTAAAGTGGAGCACTGCCCAGATTTTATGGGCAAAACCAGAATAAAGCTTACGTTGGAGCGCAGAATAAAACTTTATATTAGCAGAAGTAACACAGCCTGTGCTGCATGGCACCCAAGCGTTGGCACAGGGCGTTCCTACAACCAGTTCCAAGTCTGGCCCAAAGGTAGGTCGCTCCTTGAGCATAGTTCTGCTGCTGTTGTTTACCAATGGACTAAAATTCCTGCGCAGAGAAAACTGATTCCCTGTGTAGTGTCAACTGGAAGGGGACGAGTTTATTGTCCTGGTCAGTGACCAGGGAGTTTTTTCATGGTCTAACCTTGGACTAATGAATTCAAGAACATACAAGACCTTCTGTCAGACAGCATGCATAGGTGGTCTTAGGTGAAGCAGCTGGGACTAACACGGTTTGAAGTGTCTTTAAAATCCATATGATTTAGAAAACATTAATTTCATTCCCTTGTAAGGAAATAGGCTTTTTAAACATAACTTTTTTCCTTTTCTCTTCCTGCAGGGAAATTCAGCTCCTGCGACGATTACGGCACAAAAATGTTATCCAGTTGGTAGATGTATTATACAATGAAGAGAAGCAGAAAATATATCCTTTTTTCACACAGTTGTTAATAAGGTTTGAATTCCCATTGTTCTCTGCTATAGTGCTGAATCATTAGAGTTCTGCTTTTGTTAAGGCCCTTTTGAACGTTTCTTAAGCTTAAAATTGCTTTCACTGCTATGTCTGGAGTACTTCCCACCCAGGTACGTTTTCTTAAATTTCCCAGTTAGGAAATGAAATATTGTCCCCAGGTTACAGATGCAGGGCTGGGGTAGGGGAGGACTGACCCTCAAATACTGCATTTTATTGTGTGACCTTCAGCAACTTGGAGATGAGAAGAGCTGTGGATCTGTCATTTCTAACCTCCTGTCCGAGCTGTGGTATGTGTTAGTGCTTTTTTCCTCCGAAGATGGGCCTTTTATTGTCTGTGCTATGTGAAATCAATTTTTGTAATGCTTTTTCCTTTAAGTTCTTGGCAGTGGTTTAGGGTTTTTTTCTTTCCCTCAAAAGAAGAAAAAAAAAAAAATCCACTCCCTTGCTGGCACCCTGACGCCTGCAACTCTCCCCTCCCCTTTGGAGGGTCTGTGGTGCTGCAGTGCTGCCTTTCCTGGGGGCAGCTTTGGTGCTGATTATCCCTGACACGATAAGATGAACTCTCAGGCCTGGCCAAGCCTCCGCTGTTCTGTTACTCATGAGCAAGTCCCTTGTGACAGCGCTTGAAGTGACCTAAAGCTTGTAACAGTCCCGAGAGGTTGGAAGCATATTGTTCCTGTGAGATCTACAGCCCAGCTTTTTGAGACTGAACTGTTCAGTCCCTGACTCAAAGCTGTGGCTTGTGATCTCGGTGCATCCTTCAGACTTTAACGTGTTATTCCAGTGCACTGTGTCCCCCAGGTACGCGCGGACACAAACCAACGTCGTGACGTGCCTCAGCTTGCCAGTGAGTAGCTGATTTCTGAGTCTGCCACGCTTGGAGTGCACTTTGGCTTGAACCAGACTGTAAGTTTATTGAGCTGATCTCTTGAAGTACATATGATAAATGGTTGCTTTTATTTTTGACAGTGTTTTCTAAATACTGTCTTCCAATTACAGTACTTCAGAAAACAGGTAATTTAATTGTGCTCTTTAATTAGATCAAATACTCTGCCACCAAGTCATTAGTATGAAAAAATCATGACAACTTTTGCTTGTGTTTTGTAGCCTTAACAGACCGAAGGGACTGCAATTCAATTACTGTCTGTAGAAAGATACCATTTAATTAATAAGAAGCTGGGCTGCTAAAGGAGAAGCGTGGGGAAAAAGAGCCCGAGAGAGACCTCGTGTGTTGGTAACAGGTGATGACAACCCAAAGTGGTCATTCAGAGATGTGACCTCTGGAAGCCGGGAAGGATGTTCCTTGCTTTATGGTAGTGTTTGAAAAAGAACAAATTGTTTTTCAGTACTTTCCCCTTGCAAGTTTAGGTTGAATTTGCTATTTTTAGCTTTATCTGCTTCTACACTCTTAGAAGGTTTGTTTCTGTAAGTGCTTGTTCTGTGCACGTGCGTGGCAATAACTGGAGGGGTTTTGTCAATTCCCTGGCAGTGGGAGTTCCCCCCCAGTCACGTTCTTGCTCGCCCTTTCTCCAGCTTCTCCCTGGCACCCCCGGTGCCTGTGCAGAGTGTCTGAGGATGCGGCAGCACAAACGCTGGTGCAGCCGCGTGGTAAATGGGTTTGGGACCAGATCCAGCTGAAAAGTAACTTTGTCTTTTAGGCTGGCTTCTGTGGGGGTCGGTTCCCTTCCTCGTTTCCCTGTGTAGTCGTGCAAATGCCTGTGTTGGTGCCTTGCAGGAAACAAGGCACGGTGAAAGTTGGGGTGTAGGGGAGGGATGGCAACTTCCCTTTACTAGTAAAGTCCTTGTTTCCAGAATGAGCACTGTCATTCAGCTGAGCTGGTAGAAGGAGGAAGGATTCTATTGTCACCTGAGTTTTGTTGCTGATAAAGCGAACTGCAGGCTTCAGCCGTGTTTGTACTCGGGCAGATAGTGTTTTAAACCTGTGTGCCGTGTCAAAGCATTCAGTGATTTTCTTTGGTAAAGGGAAAGCTGTGATGACTGGATTAAAAATATCAACTACGTTTAGTATTTAATGGGCTGCTTTGATGACCTGCTGTGGCTGGGAATGCAGAGCTGGTGATGAATGGAGAACTAATCCAGGCAGAAAATAAACCCAGGTCAATAAGCAGCATCCCAGCTGGCACCCTCCGACAGCTTCTGTTCCCAGTAAGTGCAGTTGTGCGTGGGAGCAGAACCCTGTTGATGAGAAGAATTGGGAGCCTCAGTCTTCTTGGGGCACCTGTAATAGATCTGCTCCGGCCTGGAAGTTCGTGCTCTAATCCAGCTGATCAGCCAGGGGCGGATCCGTTACAAAAGAAGGGGTGAAAACCAGCCTGGCAGCTAATGACACCGGTCAGGCTGTCCTTTGTAGACGAGAGCGAGAGTTTTGCTCCCCGGGAGCTGCTGTCTCTAATCTACTGTTAGTATTATTCTCTTGAAGGTGGGAGAGTTGATGTCTTCCACATCACTGGGATATAAGTAGTCCACAGATTTCTTCCAGAGTAAGAAACAGTAGGAATGAATTTTGGGAGCTCTTTCTGCTATTCTTGCTTCTACTGATTTACTGGGTGGCATTATGCCCGTCATAAAAATCTTATAGAACTTCAGCGTCCCGCTGAGGAGCAGCTCCTGTGGGGAATGTAGCACAGATTTAATGAGTTTGCACCGTGTTTTGAGCTCCTGGATAGAATGTGCTGCAAAAGGGCAACACAATCTTTAGCACAGATCCCACGTAAAGCTCAGCTCATCTCGTTAGCCTCTCCTGCCTTGAGAGTTAAGATGGCATCCTGGGGCCTAAGCAACTTATTTCAGGCCTAGGTTAAGAAGGCATCTGCCAGGAATAGTGACCAAGGAAATGCTTTGTGCTCTGGAGGACACGGGCTGCCTGACTGAGTTGCTTTTCTCTGCTCTTTTTCTCGAAGGTGCACTCCCCTGGCAAAGCCACCAGATGTCTCAGGGTCTGTTCTCGCAAGCCCCTCGCAGCACAGTCTGCCTGGAAAAGCCCAGGGAGAGCAAGAAAACAGAGGCAATTATTGCTTTAGGCAGTTGTGTAGTTTTCATTGTTTGGCCCCAACTTTAAAGCTCAAGGAGATGAAAACTAGAATATGCTGCGAGGGAACAAATGCTGAAAAGTGCCACCAGTTCTTGGCATTCTGTTGTAACTTTTTTTACCCGTGTTGTTTCAAAAAAGCTTCCCAGCTCCCTAGGGATCCTTTCTCCTGCTACCGAAATACTACCGTGGGGATGGGGGTAAGCAGCAGCTGTTGAATAGTGCATACAGCCAAATCACTTTGAAACAGGAAATGAAGAATAACGAACTTTGGGGAAGGTGAGGGGACAATCTGCTGCAGCCTGCAGCTCTCCTGCCAGGGCTTTCCTGACCTGCTGTAGCCACTTCAGAGCATTATCCTAATTCTGACGTTCTTCTGAGATGCCCAGCTTAATTTCTGTGGAGTTCGCATCCTGTTCCAGGCCTGATCACGGAGCTGCAGCTGGTCATTAAGCAGAAGAATTCTCTGGTGGGGTTTTTTGCATACTGCTGTTAGATGGTTGGAGGAAGGTCGCTGCCTCGGGAGGTGCAGCACAGCTCGGGCTTTGCCCCTCCGGGGTCGGTACGCCAGGGAACGGGGCTCCGCTCCTCTCCCAGCGTGTGCCTGGGAAGTGTTTAACCTTGAAGCTTCCTTAACTCTGCCTTCACGTATATGGTGATGGAGTACTGTGTGTGTGGGATGCAGGAAATGCTGGACAGTGTCCCAGAAAAGAGGTTTCCAGTTTTTCAGGCTCACGGGTAAGTACAGTTTTGTTCCCTGGGCTTCATTAGCCTCTCACCACGGTGCTCTCTTGGATTCGAGAGCACGTTCTCCTCTGATCAGACTGCTGGCTGCACTTTAAAGCAAAGCTGGTGTTGTGTAATAACTGTAGAAAAAAATCAAAACTAATGAAGTGACGTCAGGGATAACCCATAGGCTCTGGGGAAAAAAACCCATCTTTACTGAATTTTCTGTTACTTTTATTTTACTTCATGAGGTGCCTGACAACCCCTCCGGCCCTTTTCCTCCAGCCCTGCCATTCGGTGAAGGTGGGAGCAGCGGGGGAATCCCTGAGGACTTGCCCTGCCTAAACAGAGGCAAAGCCACACAGTTCAGTGTCAGAAAAGAGATTAAAGGTCTTTGGATGGATTAAGGGTTGGCAATATCCAGTGTGATCTGGTAACTTGTTTAGTTAGTGGACAGAATAAGCTGAAGCTCCTTTCGCTCTGCAAGTAAAGGAACCTTAGAATTCTGGAAGTAGGTGCAAGATTGTCGTGTATAGCGAATCCGTGCAGAGCAGCAAATCTGTGGTAGCTATGGACTTTTATGGCCATATTTTCATTTTGTTTAAG
The DNA here is from genome assembly GCF_047716275.1 of Strix uralensis. Lineage (NCBI taxonomy): Eukaryota > Metazoa > Chordata > Aves > Strigiformes > Strigidae > Strix > Strix uralensis. The sequence goes on along the minus strand of NC_133998.1, from coordinate 6,448,473 downwards.
GAGGTCTCTGAGATTAGATAGCCTAAGTGAAATACAGGCACATTAAGTCAAGCATTATTTCTGGATATTATGAGATAAAAAGCTTGTGTGCACAGTTGTTGCCAGGCTGTCACTGCACAACGCTCGTTACGTTGCAGTAACGACCTGCCCGCAGCCTCTGACCACAACTACAGCAAAACGCTCCCTTTGACTGGCTGAAGGAAACTTTTTTCCCCACCCCGTGTTAGAGCAAGCTATGCCACTGGAAGCATCTTTTGCTAGCTTAACTCAGCCTGGACTAAAGCAGGTCTCAGGCCTGTGCCAGCGTGGTGCTCAGCACTTCGGAGGTGCGCAGGCTCGTGGAGAGGGTTACCTGAAGCGGTAAGCGCGCTGCTGCTGAGCTCTGCGGGCGACTGCTCGCTCTCAGAACATCAAGGGCCGTTTCCTACACACCACAGCCTCGAGTTCCTCAGCAAATGCAAATCTGTTGACTTGTTTCCAGTAACAGCACCCTTTGCTTTATGTATTATCAGTAGCTCGCGTAGTCTTAGTCTCTGGAAGTGCTTGACTTTTTTTTCCCTCTATTTCTGCAGGTACTTTTGTCAGCTTATAGACGGCTTAGAATACTTGCACAGCCAAGGGATTGTCCACAAGGATATAAAACCGGGGAACCTCCTGCTAACAACCAATGGGACACTAAAAATATCTGATTTAGGCGTAGCAGAGGTATGTGAGAAGCACAGCGGAGTCAAGAACGTGGGAAGCGTGACATTCTAGATTTAGGTCACCTTTGTGGTGTCAACAGATTTATTGTGCAGTTAGGCTTTTGTTCTGCTAAACTTGCAGAGTGCTCTAGAGTGACTGAATATTTATCGCAATTGGCAAAACACTTTTGTTGATAATGGCACAAAACTTCCACCCAGGAAGCGTATAGAGGAAGGCATCACTCTTAGACAAACCCAGAAGTGTGGGGAAATGGCGACAAGCCACCTAACCTTGTCCCCCTGACTTGTGGAGCCTCTTGGCTGGGTAGGAGAGGGGCAGGCGCTGTCACTGGCATGGAGTTGCTGTGGTGGCCCGTTCTCGTGACGGGTGAGTAGATGTTCAGTAGCAGAGTTTTCTCCTTTTGTTTGCCAGGTGAAACTTTCCTGAGAGTTACAATTCGTTTGCCTTGAAGTTTGAAACTAATCAGTCTCTCCTGCTGCAGGCATTGCATCCCTTTGCCGAGGATGACACGTGCAGAACGAGCCAAGGGTCGCCAGCATTCCAGCCACCAGAAATTGCCAATGGCCTTGACACCTTTTCAGGCTTTAAAGTAGACATCTGGTCCGCAGGGGTCACACTGTAAGTCCCGTGCAGCATCCAGGGATTGCAATAAAAACTTAGAAGCCCCCAGACAGCTCAGTCGCATGCTATCTGCTGTCAGCGCTGCTCTTCTGCGTGTTGCTGGGGGAGCAGGGAGGGTGTATGTGCGTTGGTCCATTCTTGGGGTGGCTTCGTGTTCCCCGAAGTACTTGTAATTCTGAAGAAAGTAGTCTTTACTCTCAGTGAGTAACTGCCAGCCATTCCTCAGCATCCGAGATGCACAGCTACTGTAATAATAGAAACCACAAATATCTCTAGTATTTATTTTTAAGTTTCTTCCATCCCAGCCTGTCAGGGAGATGTCTTGGTGGCTTTGACTCATGTGAATGAAGAGGCTGTGATAAAGGAAGGCTACGTTTAAAGAGGCATTCCAAGTACTGTCAAATATTCAACTTCTAGTTTCCTCTTGCCTTCTTCTGGTTTACGTAGTCACATAAGAACACAACACCTGTTCTGTGCTTTTTCTCACACAGCTTCTCCTTCTGCCTTTACAGATACAACATTACAACGGGTCTATACCCTTTTGAAGGGGATAATATCTATAAATTATTTGAAAACATTGGAAAAGGTGACTACACAATTCCAGAGGATTGTGGTCCTCCGCTCTCGGACTTATTGAGAGGTGAGTCTCCCAACTGACTCTAAAAGGGTAAAGTTCATAGCTACAACAAACGCTCCGCTTGCGTAGTGCCAGGGGACAGCTTCTCACCGAGGGTGCTGTGAAGGTTCAGGACCCTGTTAGAAAGGGAGGTTATGCTTGTGAACCTCATAAGACCCTGAAAGATCTTTAACACTGGTGTTTTCCTGAGATACGCTAAACCCTGCATGGGTTGCAGTCACTGCTACTCCATGAAGAGTTGGTTCTTGCATTATGTTTCTTGTGCTCTGAGAAGCTTTTAAGTCTAAAGACAAAGTCCACAAGAGGTTTTAACTGGCATCATAGCACTGATGCAGGTTTTGCAGGTGAGAACACTCAAGTAAATTCCTTGCCCAAGCTTTCTGTAATGTGAAATACTGAGTACTCGGGTTCTGCTGTCCTTCCTCATCAGCCTCTGCTCTGAATTTATGTGCTTCAGTCCCAGTTGTCCCCCTTCCCCCTGAATTTAGAGCTGCAAGGGTATTGGAGCAAAGGGACTGGTGCCCACTTCACAACAGGGCTGTGGGAGAAACAGGAGTAGCACTTTCTGGGTCGGAGGAGAGGGTTGTGGCTTTTGTTAGTTTGTGGTTTTTTGCTCCTGTCACCTACTGCAATAGTTTGAGGTCCGGTGTTGAACAGTCGCTGCTTCTGGGCTGAACAGTCAGGGCAGCAGTTATGCTGTGCGCAGCGGCCAGCTTGGTGGGCGATGCCCGTTTGGGAGCGGGCAGGATGCGATTCCAGCCCGCGGGAGATCCTGACCAGAGTTCCTGCCGCCTCGCCGGCAGCGAGACAGCCCGGGGCAGCGGTGCCCCCCAGCCCTCTGAGCCGGCTTGCCCTCTCCTTCTTTGTCTTCAGCTGTTTGTGAAAGACCAGACCTCAAATACGAAACGGGGCTGTCTTGTTTCAAGTTTATTTTTCTGGTTCTCGTGCTGCACGGACTGAAGAGGTCGGTGTGGGCCAAGGGCACTGTGAGCAAACCAAGTCAGCTTCCCCTCCTGGGCTCAGCAGCGCCGTCCGGTCTGCTCGGGACACGGGGGTGCTGCGCTGTGTCCTCTGCGTGGCCGTGGTGCTGGTGCAGTCTGTGGCCAACCAGGTTATCGGTTTCGAAGCATTTTACAGCTGCGCTTCATGCTACGAACAGCCACAGTTGTGCCTCTGCAGGACAGGCTGCGCTGCCCGTGGGCTCCCCGGACGGCTGCGAGGAGCCGCAGCTCCAGCCTGGACCCTTCCGTGCCCCGTGGGGTCGCCGCCGTGGCCCGGCGCGGTGCTGGGGACGCCGGTGGCCCGGCGCGGTGCCGGCTGCGTGCCGGGTGGCGGCAGGTGGTGCTGTCTGGCCGAGCTCTGCCGCCGCTGCCGGGACTCCCCGCAGCCCCCCGCTGCCGAGGAGGTGCCAGACCCCCTGCAATCCTCCTCCTAGGAGACGATTTTAGCTTCTCTGGCCCCACGCCGATTATGAAATAACTTATTTCCCCGTGTTTCAAAAAGCATTAACTAGCTTTAACAGCTTTCAGGAAGCGTTGCACAAAGCACAGCTCCCGCTGGCGCTCGGCACAGCCGGTGTCGCGGCCGTGCTGCTGAGGCTGATGTGGCCACCGCTCACGGCCCAGCGCTTCCGACCGGTGCGTGTGTCGTGTCGTACCCGCGTGCCCCGGGGAACGATGTCCCGAGCTACACGTGGCGTTTGATTTGTGAACGCTGACTCAAAAAACGGCCTTTTCTGTGAGCCTGGGAATTGCCCAAATGGAGTAAATGCAGTGGTCCATCTAGGCTGGCAGCCAGTCTTCTAAAGCATCCAGCAGAAATCATTTGAGGTTTGTGATAAGCCTCTCAGCTGCACTTAGTGTTGTCCCCCAGGGAAAATGAGCGTGGCAGTTGTTTCTCTTTTCTTGTCCCGAGGATATTGATAGCTTAAAATCTTACGCTTCATTAGCGAAATAACTCCCTTTTTAGTTCTCTTTCCATCCCCTGTATGAGACCTGGCGTCAGAATTTCCTGCTTTTCCTTCTGCCTCATTTTAAAGAGAGGAGCCTCGCACTGGGTGCCCGGTGTCCATCCCTCGCAGCCCAGCTCCAGCCTAGCTGCTGTCCGTCTGCCTCCCGGCTGGGTTTGGCCACACTGGAGGCGCAGGCCGAGTGCCTTCGGCAGCAGAGGAGCGTGTCTGGGAGGAGATGTCCGTGTCCCTGTCAGCCTGACCCTTTCTTCCAGGGCGGTGGAAGCCCAAAGGATTCCTCGTGCTGTCCTCCCTGCGTCCCACCTGAGAACCTCTCCCACCCCTCATCTTGTCGTATGCACTTGTTACACAACAAAAGCTGGCAAAATTCCTGTTATCCTTGTGTGGTTTGACATACTTTACTTTTTCTAGCAGTTAGAGTACCCAGTGGACCCGAGGTGACTGACTCAGGGAGCGGGGTGGCCCTGGCTCCCTCCCCTCGGTGGAGGCCCGAGCATCTCCCCAGCCCAGCAGGCAGCAAGGCAGCTGCCGAAGGCGAGGGCTGAGCCTTGCAGTGGTGATACTACGTAGCTATGGTGACAAAACCCGAATGCTTTATTTAGTTCTTGCTTTTCCTCCAGAACATCTGCATTTCCTGGTAGGTGCCTGCTCCTTCTGCAGCAGGTTGAAGCTGAATCAAAAGCCTGCAGATCAGATATTGTCAATGGCTGGCTGAGGCTTTTGTGTGAGCAGCACAGACACCCACAGCTCAGCTCTATCTCACTAGAGACTTTGTTTCGCCTTTGCATTGCTTTTAAAAGACTCTTAAAGCACTCTGCAGTGCTGCAAGCATTTGTTCTGGTTTTATTGTAAGGGAGAATTCAGCGCACTGCAAAGTGCTTTTTTCCTCTCTGGCTGTAAGTGCTGTACTGACCACAGTACCGGTCTGGCTGTGAAGCAAACGCTAGAATGCACTTCTTAATGTTTTTCTGTTCTTCTGTTGACTACTTTTGTAGTGTTTTTTTCCTTTTTCTCCCTCTTGAGCTTGTCTTTGTTTCTTTGTTCCTCTTTCCAGGAGAAGCAGAGTTTAGAGGACTTAAAGCTTCAGTGGTATTTGGCCTGTAAAGAGACTTAGGTGACAGTGTATTTCACCAGATTAGTTGGGATGCTGCTCCTCTTTTTGTCTCCTTAATCAGGGATGAGGCTTTATTTATACTCCTCACTGATGGAAAAGAGAAGGGCTAGTACTGTTCTGTGTGTACAGTCGGTAAAGATGTGTCAGAGTGGAAGCATTTATAAATAGCCTTAAGGTTCTTCTGTCACCATCTGCACATGACTTATCAACTTGTATGCAGTTTGCTTCTGGACAAGAAAAATGCACGAGGTCAGCTTTTCTTCCTGCTTTTCTAATATACTTTTACTGAAGGAGAAAGCTCGGAGACTGCGGTCCCCGCATGAAGCGCCTGGATTGATTTCCAGGCTCTGCTGCAGACGCTGTGACCAGGGACAAGGTGGTTTCTCATTTCTGTGTAACTGCTGTGACCCTTCATTACGGGTGGTGAGAGGACGTGTGTTCTGATGGCAGTGGGCTGCTCTCATTCTGTCGTAGCAGGGTGTCCCCGAGCCAACAGGCAGAGGCAGGCTGGTGTCCGTAGCCCAGCCCGTGGCAAGTCTTCTGCGTGTGATCAAAGACTCAGGGTTTGCCTGCAGAGGGAGTTTGGCTGGAACGCCTGGCTGTGCTTGTGGAGGACGAAGGAGAGGGGAAAAGTCCTGTCCCGTTTTACAAATTGGACTTACACCGCTTTTATATTGCTTTTTTTAAATGTTGATCTGAGTTGGAGACGCCAAAGTGAAATGCAGGTTGAGTCCATTAACTCCTGCTGTCAGATTCCTTCCTGCTCCTCAAACGACAGACCAAAGATCGGGCTGTCTGCTAAAAACTAGATATTCCACCCCATGAGATAATGCCGTGCTTGTTCAGGGCTATTGAAGTGTGTGGGCTGGAGTCTGTAATGAGCTCAAGACACACTCGTGGTCCGCAGTTTCCGGGTTGCCACTTGACATAATTTGAAAGGGGTTTGAGGCTGCAGCGGGCCCAGCGCGGCACCGTGCCGGGGCAGGGCTCGGCGAGCCCGGCGGCCTCCCGGAGCGTCGCCCCCTTCCAGCGCGGCTCAGCCCTCCGCACAGCTACACTGCCTGGAAATCTTTACCCTAAATGGTAGAGAGTGTGCGTGGTGGCTGTGGGCAGGCGCTCGGAGATGACTTGACTGGTGAAGGGTACGTGATGTTTTGTCTCGACGAAGGCTCTTTGCAGTGCAGGACTTCAGCCACGGAGCTGCCACGAGTGACTCACAGAGCTGAAGGCGTGAATGGACATTTTCAGTGATTGGACTTTCCATTTTCTTTCAAAATACAGTCTTTTTTCCTTAAAGTAAATATTCTTTTTGGTCAATTATCTTCTTTATGCCTTTTTAATTACTTGAGAACAGTCCAGCTCTCTGCACCATAGCTATCTGTAACTGGTGCTGTTAGGCCCCTTCTAATAATTTGCCTTAGAACTTTATCCTCTGCTTGTACTGGTTTCATCCGGTAAACGCCTCGGATTTGTTAGCCCTGTCATTCCTTAAACAATATTTGAATTGCTGCACGTTATTTTTCCCTTTGGTCGAAGCAAGCTGCTTGTGAGGCTGCTCCAGCTCCTCTTCTGCAGCACCCTGGTGAAATCAATCCCAGACTGGGAGTGCAGGAGCCTTGGGACAGTCCCACTGTACTTCAGATTTCGGGGAAGAGTTTCTAGTTGTATCTGCTTGGATGCGCAGAAGTTTATCCTGAACTTGATAACAAGCTGGATTCCAAAGCCACCTTGAAATTTATCTTTAAATAAATAAATTGGGGTGGGGGTGGTGTCCTGACTTACCTGTTTCTGATAACATTAACAAGATAACCTAGCCAGTACTTGCTCTGGTGTCCCCTAGACATCACGTAAGATCTTTCTGCAGTCCTATTTAAAAAAAAAAAAAAGCCAGCACATTTGAGCAGCTCAGCTGTGAAGCTACTGTCTAATAATCTTATTAATAGGTTATTTAATTAGGTGTGGGATTTTTTTTTTTCTCTGAACCACCTTCCCATTTTGTTTTCCAATTATTATTTCTTTTCTTGTAAGGTGAGGAGAAATTCCATCTGAATGTGAGAAAACTCCTTTACTGCAAGGGTGGTTGAGCACAGGAACAGGTTGCACAGGGGGGTTGCAGAGTTTCCATCCTCGGAGACATTCGAAACCCAACTGGCCACAGTCCTGGGCAAGCTGGCCCTGCCCTGGGTGATCCCCGAGGTCCCTTCCAACCTCAGCTGTTCTGTCGTTCCGAGAAGGCTGCAGGGACTGCCAGGGATGCGTGCTGGAGTACAGAAGAAAAGAGGAGCACACTGCAAGGACCCTGATAAAGGCCATGTTAAAATGATAATTTTTAACTGTAAGGGGGTTTGTGTTATAGTACTCACTGAAAAAAGGGCATTCCCCAGCACCAGTTCACTGACAATGGCCAAGGTGAGGAAACAACTTGGAGTTAGCCCTGCCAAAGCACCTAAACGTTGTGTTGCAGCAGTCTGCAGGATGGCAGGATTCAGGATCAAATCCCTTCTCTGCTGAAGATGGTTCAACCATGTCTCCCCTTCTCTCCCCCTCGCTGTGAGACCGTCTCAGAATACGCCTTCGGTGGGGTTCGGCACTGCCGCTGGCGTTAGTCACCTCCTGCCGCCCAGGACTTTGTCTGTAGCTGCTGCCTGGGCTGCTGGCGGCCTGTTTGCCGGGCTCCAGCCTGGTCAGGGGAGAAGGGACCAGGGATAAGGAGCTGCCCGCGGTTTAGAGCTCTCGAGCACGGAGCAATCTTTCTCTGGTCTTGGCAAGCCAAGGGGTGATTTCCAGCGGGCTCTGAAGGCTCTGCTGAGTTCATGAGGCAGGTGCCTGTGCTGCGCTTCACCTCCTCCAACCTGGAGAGGTCTCCCCGTGTTTCACCGACCTCACAGAGATGTCATGGGGATCAGCGGTGACCCCAGCTGCCCCGAAGCCGTTAGTGCTGTCATCAGCACTGACAAACCTCTACAAATTGCCATGGCAAACTGGATTTGGGTTTCTGGGGGAAAATAACTTCAGTCCTTCCACGCTATACCTTATCTTTGCCCATCTTCATTACTGTTAGTAGTGTGATACAAACTGAACTAACAAGGAAGATGTTCTGGAGCAGCTTTTGTTATCACATGTGCTGTTGGGGATTTATCTCTTCCATTATCTTTGTTCAACAGCACTGCAGAAACCGATCCGCAAAGCCCTTGCAACTTCTTACTTGAAGTACAGCCTCTCTTTCCAGCCCTCCCTTCCCAAGTGTCCACCCAGATGTATCTCCCATCCTTGTGTTTGCACTGTGTCCTTGTACTGCCCCTCCCCAGCACTCTGCACTGTTTGCTCCTTGTCCTGACTTTAACTCCTGTCTGACCGTCTGTTCTGCTTCCTGGCTTTGCTTTTCTTCTGGTTGCTGGAGACAGGGTCCTCCTGCTCTCTCACCTCTCTCCCAGACCGTACTCTTCATGCTGCCTGCGCAAGACTCCACAGTGCTAGTGCTTCAAGAGCAACAAGGAGGTATCATCCACTAAAAGCAAAACTTGTACAGCAGTGAGACTTTGTTAACATTCATTAGATTAATATATTCTTGGAACCTTCACTGGAGAATATCTTGGATGCTGCTGGATGGGGCTTGTTGGGTCCCACTGGTTAGTTTCTGAAGAATACGGCAAAACTTGCTACTTCCCTTCTGTTGGATTGTGAAGCTTTTTAAAGACAGTGGAGCAGAGTGGGCATCTCATGAGTCTGTTTAAGGAATCCACCTCCCTCTCCTAGAGAGAATACTGATAAGCTACTTTTCCTCTCCCCCCTCTTTTCACCCCCACCCCAGTTATCTTAGCAGATGATGCCAGAAATCAAACTCCTGGCTAGGACAAAAGGATGGACAGTAGGATTATTTTTTTTGTCAGTTCTTCCCAGCTGTACTTCCAGAATAGAATTTCACTAGTTTCTGGGATGCCGAGCAGCTGGATATGTGCTATGCCGAAGGCTTTGGCTCTTCCATGGAGAAAGTTCACTGGCTTTATCTGGGAAATGCAAAGTCTTGATGTTCTCCGCCTGGAGACGTGCTCGGACATACGATCCAGGGCTGTACCAGCCTCTGTCCCCGCTGTGTGAAGGAGGGGAAGGTCGTGTCCACTTTGCAGGTGGGGAAACAGAGGAACAGACTTGATCAGGGAGTCAGCAACGGAGTTGGGGTTTTGTGCTGAACTTCCCGTGAGCGATGCGCAGCCCCTTCCTGGAGGCAAAGGCTTCCTAAGCTGCCGGGAGGACTGGACACACCAGTCGCTGTTGGGGGAGGGAGGTGGGAGGGAAGGGTTCAGCTTTATGCTTCCTGTCTTCAGCTTGGCTGAGAGCATCTGTGATCACACCTGGACTTTTTTTCCTTCTTTTCAGGGATGCTTGAATACGACCCAGCCAAGAGATTTTCAATACAGCAGATAAGGCAGCACAAGTGAGTGTTCAGCTTCTTCCTATTAGTCATTCTCTTTCTGCTTCTTATGCTAATGTACCTGTGCTATTGCTCTCAACTCATTTTTCCTTTTGACAGCAGACACATGGAAGTCACTAGATATCCTTCCTCCAGCTCTGCTGGAGCCCTGGCAACCCCTACTTGGCTTTTTTTCCTCCTATTAGAGCATCCGGTTAAAGCATTTGAATTGCTAACCAGTAAATAATGAATATGTTGAAAATATGTTTCTAGTGTGACTGGTTCTTGACAATTAAGGGTTCTGGATAATTTTTTTCAGAGGTCAGCTAGTACTAACGGAGCAGAAGAACAGGGGTTCCTTAAAGCTGGGTTATTGAACTAGGACTGTTTAGAAATGTGGGTTAGTTCTGGTTTTCTGGACAGTCTAGTGACAGAAATATCCCTTGATATTTGCTCCATATGGAATCAGTATGTGGAGAAGCGTTCCAGGACAATAGGAAATTTTTTTTCTTTTGCTTTAATGTCATACTCCCCCCTCCCCCATATCCTCCCCCTTTATCCCTGCCATTGTCTGGGGGGGTGGGGGGGGAAGGCCCCGTTATCTCTGAGGGTTTTTTTTTAAAGGATCTGTTTGAACATGCTGCCTCTGAGCAGAGATTTCCTGGGCGGATAAAAGTACAAGAACAAAAAGCATCATAAGGATGCTTCATCGCGGAGGCTGCATTAGCTTATCTCCTCTTTGAATAGGAAGTGCTTCTGAGGACGCGCAGAGCTGCCTGCTGGACCGCAGCTGCTCGGCAGAGCTCCTGCCTGCGAGCTTGCCCAGAAAGCTTTTGGGAACCTTGTAAAAACAAGGCTCTGATCCTGGAAGGTGATGGGCCTGCTTTGTGCTGCCTGCAGGCAGGAAGGGCACTGTTTTCTTCTTGTGTCTCTTGGAGAAAAAAAAACCCCAGCAGTGGTAGCCATGTGCTGTCAGATGATGATCCCTGGTAGATGTTACGGCACGGGAGGCATCTGCAGGAGCCACAGAACAAACCCTGACAGGCTTGAAGCGCACTGGCGTTCTGCAGAGGAGCGACTGCGGCATACCCCTGACGAAGATCAAAGAGCCTGGGGAGGCAAGTCTTGCCTGGTCAATTAATTAAGCAGGCAGGCTGACTCTTTTAATAGTAGCCAAGCACTGTGCGTTGGTTGTTTCACTGGGTCTGGGAGATGATGGGAGCAGGCGTTTGCTTTTCAGGGCTGCCCTTCCCCATGCACATGGCTCCCAACAATAGCTGGGCCACAAGAGGCTGCTTGGGGCTGGCTCTTCAGTGCCACATCCCGTACAGAGCCGGGCTTCGACACAATAGCTCCTGCTGTCGCTGCCTGGCCTCCCCTCTGCCGCCCAGGACTAGTTTCAAGCACCGTATGCTTTTGTACTTCATAATGAAGTCGTTGTGTTCATTACAGCCAGTCGTGGGGTGGCGATCAGCTCGCCGCGCAGCCGAACCGACGCTTTGTCAGTGAGCGCCGTGGAGAAGCGCGGCAGGAACCGAGTCTCGTCCCGAGCAGGCGCTGAGTGAAACGCTGAAGGCGCTCTCTTCCCTCCCAGTGCCTTCAGTGAACTGCCCCTCGCCTGGGGCAGCGTGCCTGCTTCTCCTCTGTCACTGCTCGGTGCTCGAGCTGCTTCCCTGACTCAACAGACTCGATTTTATACTCCCATGTGGCAGGGAGTTTTTGCGTCAGCTTTGCCCAGCTGGAAGCAGAGAGGTTTCTCTGGAGACCCTGCCGGTACTTAGAAAGCAGGAGAAAGCAGAGCACGCTGCTGGCGTGGAGGGCAGGCGCAAGCCTCCCGCACTGCGCGGGCACAGCCTGCCCGTACCTGGGCACAGCTGCTGGCAGCCGGGCTCGCGGCGCTCAGAGGGGCTGAACAAAGACTCTACCTGCAAACACGGGAGCATTCCCAAGGCTTAGGCTCTTATTAGTTTTCTGTGAGCTTAGCCAGTGCTTCTTAACAGGCTTTTCTCCCCTATTAGTAATTGCCTCCTTCCTCCTGCTGTGGCATCCCAATAATTACATCAAGCACAGCAGAGCTTGCAGCCTTGGGCTTTGGATGTGTCTGTCCATCTCCTTTTTGTGAGTAGCATTGTGCTAAAGAATCCAGCGTTTGGTTCTCTTGGCTTTTCTTTAAATAGAAGAGAAGCTTAGCCCTTATGCTTAACCTGACCCTGATTTTTTTTTTTTTCCATTGAACAAAGCGATCGGAAGGGCAGCAGGTAGCCATTCAGATATTGTCAGAGGGTTTTTGGAAAGCATTTTAGTAAGAAAAGACTTGATTTCTAGAATCCTTAGATTTCTAGTGTGTGGGGGAGTAATAGTCATTAATGATTTTGGGTTTTCTCTACACTCCTCCCACAAAAGCATGTGTTAAGGCACAGGAACTAGACTATAGAAACATCAAGCGACTTACCCGGGCTGCCCTGCTGAGATGGATACTGGCTCAAACCAGAATTACCCGGTGCCTTTCCGAGCTGCTGGAAGTCTCCTTTTATGTCTTTGAGCTGATGTTACTGGTGCCTTGCTCATACAGACAGTCGAGATTATCAAAGTGCCCTGAAAATCAACAGAAATAGCCCCCGTGTCCTGGGCAGTGGGTTTTTTGCTTTGGAGCCACGTGCTGCTGGTGTCGGCACGATGGGAAGGGGCCGCGTTCCCCTGCCCCGCGGGGACGGGTGACCCCAAGGGGATGTCACCCAGCGAGCGTCCTGCGGCCGGACACTCCCGAGCTGGGCGCTCGGATCCACCCGGGGTTGGATGAACAGCTCACATCTCACCTTCCACGCAGGGATGTTTCTTACTCTTGTGGTGGGATCAAGGATAAAAGGCTTAATCAGTGTGTCAGGAAGTACTGAGCGTTGCTCCGGGAAGCAGCAGAGCTGCAGGAGGCAGAGGAGGCAGCCAGGCACGTGGTTCTTGCCCAGCGATGGTAATTCGGCCATTCCTCCCTTTCTTCTTGTCAGCTACTCCAAAGGCTTTTCCCCCCTGCAGTGGCAGCCCTGCAGGAAGAGTCTGCTTAGTTTTATACCTGCCAGCTGCCTTTCTCCTCACCTCACTTCCTTAGCTGAACTCTTGCATCAAACTCATGTTTCTGCACTTTGTTTTAATTCAGCAGGACAAAACTAAATTCTCTTTTTCTTTGCCTTCAGAGGCTTTTGAAACCTAGTCAGGCTGTGCAGCGCAGACCTGCGAGTTGTAAATGGAAATGAATTAAAGCGCTCTCAGCCTGTCATCTAAGAGTTTATGAACTGCCAGAAGCTGACCCCTGAATAACAATGAAAGGGCCTTGAAACCTGCTCTTCCCAGAAGGATCTGGATAGGAGGATGGTCAATGGAAAACTGACACTTTCAGTTCACCTCGGAATATTTTGTACTCCTGGGGTGGGGGCGCGGGGCAGTGAAGAAAAGCTGCCGAGAGCCCGGGAGGGAGCAGCCCGCTCCCGACAGGTTGTTCCCCAGCTCCTCTCTACCCCGCGCTTTTGCTGAAGGGCTTAATGCTCGTATACTGCGTTTTGTAACTAATTCACTGACCCTGCTGCAGCACTTAAAGTGATGAAGTGGATGCAGAATTCTACCTCTGTCCCTTGTTTCCAAGGCAACCATCTTGCCTTCCTTCTCCAGAAGTGTCACACTTAATTTGTTCAGTCATAGATACGATTGCAAGAATTTATAGCAAGAAAGGGAAGGCACTTCCACCTTCTATTAGCGGAGGTGCAAATTAACCTGCTGGGCTAGTGCCTCCTCCTGAGGCCCTGGGGCTGCCGTGCCACCTCCCCAGGTGCTTCTGCTCACCCCGGAGTCCTCCCGCGAGGTTGGGAGGGTGGCTGGCGGGTGCTCTGCCTCGCTGTTCAAACCCCGGGTCCCGAGCCCCTTGGAAAGCCGCGTGTGTTCCCACTGTGGATTCCTTTGCAGGCACCAAGCGTGCTCCTTCGCTTCTGCGCCTGCACGGGAGGGAGCGAGCGGGGTTTCCCTTCACCTCTGCAGCCGCACGGATACTCGTGGGCTTTCCTGTCCCTCGTCCGCGGTGCCCTGCAGTAACCTCCCCTCGGCAGGACTCGCACAAAGCCCCCCTCCTCTGCTTTCTCGCCGAGGCAGCGGGTCTGCCTGCATTCCCCGTGGCAGGCACGTGGAAGGAATCTTTGATTCTACCCACGCTCTGCAAATCGGTTTCGTAACGCACCGGTGTGTGTGACGTGTTAAAGAAGCGCGAGTCTCCACCTCTGCACAGAACACCTCAGCGAGTCTGGACTGTCACCTCTGGCCCCAGCATCAGCTAGGGGAGAACGGCTTCGCTTTCCTACTTCTCCTTCTTTATGAACCTGACTTAAGAACTTGGACATCTCTTGATGTTACAGGAGTTGGAGCAGTGATTGCAGGGGCGCCGCTGTATATTTATTGCTAGCGTGTTGCCTTCCCCCAGGGCGTACTGTTGTGTGCCTTCCGCGTTCGTCTGCGAGAGGACTGAGTTAAACCAGAGCGCTGGTAGTTGCTTCTTGTGGTGGCAGTGACCTTCCAGTAAGTGAAGCCCTTACATGTGTCGTGGGAGGTGGAGAATCATTCATAACTGATCCTTGCTGGCAGGGTGGTGATCTGCAGCTTGGCATCTGGTTTCAGAGAAAATTGTCCATATACAAAACAAGCGAACTGAAATGTTTGTGACCTAGAATGGGAAATGAATTAGCTGTAAGTATTTGGAAGCTGCAGCTGTGCTTACTGATTCTTACTTTAACCTTGCTTATACCAGAACTTGAAAAGAGCAGTGATGACTTCTGATGTGAAATTCGAGCTTGGAAGCTGCAAACCAGACAGGCTCATTAAGCGCTGGTCAGCCCAGTTCCTTTTTACATTCAGTCCTTGACCCTTGCTGTCTTATCTCCCTGTAGATTACAGCAGCCCGTCTGGACACCACTTCTCAACTGGCAGGATCACAATTAATACTTGGGCCGCAGCTGTCTGGAGTTTCTGTGCTTTGCAGGCGTTCTCAGCGAGCTTGCAAAGCAGTAAGACAAGATCTCTTGCTGCTGCTCCCTTCGCTCTGTTTCAAAGGGCGGCGAGTGGCGAAGAGATTCTCGCAGAGCAGAGAGGAATCTGCCTCTTCCAGGGGATGTTCTGGACAAGGGGCACGCCTGAGATCTGCAGAGGCTTTTCTGTTCCCTTGGTGTTAAAGCAGCGGCCTGCCAGCACCAGGCAAACGGCGATGTTTGTGCCAGTGTAGTTGGCTCAGAAAACATCGGTGAGACTGGGAATAACTGGGGGAATGGGGCTCTCAGCAGTGCTCTAACCCAGCTGGTGCAGGGTCGGCGGTGAGGGCCGGGTGAGGAGGGACAGCTCATCTGCCTCGCTGACTGATGGCAGGGTTGCACTGTGGGAGAGGAGCTGCTTTCTGGCTTAGTCAGTGGCCAGGAGCTTCTTGAGCCAGATTAGGGCGTTTGCTGGAGCCAGTGGTCCTCAGCTGAAGAGCAAATCTGCACTAATAACATTTAGCACCAGTGCAGAAAGCAGAATATCTGTCCCTGCTGGAAAACTGCTTGCCAGGAAATACTCTGCTACTCCGTACAGAATTGCTTGAGGCTTCTTCCAAGAGGTCTTTGAATTTTCTTAGAACTTCAATGAATTTCTCTTCTCACTCTATATCCTCATTACCATATATGCATATGCAAGTATTTGAAATCACCTCCCAGAGGATGGAATCATTATGACTAGAGTACAGTGATTCAGGTTTCTGCTGTTAATAAAAACCTATTTTTACTCTTCTGCTAAGTAGGACAGAAGGGAAGAAAGAGGCAGAGCTGAAACACAGCAAAATAAAAACACTAGTTGCTGTAGACTTCTAGGCTTTCTCCCTTTAAAATCTTCCTTTAAAGGCAGTCGTTCTGATCTCACTTGTCCTGTATATTCTGTCCTCCTTAGATCCCTGGTGTTTAGTTTGGATCCCCGTAGCTCCAGTGCCCCTGGCAAAAAACACCCGGGGGCTGCGTCGGCTGGTCTGTCCCTGTGCGAGATGGTCCTGCCGGGCTGGAGCAGCCCAGGCGGAATTTGCCGTCTTGGCAGTCGCTCCCCTGGTGGAAACAGTCTCTCGAGGGAAGGGAATCGGATGCGGAGCGCGGCGTGCCACGCGCACCCCCCGGGCAGCCGTCCCCGGGATGTGCTGAAGCTGTTGGCCAAAGTCTAGTTGTGTCGGACCTGCTCGCCCCTGCTAGTCCGGTCTCTGGGGTCACCTTTTACTTGGCTCTTGTAATGCCGCTTCGTGAACCAGAGGCCACCCGTGACAGGTCAGATCTTGGTTCGGTTCTCCGGCACCTTCCGGAGCCGCTGCCGTGGCCGCAGCTGCCGGCACCGCGTGGTGCGAGCACGGAGGGAGCTCGGCGGCAGCGTGGCACCGGCTCGCTGGGGCGTCGTCCATCCCTTCGGGCTGTCGGCGTGGAAGGACGGAACATGGTTCCTTGCACGACGCTGACGTGCTCTGTGATTAGCCAAAATACATTTCCTTTAAAAACTTCAGTCTATAGGGACTCCTTCACTCTTTCTTACAGCAAACAGCAAGGTGCTGCCTTCCGCCCAGAGCGGCAGACTGACTTTGCAGCGCAATCCCTGCAGAGGAAAGTTTAAAGATGCTAGTTGTGAAGCAGGGGTTCTGCGTAAGGGCTCACTCCTCCTTCAAATAGCTGATTTGTCCCAATAGCTCCATTTTCACTTATCTCCGAACTCCTTGCTTTTGCTGGATACTCTTGTTAGAATGCCACTTTTTTTTTTTTTAGGCCTACTGTCAAAGCAATGTAAGACTAGAACAAAGTTATAATTACAGTTCTTCTGTGCAGGAGGTGCCTCCAACCCTTACTTGCTAAAATGAATTTGGAACTGGAGTGATAAAAACCAGATGGTTCAGGTTTATAAGAGCTCTTTGGTGAGTGGCTTCAGGCCTCCCCAGTGGTCGTTGGCCAGAGGTTACCGGGTGCCGGTGCGAGCTCTGGAGGGGGAGCGCTCGTGTCACACCAGGCTCGTCCAGGGCAGCAGTCGTCAGGCCAAGAAGTGGATGTGCCGTGAGGGGATAATTGTAGATCTTGACCTGCTTCCGAGGTGTGTTTTCAGAGAGACCTTAAGCTGCTTCCTAAAGCAGAACCCTTTTGTAGCCTAAAGTGAACTTTGAAAATGGGGAGAAAGCTTAGACTTTCTAAGCTGCCTCCTGCCGTGAAAGACTGAGCGTCTCTTTGTGCAGGTAAGTGGCATCTACGTAATGTTTAGCAAGGTGAGCACGAGAGGGAGGTTCATCTGGTGAGGCTTTTTTTTCCCTTTTTCTGTGCAAAGACCAGGAAGAATAGATCCCAGGGGCTTGACTGACATCCAGCCCACAGCGCAGAAACAGGGGGTTGAGTTCAGCGCCGACTCACGAGTTTATCAGGAGAGCAGGCGGCAGCTCAGGAGATGGTCCTACGTGGGGGGGTGCTGATGCCTCCTGACCCTTCCTGCGTGTGGAATGACCCTCCAGAGCAAGGCCTCAGTAACAGCCTGGTGTAGGACAGTCTCCCCGCTAGGCGGGACAGCCCGTGGCTCCGCACGCCGCCCCCAAAGGCAGCGGAACAACGCAGTTTGTCGGGGAGGGGGCGACTGGATGGCCATCGCCTGACCTCTTCGTTTGGTAGCCACGGGCAACCGATTCTCCCTGCAGCGGGACGAGTTGCAGGGGGAGTAGCAGGAGGTGTGTGGGCTGGAAGGGCGTGTTGGAAGTCCCTCGGTCTGGAGGCACCGCTGTTCCCACCTGCGTTCAGGAGAGGGTTGCTGGAGTGTGGAGGCAAGTTTCCAGTCTAGGAAACTTCCAGTGGCCACATGCAGCGCTGGGGGATGTCCCAGAGACAGTCTGGTGTTGGAACCCCGCCGTGAAAGTGCGATGAAAATGTAAGAGGCCACCCATATGGCTTCTGAGATGCTGATGTGATGCTCTTGGACTCTTTGCAGTTGGTTTCGTAAGAAACACGCTCAGGCAGAGGCTCTGGTGCCCATACCTCCCAGCCCAGAAACAAAGGACAGGTGGAGAAGCATGACGGCGGTGCCTTATCTGGAAGATCTGCATGGCTACAATGAGGAAGATGACGATGATGACTTGTATGGCATTGAAGATGATATCATCTACACTCAGGACTTCACAGTACCAGGTAGGAGAGAATGATGCTGGGATGGGTAGGGCAGAAGTAGCTTTTTTTTTTTGTCTGCTTAAAGCTTTTTAGGAAGGGCCTCAAGGTCTGAATAATCCTTTCAGCAGTGGAGGAGACTATTGATTAGGAAGTGGTGTGAGTGACGCATGGTGAGTGAGCCGTGACGCTCCGGATGCCTCGGTCCTTTATTTGATCAACCAGGATGCCCCTTCCTGCGTGTTATCCGCACGGCAGTTTCCTTCCTTCATCCAGTAACGGCTTGCTCCTGCTGGCCTCTGTTGTTTAGCACATTTAATTCTTTTGGCCAGTTTTGCTAGACTGAGTTATTTTGGAGCAGAGCCCTAAAATGACTCAGTGCTCAGAGTAGATGGCACATCTGGGGACGAAGGGTGCTTGTAGCCTTACCCTCAGACCTTTCTTCTGCTCCAGTCTTGGTAACTCTGGTTACAGAATTGCTTCTTTCTTTATCAGGGGTTTCCTGTTGTTTAAGGTAAGCCAACCAGTAAGTACAGGCATGTGTGTGGTTTTAACCAGGCAGCTCTTGCAAAGTGCTGGTAATCGAGCCGCTCTCCTCCCTCGGCCGCTCTGGAGCTGTCAGCTGGGTGGCTTGTGAGCAGGGGGCTGAAGGGCACGGCTGCGGTCGGGCTGAAGACAAGGGCTGCTCGGCTTGGGTCATGGCAGCAGCGGTTCCTCGCTGCTGCTGCCCCTGTTCTCGCTGCCCCCATCGACAGAACGGCAGTTTCTAGGTGAATCGCTCCAGCCTGGTGTAATTAATTGCTTTGGAGGGAGGGTTTCAGGTGCTCCGTGTAGGGATGCGGATTTACTTTACCGCAGCGTGATTAGAGGCTCCTGTGACTGACCTTCCCCTGCGATACGGAAAGCCCCAGTTTCTGTAGTTCAGGACTAACCAAGCTGCTTTAGTTTTTCCTTAATGATGGCCTGGTGGGCTTCTGCGAACCTGAGTAAAAGCAAGGGCTGGTTTTACCAAATCTTGCACCTGAAGCCCTTGGTTTTCTCTTGATTTCCTGGTTACGTGGAAATTGCTCTTTTGAAGCACGATCATCGAAGAATAAAGCGTCAGGCCATGAGTTGTAATAAGCCTCAAATTGTCCCCAACGCTCAAAACTTCTTTGGGCAACAACTTGAACCAAGATTGGCTCCCCGGGCAGCACCTTCCAAGGGGAGAGGGGGAGAGGCTGCGCCGAGCCCAGCGGCGAGTCCCACCTTCGCCGTGCGACGTCGCGGGGTGAGGGCCCGTGGCGGGTGGCCGGGCAGATGTTCAACCAAGCGGATGCGGAGGTGGGTCAGGGGTGGAGCTGCCAAGATGAAGGGAGTCTCGGCGAAGTCAGATCTATTTCCAAGTGCTGATTCACTGGTGGCAGTCGGGTAATTTATAACCTTTTCTAATAGGACTGATGTCCCAGTGCCAACTGGGTGACCTGCAGAGCTCTGTCCTTTGCTCTCTTCTTACAGCCCATAGACTTTTGGGCTAGAATCTGTCCAGGGCCAGGCCTTCCCTCACAGCTTAGGGGTGGCTTTGTGAAAGGAGGGATCCTCTTAAGAATGCGATAGACCCACTGAAGGACAGACTTGATTGCTCGGGCCTTCCTAAGTGCAGAAGCAGGAGGGAGGAGCAGCCAGCTCCATTCCTGTTGTCAGAGGTCGGCCGTTTCCCTCGGCAAGAGCTCACCAGGAACAGCCCGAGTGTAAGTGCCCGAGACGTAATTCTGCAGAAGTCTCAGGGCTGGAAGCCCTGTCACAGACACTGGGGCCTGAGCACAGTGATGAGGCTGCCAGGCTTGAAAATCCATAACTAGCATCACTTACATCCCTTTCTAATTTTCCATTTTCCATTCTGAACTGGCTTCAAGAGGCAGAAGGAAGGTACGGCTGGTCTGTGTGTGCCCGTAACCTCCCTTGGAGGCCCAGCCTGCCCCGGTGACAACCTCTGCGAGAGCGGGTCTATTGCTCTTAGTACTTGACTATCTCACAGCTGACCCAAGAGCCCACAGAACCGTCTGTCACCACTTTTTTTGGTGTCAGACTAGAGAATAAGCGTGTGCGTGTCTCTAACGGTGCTCTGTTGCTTCCCTGTGCGTTCCCAGCTGCAGAGATGGAAGCTGAGGCAGGGCTTAGAGGACAGAGCGGAGCACTGAGCGCTCGTGACGAGCTGTTTGGAGAGGACACTGGGCTCCCGCCGGCCGTGGGTGCAGAAGAGGAGCATGAGGCTTAGCCTAGGCCCCAGAGCTGCTGCTGCTCTCCTGGGCTTCCCGTGGCCTGAGCTAATGGCAGTGGCTGGGGAGTGCAGGAGCATCTCCTTGCTTCATCAGGATCCTGCCTATCTCCAGGACAGTTGTATTATTTCCACAGCAGATAACTTTATTCCGCAAGGGAATCTCGTTCTTTAGTTTTTGGCTTTGTATTTTTCAGCAAAGGTAGCGGCAGGGGTTCAGCATGCTGCAGAGGAAGGTGCTTGGTGACCCCTTTCAGAGTGGGTTACTCAGCTTGTGAGATCCAGCCCGTTCCTGCAGCCCTGCCCCGCGAATGAGTTAGAACACAAGATGCATTCGGGCCTGTTCTCACCTTAGTTAAAAACATTTGGTTTCTTTTTAACTTTTCCAGTGGCGATTAGCCTGCGTTGCTGTCTGGTTTATGCACTTCGTGTGATTAAAAAGTGGAAGCTTAGGCAGACTTCCAACATCAGAGGGTGGCTGTGTGTCCAGCAGGCCCGGGTCAGAGCCATCTGTCCTGGCTACTGCTTGAGGGTCTCAGTGGCGTTATCGTCTGCGTTTGGAAGAACAAGCTGCTCTGTCCTTCCTCTGGAGAGCAGCAGCCGAGCGTGCGAGATCCTCTTCTCGGTGGGGTGAGGGCTGGTGCTGAGCCCCCCTCGGGCTGTTGGTGTCGGCTCCCAGACCTCCTCCTGCCGTGGGTGGCTGTGGGCAGCGTCACTGTCCCGCGCACGGCCGGGAGCCCGGCCTGAGCCCGGCCTGAGCCCGGCTCCTCCCAGTGCTCCTCCGGCCGCCGGCTGAGCCGATGGACCCCGCACATGGGCTGGTGACTCTGGTCACGGGAGATCATCTCCAGCGCGGTCACGTCAGCTATTACACACTCCTAATGCAAGCAGCGGTCTTCAAACCCAAATAAGAGCTGTCACTTGAGAAGATGACAGGCAAATTACTGTCAGATTATTTTTTTTTAAAGTTCTCGTGTGTAATTTGTGCTGTTTCAGAGGGATTAGAGACCTAAAGGTTAATTGTGGCCCCACAGAGCAGCACTTCCCAGGTCACGGTTAGCCGGGGTGCTTGGGCTGGACCTGACTTTGGTTTAAGTGGTGAGCGGTGACGGGTTTTAACCTTTTAGTTATTTCAAGAGTTGTTGCTTAATTGCTATGGGAGGTAGTGAAATAAAGCGCCGCTTCCAGCCAGTCTGGGTGTTCTCACTGCGCCTCTGCAGTGTTGGTGCCCAAGGGGGGGTTCCTGGGGGCTGTCACACAGCTCTCGGGGTGTGGGCTGGAGCTCAGGGCGTCCCCAGGGAACCATCCGGAGCAGGAGGAGGATGGATCCGTGCGGGATGTTCTCGTGCTGCCAGGCAGGGCCCTGGCCGAGGTAGGTCCTTGAGTCTGAACATGTGTGGCTCTTTCCCACCCTTGATTTGGGAACAGATTCGAGCACGGAACAAATTCTTCTCCCTCAGACAAATCGCCCCTGGCTTGGCTCGCCCTGAAAGGACAAAGCGTAGTCCAGAGCGTCCCCAAACCCAGCAGGAATTGGTTTGGACTTAAGCACCGCACAGCTGAGAACTGTCCACTGTGATGGATCGTTCTCGACTTCCCCCCACAAGTCCTGCCCAGGCGGCGGCGGGGGTCGGGCTGTTCACAGCACTCGTACGGAGCCCTTCAAATCCGGCCCAAAAAGGGCCAGAGGGGCCGGTGAGCTGGGCTGTGAAGGTGCAGCTCGCAGTCGCAGTGTTTGTGGTGGACAGAAATCCCCTCCCCACAAGCGCAGCGCTTGAAGCAGCCCCCGGAGGGCCGGGGGCAAGGGGGGAGCCCAGCCTGGGCACAGGGTGCGCCGGGGCTTGGCCTGGCACGGCGAAGGCAGGGGGGCAGAGCCCACCCAGGATAAACGTTCATCCTGGGTTTTGACCTGAGTCTTCCTGCAGGATTCTTGTGAACTCGCTCAGCTCCCTGCGAGCGTTACATTTCTAACAGTGACGCCATATTAAAATAAAAATTTATAAAAAACTTGTAAATGACTGATCAATTCAGCTGTGGTTCTGCTGGGCAGCCAGAGCAGGAGTACAAGTGACTCATAGGTGGGGGTGGGTGTTCAACTGGGGAGGGAAAAGAGGGAACCTCATTAAATCTTGCGTCCTTCGGAGGAAGAAGGGGCTTGGAGAATGTGCTTTTATTTCTAAAGGGTTATTTAAAGATTTATGCAGCTCTTTAGAGAGATTTAAATGTTACAGCCCCTGGTTCAATCGGTGTTAAACATCTCGTGGAGGGAAGTGCTGAGGAGAGGAGAACTGTGGCACCGCGCACGTGACGGAGCCGCCTCTCCGGAGCGGCTGCCTCCTTGTTGGAGAGAGGCAGCGTGTGCGGGAGAGGGATGGAAGCGTCTTGCTTGTTGCTTTTGTGCTGCGTTTCAGATTTAGAAGCTGTGCTCTGCTTTTCTCTCCCCTGCCATTAACCCCTTCCTGCGCTGCAGCCCAGGCCGCCCGCAGAGGCGAACCGCTGCGTAGCTTCATGCTGGGCTTTTTGTTTCTCTCCCTTAGCATTCAGTCCGAGGCTGGAAAATAAAGCCAGGACTGGAGTCTAAGGAAAGCCCGGTGCCTGGAGAGGTGCGTTTCTGGCTGCAAATCATGTATCTGAGCTTGTGTCTGACAAACACCGCAATTGAAAAGCTCTTCATGGTTTTATTTTGAAACCTTTTTTGTGCCTGAATGAGCTGGATGGAGCCATTAAGAAATGTGAGAGGTGGCAAGGACGAACATGCACGTTCCCAACGCCTCTCTCAGCCCCCCTTTTATTTATTTTATTTTTAGCCCTCTCCAGCCGGCAGCGGTAAGGTAGGATGTAGCTGTTCGAGCAGACACAGCACTGGGTCACTGGCTTCCGCGTGGGCAGACAGTTGCCAAGACTTCAACCCATGTTGAATTTTTATTTTCATTAATTTGAACGTCAGCAACTGTCATTGGTGAAGGAGGTAAAATTAGCTCGCAGTTCGCCCTCCCTCCTTGGGATCCATAATAGACTCCTGGGACTGCGCTTTTGAAGCGGGGTGGGAGGGGGAGGAGGGAAGAGTCACACAAAAGACAAATGAACTGTTTGGATATTATTTTTTTTCCCTCCCCAGTCAGAAATATTAATTGACTTGGCCTGAGTTCAGCTGAGGAAGGGGAAGGAGAAGTGTTCAGCTTTGCTCCGAGTGGGGTTATTTGAGGCCCCGCAGACGAGCGCTCGGGGCGCAGGGAGAGGACAGACCCCTGGGGGGGTACGGCCGGGCTGGGCTGGTCTCGGGCTGCGAGCGGCTCCACTCCGTGTCCCTGGGGCAGCTCTGGAGGGGCTCCTCGAGCTGGGCCGCCTCAGCCCCTTCCAGCCACCCCCCGCCCGCTTCAGGGCTCAGAAGCTGTGGGCTCCGTCGCGTGCAGGTGGTTCGGCTTCGTGCCCCCGAGCCGCTGCCCTCGCCAGCCCCTGGCAGAAGGTGTCGGTGGCGCCGGCGGCTCTCCAGGGCAGCGCCAGGAGCTGGATCTGTCAGCGCTGAGCTGTGGATCGATCGGGGCGATGTCTCGGGGTAGCTCCTGCCTGGGCCCGACTCAGCAGCTCAGCCTGGACCTGGTGCTCGCGGCCTGCGCCAGGCCGGGCCGGCCGTGGAAGCCTCGATCCGCGGCCTGAGCCCCGAGGATGCGTTTTCGCTGTAGCTCTGCTCCCGGTCTCTGCACCGGGGAGGTTTAACCACCGGTCCCCACCAGGCAGAGGGGCCGGGGCCGGGCTCCCGCCACCTTCGCTGCTTCGGGGTCTCTGCGAGCGCCCAGCGAGGCTGATCCCGCTCCCCGGCACGAGCCCTCCGGGCAGAGGGAGGTGGGTGCTGCGGTGACTTTGTCTGAACAAGGTGCCCTCCGCGTCCCCTCGCAGCCTTTGGTTCCCAAATGTCTCTTCGCCCGTGGAGGATGGGCCGCGCGTCGCTGCCAGGCGCCCCGAGAGCCGCGTGGGGATGGGGGACGGGAGCCCGCAGCGATACCAGGGAGGGGCGGGGGAGCGCGGGGGTC
This sequence comes from Strix uralensis, assembly GCF_047716275.1. Classification (NCBI taxonomy): domain Eukaryota; kingdom Metazoa; phylum Chordata; class Aves; order Strigiformes; family Strigidae; genus Strix; species Strix uralensis. The sequence goes on along the minus strand of NC_133998.1, from coordinate 6,424,563 downwards.
CGAGGTGGACCCCACTGTCCTCCTCCAGAGAAGGGGCTCTCCCACCTCCCTCCTCCCGGAACGCAGCGGCGGTGGGGTGATCGCTGGCGCAAGTACAGAGATGACGTGCTGCTCGGCCTTGGCGGAGAAAGGATTGAGCATCCTTTAAAGAAAATTATACATAATCGTCTTACAGCCTTCACTTCCACTCAAACCTCTGAGTCATAACTGAAGGGCCCTGGAGCGTGACGCTCCTGTTGGAAGGAAATTGCCTCGGCTGGATCCGGTGGGGGGGAGCCGGGGACCTGACGAATCCTCTCCTCAGCCCCACGTCTGACCGGGGGATGCGCCGCGGTGCCGACGGGAGCCGGACTGGTTCTGTGGTGGTTTCCCCCCCTGCCCCGGGCCTTGGCAGTGCCGGGGGGGGCCCTTTGTCACTCCCTGGGTGAAGAGACGTGACTTGAGCCCCGCTCCAGCCGTGGCAGTGGGCAGATGCCTCTGGAAATGGCTCTTCATCGGCTCTGCTGAGTCACGCTGAGCCGGCGGGTCGAGGCGGGGAGCGGGGCTGGTTTGAAGCCGTTCTCCCACCCGGGTGTCTCCTTTGGGGGTGGCCACGAGCCGGCTGCTGCCGGGGGGTCAGGGTGGGCGCAGCAGCCACCTGGGGTTGGGGGGGGGGGACACTGTTCTTGAGGCCAGGACCGGCCGTGCCCGTGGCTCTCGCTCGCTGCCACGGGTTTTCTTCTCTCCCACGTGCTGGGGACCAGCAGCTGCTCTGCGCTGGAGAAACCGGGGTGAAACCAGCCCGGGGTGGGAGTGGGGAGGGAGGTGCCGTCACCGGCTCCCTGCCTCGCGCATCCCCCGTTGGCGCTGCCCTGCCCGTGGTCCTCCAAGGTGTAGAACCAGGCCCCGCTTTCCCTCGGCAGCCGCACACGTTCCGGGCGGTGGGAAGGGTGGCTCCGGGGCCGCTGCCCTCCTCTGCCTCACCGTCTCCCTTCCCTTGCAGGACAGGTGCCTGAGGAGGAGGCAGGGCAGAACGGGCAGAGCCGCGGCAAAGGGCTGCCCAAGGCCGTGTGCATGAACGGGACGGAGCCGGGACAGCTGAGCACCAAATCGAAGGCAGAGCGGCGGGCGAGCGCCTCTTCCAACCCCTCGCGCAAGGCCTGCTCGGCCAGCAGCAAGATCCGCAAACTCTCCACCTGCAAACAGCAGTGAGGCGGGAGCCCCGCGCGCCGCACAGGTACGGGCAGCCCGGCCCCGGGGGGGGAACATCAGAGCCTGCCCCGACCGCGGGCAGCAGGAGGGAGCTGGGAAGGTCCTGGGCGTGGAGAGGGGCCGGGCCCTGAGCGTCCCCCGCAGCCAGAGCCTGGGTCCCCTGCGGTGCTGGGGGGTGCAGAGCCCAAGGGGGGGCCCCTCTGCGTCCCGCTCTGCTGCCTGCCTGGCTCCGCGCTGCCCGCTCCTTGCGAGCTGCTGCCGTAATCGTGTGTCCCCCTCCCTGGGCCGCAGTCAGGCTGTTGTGACCCCCCACACCCTTTCCCTGGCCCTGGTGCCCCCCTGGTGTCCCCCCTGCCCTGCTCCCAGCCGGGGGGAGCACGAAGCCTCCGGCATGCGGAGGAGCTGGGCTGCAGCGGGGTGCTGGATGTTTTGGGGATCCCCTCTGCCCCGGGAGGTGGCCGTGTCCCCCGTGGCCGGGCCCCTGCTGTCCCCAAGCCCCTTCCACCCTCCCTGCTTCCCCCTCCTCCTTCCGGCTCCTTCCTCGCAGCCCCGTCCCTCCTTCCCACCCCTCATTCATAACTGAGCCAGCCGTGACTCACGCTGCTCATCCACCCCCGGCCTCACGCTTCTGCTCGTCACTGGCGCTCGCCGGGGCTCAGGCTCTGTTATCTGTTTGGATCACGACCAGCTTTGTGGTGTGAAAAAAGCCAGAAATAAAAGCCTGTTCCTCCCCCTGCAGCTGTCAGGCCCCGGTGGCAGCTTTCATCTTTAATTCATGGCTGGGAGTGAGTCACCTGCGCGGGGAGTTACGGTGGCAAGAAAATGCCTCGGATCTGGGTCTCCCCCGGGATCTGCTGCTCCTCTCGCCCCTTTCCGGGCCCGGGGCTCCGCGGCAGCTGCCCGGCGCGTGCGGGCAGAAGGTGCGGGCAGGAGAAGGTGCGGGCAGGAGAAGGTGCGGGCAGGAGAAGGTGCGGGCAGGCTGCCCCAGCCCGGCCTCCGCGCTCCCCCCGGACGCCCGAGTTGGGAACCGGCCGCTCTCGCGCTGCCCCCCCCCCCCGTTAGCGCCTCCCCCCCCCTCGCAGAAGTTGCTGGGCTGCGCTTCCCCCGCGCTTGGGGCTTCTGGCGAGGGACGGGCCCGGGGTTCCGTGGGCGAAGCACCCCCAGCCCCCCCCTCGCTCCCACCCGCACGGCGCCGGCGGGGGGGGGAGGCCCGGAGCAGGGTGGGCCGGGAGCGGCGCGGGGGGCTCGCACCCCCCTTGGCACCGGCCCTACCCCCCCTCCTCTCTGTTCTCCCTCGAGCAGCGTCCCAGGGCCGGGGCCAGCCCCGTCCCCCGTCCTCGCCCCGACTCCTGGCAGCGGCCCCGGGCTCGAGACCCCCAACAGCTCCCAGCGGAACCCAGCAAGGACCCGGCCCCCCCCCCCCACGGCCCCCCCGCTCCGGCCAGCGCCAGGAACCAGCCGCTGATGGGGGCCAGACCCCGCTCGCCACCTCGCAGGATGAAACCTCCGGCTGCGAAGATGCTGCCCCTCCTCCCCCGTCACTCTTTGCCAATCAAGACACTGATTCTGGTTTTAATTTTGCGAGGGGACGGGTGGGATGAGCGGGGCCGGGGGGCGGGGGGGCCCGCGCCCCCCTCCCCGCCGGGCCCACCCTGGCTGTGTAGAAGTCGTGCAAAGCCATTGCCGTGCACTTTATGTTTTAGACTACTGTTATATATTATATATTTTCCTCTTTTTTTTTTTTGTTTTGTTTATATTTGCAGTATATTTAGAGATTCCTACACATCGTGATGTGTTTAAAATAAACCAGATGAGGAAAAAAAACAGGTATTAAGACAAAGCAAAACTCTATTAAACCTGCATGCTGTAAAGGGCTCGGAAAAGGGAATGGGTGCGTTCGTCGTCTTTTTTCTTTTTCTTTTTTTTTTTTTTTTTTTTTAAAGAAAAAAAAATAAAGTGAAAACAGCGCGGTGGGTTTCATGTCCTTCCTCCTGCAGCAGGCGGGGTGGGGGCGTGCGCTGGGGCTCCGCCAGCTCCTCTGCCTGGGGGCTGCGCTCCTGGGGGCGGGTGCGCGGCCCCCCCGGCCCCCCCCCTCCTTCAGGGAGCAGCTGCCGGGGCAGGATCGGGCCCCTGCGCCCCCCCAGCAGCACCCGGGCAGGGGCAGACGCCGTCCCCGGGGTGGGGTGGGGGGAAGGTAAGACACGAGCTCAGAAAAGTCAGAATTGGGTTTTTTCCTCCTTTGTTTATAGACTTAAAAACGCTGCGTTGTCGTTAGTGCTTTGGACAGAGACTTTGCAGAGGGAAGGAGCGACCCGGCCTCTACTCGCATGCACTTGGGGGGCCGGGGAGGGGCCCGGGGGGGCTGAGCCCTGCCTGCCCCCCTGCCCGCCCCGCTGCCGAGTCTCCCAGGTACCACAGCTGGGGCTTTTTTTTTTTTTTTCCCCCCCTTTTTTTTTTTTTCACCCATCCTTTGAAACACAAATAAAAACCCAGTAAAAAGCTCAGCCCCCCCCCAAAGCAGCAGCATCCACCTCTGTAAAAATCAATAAATATCCTCCGCCTGCCTCGAGCCCGGCGCTGGGCTCCCGGGGGGGCAGAGGGGGGCCGAGCACCCGGGGGGGCACCCATGGCACATGCTGGCCCGACCCCCCACCCTGTGTGCCCGGGGCCGAGGGGATGGTGACGGGGGCCAGCGACGGGCAGCCCCCACCCCTCTGGGGGGGTATTTACAGGGGGGGACACGCACACGAGCCCCTCCAGCATCCTCCTGCCCAGCAGCCCCAGGCCCCCACTTCCAGTTTAGATCCCAGGCTCCCTGCAGCACTGGGGGGGGCACAGGCTTGAGGCGGCAGCCCCCCCCTCCCCAAATAACTGCCCCCCCACCCATCAGGTCGGCACCACAGCAGCCCCCAGCGGGCCGGGGGGGGGACACCCGGCTCCGGCCCCTCCCTCGCACAGACGTTCCCCAGACAGGAGCCATTATTGCTTGTAAACACAGCGGGGTCGGGGGGGTTTCAGCCTCTATGCCCCGGCCCCCCCCGCACACCCCCAGCCCGGGCCCAACGCCGCCGCCTGGCCCCTCGCTCCCGGGGGGCTCGGCCACCCCACGCTACCGGACCCCCGCGCTGGTCTGGGGGGTGCGGCCAGGGGCCCCCCACGGGCCCTCCCGGCCTTCCCGTGCCGGGGCCGCCCCTCTGGCCGCAGGGGGGATGGAGCCCTGAACCCCGGTGGGGGCCGAGCCCCCCCACGCCGGGGTCGCTGCCCCTCACACTGGGCCTAGACAGGGCTGTGGTCGGGGGGGGCGTCGCTGGCCGCCACGGCCACCGTGGGCTGGGCCCTGGCTCCCGCTTTCCTCAAGCGCCCGTAGAGCCGCTCCTCGAGGCCGCCGGCGATCTTGTCCATCAGCTCCGAGCCAGAGCCCAGCCCCAGGCACCTCCCGGGGCCGGGGCAATCGTCGTCCCCGGGGGGCTCGGAGCCAGCCTTGGGCTCAGGGGCCACCTCTCCGGGCTCCTCCACGATCACCTGGATCTCGGGGTCGGGGGGGGACACCCCATCGGCCGCCTCGGCCGCCTCCTCGTCGCCGGCGCTGACGATGCGGGGCAGGGGGCTGTGGAACCGGGCGTCCAGGGGGTAGTTGGCGCTGTCGCCGCGGCGCAGGGGGGTGCGGTGCCGCTCCAGCGCCGGGTAGCGCACGCCGGGGTCGCTGTACTGCTTGGCGTGCTGCCACTGCTTGCGCAGGTGCGTGCGGGAGCGGTGCTTCCCCCGCAGCGGCGACTCGTCGAACTGGGGGTCGTGGCGCACGAAGGCGTTGAACAGGGCGTCCGTCTTCTCGTCGATGCTGTAATCCCGCCGGGGCAGCGCGTCCCGCCCCGGGAACATCTGCCCGTACGGGGACCAGGCCAGGGGGCTGTGGGGATGGGGGAGGCCGCCGCCCGCTGCGCCCCGGGCTGTGCTGCCTTCCTCCTCCTCCTCCTCCTCCTCCTCCTCTTCCTCCTCCTCCTCCGGCTCCCGGCCCTCAAAGCTCTCGAAGATGGTGCCTTTCCGCCCCGCGCTGGTGAAGCAAATGCGCTTCTCGGAGGCCGTCTGGTCCTTGGGGGGCCCCTCCTCGCCCCCCCGGCTGGGTGCCTCGATGGAGGCGTAGCCACTGTCCATCTGCAGCAGCTTGCGGGTGCCGGGCTCCGACTCTTCGGGCTTGGGCCGACCCCAGAGCTTCTCCTCGGGGCCTTCGGCCTCGTCCAGAGAGGAAGAGGGGCAGGGGGGGCCGCCGCCGCCCGAGGAGACGCTGTCCCCGCCGTCGCTGCGCACCGAGTCCTGGTCGTTGCTGCGCTCGGCGGAGGCGCCCAGCTCCAGCGAGGCGCGCAGGCTCCACAGGTCGTGGCAGGCGCTGGGCTGCGCGGGGACAGCGGCCTCCCCGGGGCTGCCCGCGCCCCCCTCGCCCGGCTCTAGCCTGCGGGCAGCACCCCGGCGTCACAGCGCGGCCCCGGGGTCCCCCCAGCGCTGTCCCCACCCTGCCCAGCACCCGGATCCCGCTGCCCCCCACACGCGGGGCGGCGCCCCGGTGCCCCCCTCGCCCATCCCCTCTATCTATCGAAAAATACCTGCCGAGAGAGGGTGGGGGGCTGGCGGGGGAGGGCAGGAAGGGGCCGCCGGCGGGGTGAAAGGCCACGTCGTCCGTGCGGGCGATGTACTGGATGATGTCGGTCTGGTGGGGGTCCCGGTCCTCCTGGTCCATGCTCTCGCTGGCCGCCCGCTGCCGCTGGAACTGCCGGCGCTTGGGGGACCCTGGGGGGGACACAGGGCAGGGCAGGGCTGGGCCGGGGGGGACGGGCTCATCCTGGCACAGGGAGCACCCTCCCTGCTGCCCACACATCCCCCCCGCTGCCCCTCCCGCTGCCCCCCACCTCTGGTGTCCAGGCTGGACGCCCGCTGGGTGCTCTCCAGCTTCCACTTCTTGATCCTGAAGTAGGGGCTGGCCCCGTCCAGGCTGGCGTGACGGCGCAGGCGGGTGAAGAACTGCAGGACGGTGCCCTGGGTGGGGGCTGGGGGGGGCTCCCCGGGGCCGGCGCTGCCGCTCCTGGGTGCTGCTGTGAACTGGGGGGGTGTGGAGGGGGTGTGGAGGGGGTGGGGGGGGGGGGGGGTGGTCTGTGAGTGCCCGCTCGGCTCCAGGTGCAGCCCCCAGCCCGGCTCCTTTGTCCCCCTCCCACTGCAGCAGACGCACAAACGTCCCCCGGGGCTCGGGGAGGGGCGGGGGGGGCAGAGCCTGGCCCGAGCTGGACGCCCCCATCCCTCCCCAGAGCCCTGGCACGGAGCAGGGGGCGGCGGGCAGCCCCCCCACGGAGCACGGGGCTGTCCCTGCGCTGGGGAATGGGGTCAGGGACGGGATCCCTGGGGCTGCACAGGCTGGAGAGCCCCTTCCCCCGCGGGGGCGCGGCCCCCCCCACCCCGGCACTCACTGAGGGGCCCTCCCCGGAGTCGGAGGAGGCGGCGGGGCTGCCCTCGGCGAAGCTGGTGTCCACGGTGGAGTTGTAGGTGTCCCCGGGCAGGGCAGAGCTGGGGCACACGGCGTGGCTGGGGAGCGGCGGCTGCGGCAGGGCCCCCGCGGGGGGCTGCGAGGCAGAGGGGGGGGCTCGGCACGAGGCTCCTGCACCCCAGGATCTCCCATCCCCCAATCCAGCAACGCCCCGAGGCTCCCACCCCGCGTCCAGCAGTGCCTCCTTGGGGTGCTGCCGGATGCCCGGGCGCCCCCCCCACGTCCCAGCTGTGCCCACCCGGGGTGCTGGGGGCTCACCTGGAAGATGGCGAGGCCAGGCTTGGCGGGGGGCAGGCGGGGGGTCATGGCCAGGCTGTTCTCGCTGGACTCGCACTCGTGGATGGTGACGATCTTGAGGGCGGGCGGCGGGAGGTGCAGGTGGGTCAGGCGGGCGTTCTTCAGGTGGTGGAAATCCCCCTCCGTCAGCGTGTACCTGCGGGGGCACGATGGGTTTTAGTGGGCGGGGGGCAGCCCCAGCACCCCCCCAGGCCGCCCCCCAGACCAGAGCATCACCTCCTCCCCTTCTCCTGGGTCTTCTTGCCCTGGTCGAAGAGCGCGGCCTCGTTGAAGGAGACGCGGCGGGCAGTGGAGGAGCTGGAGGAGAGGAACCGCTCGCTCTCCACATCCCGGTAGCTGGAGGACGACAGGCAGTCGGGGTCCTCCACTTTGATGGTGATATCTGCAGAGGGGGGGGGGTCAGTCAGCGACCAGGGACACCCCCACCCCCCCCCCCACCAGCATCCCCACCCCGAGGCCTGGCAAACTCGCTGCACCCAGGGCCAACCCCGGGCAGCCAACGGCACTCAACCGCAGGGATGGGTGACGGAGGGTGCGGGGAGTGTGTGGCCACCCCTGCCCCAGGGCTGGGGGCTGCTTCTCCCCCTCCTCCAGGGGAGCTGGGGGTGCCACTGGTGTTACTGGTGGGCAATGGCTGGCGGGTGGCGTGGCGGCACTCACCCTGCGCTGGCTGCGAGTCGTCCAGGTAAGTGGTGGTGGTTTTCTCAGGGTCATCGCTGGCTCTGCGGAGGGGAGGAGGGTCAGCGGTGTCCCCCCAGCCCCCCCACCCCACACACCCCCCCCCAGGCCGGTGGCAGCGCCCGTCCCCGCGGCCCGTCCCCACCTGGAGTGCCGGCGCTCGGCCTGGCAGCACCGGCGGCAGAGGATCAGGACGCCGGAGAGCAGGACCAGGGTGCCGCCGATGAAGATGGAGAGGAGGGCGAGGAGCAGCACGTACCCATCCTGGGGGGGGGACACCTCGCCGGGCACCGCCTGCGCAGGGCGCCGGGGGCTGAGCCGCGGGGGGGTGGACACACACACACGGCCCAGCCCCAAATCCTGCCTCACCGAGGGGGGGCCGGGGCAGCCCCCCCCCCCCCGCGCCGAGCGCTGCTCCCCAGAGCCGCTGGCGCTCCCCCGCCGCCCCCGGGCCTGCTGCCGGCTCCGGGGACCTGCCTTCACCACGGCAACCGCAGCCGGGGGGGGGGGGGCAGAGCCGCAGGCAGCCCCCGCGCCGAGCGGGGACGGGACCCCGAGTGTGGGGGCCGGTGCTCGCACCCCGCCGGCTGCGGGAGAGGGGCTGATCCGGCAGCGGCACCCAGGACCCCGGCGGCCCCCAGAGCGCCTCGGGGGGGGCTGCGGAGGGCACAAGCGGAGCCCCCCCATCCCCGGGACTGTGTGTGTGTGTCGGCCCCACGCAGACGCCACGGCAGAACGCACATCCCCCCCTCCCCCGGGACGGCAGCGCGGGCAGGGACCCGGGGCAGGCGGGGGCAGGCAGGGAGGTGCCGCTCACCGTGGCGCTCTCGGTCGCGTTGTCCCAGGGTGTCGGGTCATCGCTCATGGTCCGTCCCGGCCCGAGCGCGTCCTGGGGAGGGGGGAGACAACGGGAGGGGCCGGGCCGGGGGCGGCGGGGCCGGGGGAGGCGGTGACGGGTCCTGCCCGGCCCCGGGCCCTGCGCCGGCACCGCGGTGAGGAGCTACCGGGAGGGACCGGGAGGGAGGGACCGGGATGGAGAGAGGGAGGGACCGGGAGGGACCGGGAGGAAGGGATGGAGGGAAGGGATGGAGGGAAGGGATGGAGGGAAGGGATGGAGGGAAGGGATGGAGGGAAGGGATGGAGGGAAGGGATGGAGGGAGGGTGCGGTCAGGAGGGAGCCGGAGGCTGGGGGGAGGGAGGCCCGGAGGGTGTGGCCGGGAGGGACGGAGGGAAGGTGGCCCCGGAGGGATGGAGGGGTGGGGAGGAGGCGGCAGGTCCGCTGCCCCTCCCCGGGGAGCCCCCTCGCTCCCAGCCCCGGGGTGACACGGGCACTGCCACCCCCCACGCCCGGCCCCGGGCTCGCGTGGGGCCCAGACCCACAGACCCAGACCCTGCGCTCCCCACGCCAGGCTGGGGGCCGGAGCCCCCCGGGTGGTGGCCGGGCCTGGTGGCCAGAGCTGGCCCGGGGGGGGCCTGACCCTGCCCTGGGGGGGGAGGCTCCTAGGGGAGGAGGTGACACGGCGTCACCGGGCACTGCCGTCCCCAAGGAGCCACAGGGCCAAAGCGTGGCCCTCGGCCCCCACTCCTGGGGGTCTGCGCTGGCCGGCCCCCGCCCGTGGGAGCTGCGGGGAGGAGGGGCGGGGGGGGGCAGCGCTGGGGGCACCCCCCCGGCAGGGAAGGGTGGCAGATGGCCACCCCACACCTCGTGTGAAGGGAGCTGGCGTGGGTGTCGCAGGAGCGCGACGGGTGACGCTTCTGAGTCAGCCCGACAGCGGCTCTGTCACCGGCCTGTCCCCGCGCGGGAGGGGACGGGGCCACCGAGGGGCCCACGGGGGCTGGGGAAGGGCTGAGCCCCCACCCCCTCCCCGAGCCACTGGGCCAAGGGACAGACCCCCCCACACACACCCGTGGCCTGCGGGCACCCGGCTGAGACCCCCTGGCCAGGGGCTGCCCAGCTCATGGGTCCGTGGGTCCCCGTCTGTGGGTCCCAGGCTGCTGGAGGGGGCTGGGGGGGGGGGGGGAAGCCCCCCGGGGTGGGGGGCAGGTGCCGGCCGAGGCGCTTAGAAACTGCTCAAAATCAGGTCAGTGAAAAATGTGAATGGAGCCCGTGGCGGGGTGGGGGTGCGGGGGGTGACACGGTGTCATCACGGTGATGGCTGTGCTGCTCGGGGTGGGGGGCACGAACCCCCCGGGGGATATCGGGGTGCTGGGGACCACCCTGAGCGCAGCCCCCCCCCCCCCCGCCTGCACACCCCCCCCTCGGGCATCTCCGAGCTGCTGGGGGCAGTGGGGTGATGTGCCCCACCCCACCACCCCCAGGGGCAGGAGAAGGGGGGTCCGTCCTCTGGCCCCTCTGTGCTGGGGGCATGGGGGGACCCCCCCAGACTTGGCGGGGGGGGGGGACCCCAGGGGGGGCGCGGACGAGGGGCTGCGGCTCCACGCGGGATGGGGGCCCCGGGGGCGGGATCCCTGCGGGGCACCCTCTGGCCCGAGGCGGGGGGGTGCGGGGGGGGGGGGGGTGCGGGAAGCCTGTCCCTCCTCTTCCCCATCATGGAGGAATCCCGTCTCCATGGCGACCCGGCGGGAACAGGACGGCCATTGTCTGGAGGAGGGGGCCGGTCCCCGCGCTGCCCCCCCCCGGGTGGGGACACGGGGCCGCTGCCGGTGCCCGGGGCCGGGGCGGGTCTGCGCCCCACGCGTGCGTGTGTCCTGCGGGGCCGGGCCGGGGGGGGACCTGCTCTGCCCGCCCTGGCTGCTTCGGCCCTCCCGGCCCCAGCCCGGTGATGGGGGATGCAGGCAGGGATGCAGGCAAGGATGCGGGGAGGGATGCAGGCAGGGATGCAGGCAGGGCTGTGGGAGGGGGATGCAGGCAGGGCTGTGGGGCGGAGGTGCAGGCAGGGATGCAGGCAGGGCTGGTGACAGCAAGGCAGGAGCCCCCGGGACGTCCACGCGCGGTGGGGCGCGCTGGGCTCCCCTCGGCCGGGCCGGCTGGGGCTGTCGCGATGGGGGCTGTCGCGAGGCGGCGGGGCCAGACACTCACCTACCACCGGGACCGGGGCTCCATCATCGCCGCCGCCGCTGCGCTCGGTGCGACGGAGCGGCCCCGGGATTTATGAATGAACCGGAGCCGCCCCCGCGCGGCGCGGGCGTCACGTGGGGACAGGGGCTGCCCGGAGCCCTGCCTGCACCAGCCCTGCCTGCACCCAGCCCTGCCTGCCCCCCAAATCAACTCCCTGCCCGCAGCCCTGCCTGCCCCCCAACCCCCTGCCCGCCCCACAGCCCTGCCTGCGCCAGCTCTGCCCGCCCCACACCCCTGCCTGTCCCCCAGCTCAGCTCCCTGCCTGCCTCAGAGCCCTGTCCGCCCCACAACCTCCCGTCCGCCCCACAGCCCTGCCCGCCCCACAGCCCCTGCCTGCACCAGCTCTGCCCGCCCCACAGCTCCCTGCCTGCCCCAGAGCCCTGCCCGTCCCCCCAGCCCCTGCCCACTCCCCAGCCCTGCCTGCACCAGCTCTGCCTGCAGTCAGCCCTGCCTGCCCCCCCCTCAACCCCCTGCCCGCCTCACGGTCCTGCCTGCACCAGCCCCGCCCGCCCCCAACCCCCCGCCTGTCCCGCAGCCCCCTGCCCACCCCACAGCCCCCTGCCCGCCCCAGGTGTCGCCGGCGCCGCAGCCCCGGCAGCGGTCGCACGTTGGGGCCCCCCCCGCGGCGGGACCGGCCCCCCCGACGCCGGGGGTGGGACGGGGGGGGGGGGGGGGGGGGGGGGAGGCCGGGCCGGGGCTCTCTGGGGGCGCCGAACGGCGGGCGGGGCGCGGGAACGACAACTCCCATGAGCCCCCGCGGGGCCAGCCCCTGACGTCACTTCCGCCCGGCGCCCGGCGCCCCACGGGCGCTGTAGTGGCGCGGCGCGGGGCATGCCGGGAGCTGTAGTCCCGTCCCGCCCTGCCCCGCGCCGCCCGCTCGCCCTTGGGCCGCCGCCGCCGCCATGTTCCGCGCCCGCCGCCTCCTCCAGCGCTTCGCCGCCCGCCCCGCGCTCCCGCCGCCCCCCCGCGCCCGCGGCTATGCCGAGCCCGCCGCCGGGCCGGCGCCCATGGCCTTCACCTTCGCCTCGCCCACGCAGGTAGGGCTGCCGGCCCGGATCCCCTCGGTCGCCGCCGCTCCGGTGCCTGCGGCGGGCGGGGCGAGGCCTGTGCTGCCGCCCCCGCGGGGTTCGGTGTGCCCGGGGCTGAGGGGGGGGGCGGCTCCCGGGGCTGGGAGCGGGCGGACGGGGTCGGTGAGGAGCGGGGCGGGGGTTGCGCCGAGACCCCCGCGGCTCCCGCCGCGCCTGACCTTGGCCCTGACCCCGGCCCCTCGTCCGCCGCCGCCGCGCCCCCCACCCCGCCCAGCTGCCCCTCTCTCCCGCCGCCCTCCCCTACCGCGGGCCCCCGGTCCCGCTGCAGCTCTGCCGGGGCCCGCGGGGGGACGTTGTTGCTCTTCCAGCCCCGGCCCTTCCGCGGGAGCCGGGGCGGCGGTTTGGGCCCTGCCCCGCCGTCGCCCCGCAGCTCCCGGGTGTGGGGCAGGGCCTCCGCCTGGCCCCCGCGATGCCCGGGGCTGCGGGGGCAGCTGGGCCGGCCGCCCCCCCCGGGGCCCGGCGCTGGGCACGGGGCTGCGGTGTTGCAAGGCAGGATTGGCGCTGAGTGGGACGCTGGCGCGGAGGCTGCGCCGCCGGCTCCATCGCACCGCGGCGGTTGGCGTCAAGGGCCCCTACGCTCTTCTCAGGCTTCTCCCAGCTGCGCCCTTCGCCTCTCGCCCACTCCCGACTTCACGGCTCCGCGTGCCGCCTCCCTGCCACCGCCGCCACCACGCTTCTCGGGAGGCTCCCAGCGCTCTCCTGTGCTGTTTACCAGGACCCTTCCTCCAGAGCCCGGCCCCGCTCCCGCCCTGGGTGTTCGGGCTGTCCTGGTCGCACCTCGCTGTGTTTTAAAGCCCGGGGCTTGCCAGCTGCTGGGAGCGGGGCTGCTCCCTCGGGCCCTTGGTGTGGGAGCGGGCTGCCCACCGCACCCCTCGGCTCTCCAGAGTCAGGGCAGCCGCTTTTCTCCTTTCCTGGTGACAGACCGTTCCCATCCGCTCTGCCCTTCCTGGACAGGTATTTTACAACGGCGCCAACGTGAAGCAGGTAGACGTGCCCACGCTGACCGGCTCCTTCGGCATCCTGGCCTCGCACGTCCCCACCCTGCAGGTCCTCAAACCGGGCGTCGTGACGGTCTACGCTGAGGATGGCACGGCCACCAAGTACTTTGGTAAGTAGAGCAGGTGGAGCTGGGGAGGAAAGAAAGTGCGCGTGGGGGGTGTGCTCAGGGCTCTCACGAGGGAGGTTCTGCTGATCAGGGTGTGCCCTGGTGCTCTTCCAGGGATTTCTGCTTTCCCAGCCTCCCAGGGGCTGCTGGAAGCTGCCCTGCGGGGCCGGGGATCTGCCCTGGAATGTGGGGCTCAGCATGAGGCCGTGGTCTGGGGTTGGGTTTTCTCGGTTCTGCTCAGACTCTCTGGGAACATCCCCGCTTTAGCTTCCCCTTCGGTGGGAAACGAGTCCCCGCGGCATGTGGGAAGATGTTACGGGAGGGCGTCGAGGTTTTGTTTGGGCAAAGAGCTCGTGGAGGTGCCAGGGATGAGCTTGCTGGTGCTGTCCCGTGTGCGGACCCCCAAACGCGGCCCGTCTGGCAGCCCTGCCTGCGCTGCCCGACTCGTCCCTGCTCTTGTGCCTTCGCAGTGAGCAGTGGCTCCGTCACCGTCCACGCGGACTCCACCGTGCAGGTGCTGGCGGAGGAGGCGGTGACGATGGACATGCTGGATCTGGCTGTGAGTCCCCGGCCCCCGCGGGTTGCGCCCTGCCTCCCTCGGGGGAGGGATGGCAGAGGGGGATTTGCTCCCCACTTGTCTCGGGGGGGGGGCGGTTGCCTCAGGAGCTTCCTGTGGCTGTGGAAAACATGCCCAGACCAAGGGCTGCGCCTTCACCCCGAGCTTCGTGTCACCCACTGATGGGGATCAAAGGCTCGGAGCTCCTCCTTGGTGAACTCCCCACAGGCTGCGGGGAGAGGAAGCCGCGCGGTCGTTAACCCTTCTCCAGGCCACTTCCCTCCCCTGGGACAGATGCTGGTCTTGCCCTTCCCCACCCCTCCCAGTCTCCCTTCCCCAGCAGGGCCTGTGGGTGTCGGGTGGCAGCGCAGCCCTGGGAGCGGGTCTGCGGGGTCCCACACCTGGGCCAGCGGCCGCAGCGAAGGGAGGGGAGGGCGAGGGGTGACTCAAGGGCCGTAGGACAGGTCACCTGTCCCGCGGTGGTCTCTCAGTGACATGTTCCTTGTGCTCTCGTGTTCAGACTGCAAAATCAAACCTGGAGAAGGCTGTTTCAGAGGTGGCTGCGGCATCCGATGAAGCAGCTAAAGCAGAAGCTCAGATTAAAGTAGAAGCTAACGAAGCCCTTGTAAAAGCCCTGGAGTAATTAAGGTGAGTGTCACCTATATCTTGACTGAGATTTCCAGACCTGCTCTGGAGACGAGTCCCTGCTCCATGCTGCCGGAGGGAGGTTCCTCTCGCAGCAGCCTGGGCTGTGCGGCGGCAAACGAGGGCTTGTGCCTGGATTTCGGGGAGCGGTGACACGAGAGCTGTCCCTTTTGGTGGCCGGGCTCGGGGTGGAGGGGGGCCCTGCCTGGAGCCGCTAGACGGCAGCAGGGCCCAGTGCCATGCTGCGGCGTTCAGCCTGACACTGGGACAGACTGGGAGCCCGTGGTCACAGGTGGGCAGCTCGGGGGCAGGCTGGGGCCCCGGAGGATGAGCGATGGGTGGCCTCTGCTCCGTGTCTGCTCCCTCCCACTGAAAACAAACAGCTTCTGCCTCAGGGGAGTGGCCTCGCGGCCGGCCTGCTTCCCTTGTGGCCCCTTTTCCCTCCCCCCTCCTAAGACTGTGCCTCATCCCTCTTCTTCCCACGTGCTGGCAGTTGGGAGACCTGCTCTGCGGCAGCGTGTGCTGCGCCTGGCAGGTGAGTCACCCGCAGCCTCTGCGGCGGCCTCTGCCCGGAGCAGGTACGGCAGGGCAGCGGCTCCCCGCTATCTCCCTGATCTCTGCTCCCTGTGCTCTTTGGCCCGTGAGGTCAGGCCCGAGAGAGCCGGCGGCTCCTGTTTACTCGCCGCGATTCAACAGCCCGAGCCAGGGCCCAGCCCTCGGATCAGGATCCGCCGCGCCACCGAGCCCACCCCGCCTAAAAACCGACTCCGCTTCTGTGTGTTGCAGGAATCCCACTGTCGATGTAGAGAAACCCCAGGCTGTCCTACTTGTCCTGGCTTCCCCGATTGTACAGATGGTGCGGGACAAATGGAGGCGGAGAAGACGCTCTGATCAATTAAAGGGAAATGTAATCCCGTCTCGTAGCGCGTCACCTTCTTCTGAGGCAGCAAATTGCAGCTTGTGCTGCGCCGGTGGCTGGGTGCCCGGGGGCAGGCTCCTGCCCCCCCGCCGGGGCCTGCCGGGTTGCAGTCACTCGGGGAGGGGGCACCTCCAGCACTGCCCTGGGGTTCGGCTGGGGATTCCCATGGGAGATTCGCCTGCGGGAGGCTTATCGGGCACATTTATAACCCCCTCCCTGTGCTGTCAGCCACCTCCGCCTCCAGTAATCCCCCGGACAGCGGGATTACAGCAGGGCGGGGGGCGGCGGCCGCGGGTCTGTCCCAGAGCTTCCCGTCCCGACTCCCCGTCCAACGCCGGCTTTTGCTCGGCCTCCCGGCTCCGTCGCCGCAGGAATTCGCGGCGCCTGGGCTGTTTCTCCACGGTGCTTCTTGCAGCTGGACGGCAGCTGCCGGGGCGTTGACCCCTTCCCCTGTCGCCGCGTTTCCACTGTGCGTGTGGCAGAAATGTCTCCTGCGCCTTGGAGACGGGCTCGGTGCGGAGCGGGAAGCAGATGCTGTACGTGCTGGGAGTCTTTCCTCAGTCTGGAGGCGGGGGGGTGGCTGGTGACGCTCTGCTGAAGCTGCTGCTTGCCTGGGGGCTCGCTAGCCAGCCGCGCTGTCCGAGTAGCCAGCCCTGGGCTCCCCCGGGTGACACTTGTGAGCGGCAGCGCCGCCGGGAAGGAGCAGGATCGAGCGAGGGGCCGGTTCTGCCCGCGCCAGACGCCCGAGGCCATGTGTCTTGCCAGCAGCACCATCTGCTGCCGGGCTCCTCGCTCGGTGCCGTCGTCCCCAGGGGATTTCAGGTTCCCTCTGCGGCACAAACCCCCCCCAGTGCTGAGCCCGGGGGAGGCCGAGGCAGTCGCTGGGCGCGCGGGGCTGCGGTCCCTCCGCTTTGCTCTAATCCCCTTTTCCCTGCAGCCTCCCGGCGCCTGCCTGGAAGCGCGAGTTGGCTTCCCTGCGTGGGCAGCTGCCGCAGCAAAGGTCAGCGGGCAGCAGGCTCAGCCTCCCGCCTGCCCTCCCCGCCGGCAGCGAGCTCGGCTCCCCGCGGCCCCGCAGTCGGAGCGGGCCACGGCTATTTTCAGCGCTGCCACCCAGGATGTAATCTTGGCTGCCTCCTCTTCTCGCCACCACCTCCTCCCCCTCCTCTCGCTCGCTCTGTCTTTCCCCCCCCCCTTCACAAGTGATCAAAAATAGTGCCTGTGGTGTTAAATTTCTCACTCTGTAGCTTATTAAAAGCCTCTGAGTGCCTGACGCGGAGCCTATTTGAAGCTCAGCCGACTTCCCAGTTTCTGAGCTGCTCCAGTGCCTTTTTCTTCCCTTCCCCTCTCTTGCCTTTTTTTTTTTTTTTAAAGGTCATACGTTGCGCTGTGCATGAGCAAAGCCTCAAAGTCAGAGTGAGTGCTAATTAAAACGTCTCGGGAATAACTGGGGACGGACGGCTTTGCTCCCTCTTCCGCTCCCTCTCGCTCTCCTCGGTCCCCGGTTTCTATTTGCGGCGTGTGTGTGCCTCTCTCGACACACGCAGCCGCTCTTTCCGACGGAAGGTGGCTGGGTTTTTGTTTTTTTCATCTAATGGAAGAGCGTTGGCGAGGCCGGGAAGCTGGGGAAACGGCCAGCTGCTATTTTTAGGATGGGAAAAAAGTGTCTCCGTCAGCGTCCTCTCACCAGCTCATCCCAGTGCCTCCCGCCAGCGCCGGGGGGGGGACAGGGGGACAGCAGGGGCACAGCCCTGCCCCCTCACAGGTGCCCTTGGCCGGGCTCTCCCCGCCGTGACGCCTCCTGGGACTTGTAGTCTGCATTTGGGGGAGCAGCGAGGGTCCCCCTGGCTCACCCTACATCCGGGGTGGCCGAGGGACCCTGGGGCTGGCCGTGCCCCGCCCCTGTGCCGCGGGCGGCAGCTCCCTCCCGGGTCTCCTGCCCTCGCGGGTGCGGGGAAGGGGCTTTTTCCAAAATGCTGCTCCGCCAGCCCTCCGCCGCTGCCAGGCAGGACCGGGGCAGTGCCGACAGCACCGTGGCCCCCTCACCCTGCCCCGTGGTTTGGGGGTGCAGGGCGATGGGTGGGGGCCTCTCCCTGCCCCCCCTTGCAGCCCAGCCTGGTCCCTGCAGGGTCCCCCCACTGCAGCCTCGGCTCTGAGCCCCTCACCTGCCTCTGTCCTTTCCCATCGCTGCTAATTATCTGGTTGTGCCGGGAGCAGCGTTCTCCTCCTCCCCCGGCTCGCGGCGCTGAGCTCTCGGCTCCCTCTGCCCACGCCAGGAGCCGCCAGCAGTCACGTCCCGCTGGATGCCACGAAAATGGTCTCTGACTCCTTGCTTGGCGCAGGAGACGCGCGGCGGCGGCTGAACCGGAGGCGAAGCCCATCCCCGCTCCCAGCTCGGCGTTGCCACCGTGAGCTGGCCTTGGTGCCGCGGGGATGGATGCGGCCGGGGGCTGGTGCAGGTCGAGCCCCTGGTGTGGACCGTGCCTGCACCGCTGACACGGTTCGGGGGGTGAATCCTCCCTCCTCCCTCCTCCCCAAACCGACCCGTTTCGGGGAGGCAATGGGGCTGTCCGGGCTGGCGGCAGCACCAGCGTGGCTCTCGGTTGTCCCCAGAGCGCCAGCGCGTGCCCCTGGGGCCCACGGCCGGGGCGAAAGGCCTTTCCCTGCTGCTTTTTGGGGCGGCGGGTGCTGGGGCAGCGCCTTGCCCCCGCGCTTCAGTCGCCGCTCCGGGCTGGGGGGGGCACGTGGGGCCGTGGCGGCCGGGAGGCAGCGGCGTGGCGGGGTTAGGACGGGGCACCTGGGATCTGTTTGTCTCCGGCTTTCGGCTGCTGCGGGGCGGGGTGGGTGTGCGAGGGAACCGGTGGCGCGCGGGAGGGAAGGGCTGCCTGGAAATCGGCGTGAGCGGGGCGGGGGGCCGGCGCGTCGCCCTCCTCCGTCCTTTCCACCCAGGGCTCTCGCCCATGACTTGCATCTTCTGCTGCCAGATGGAGGGTGGGGAGCCGGGCCGGGAGCGCTCGGAAAGTGAAGCATCACCGTTTCTGCCAGCGTCGCCGGCGGCGTCTCTTCTCTTGGGGGCTGATTTCCGAGAGGGGCCGGGCTCTGCCGGGGCAAATCTCCCGGTGCTGGCGTCCCCTCCCTGCGCGTGGCCACATGGCATTTCCACCGTCCCACCCAGATCCCGAATGCAGGGGAAAGGTTCGAGCTCTCATCTCTCTGCAGGAAAAACAACCCCCAAACCCCACCGCAGGCCCAGGATTCCCCCGGCTCCCGGCGGGACTGACTCATCTGGCAGAGCCGCCCCTTTCCCTGCCCAAACCCTCGGTGCTCGGGATCCTGCCGGGCCTCCTGCAGCCGCCCTGCTACGGCCCCGCGGCTCCGGCGCCCACGCTGCCACATCGGGGCGGGGGCCGAGGGGCTGCCCCCCAGCCCTCACCCCTGTGGGGGGCACCCTCTATGCTGGGGGGGCTGCGGGAGGTGGAGGGCAGTCCCCCCCAGGAGCTCGGGGAGCCTCGGTGCCGGGCAGCTCCCAGCCTGGCCCTGCCAAGGCTTTTGGCACCCCGGTAGCCCCCCCGGCCCCGGTGGCCCTGATCCCAGCGTGGGAAGGTCGGCAGAGGCTCCGCACGCCACCAGCCCAGCCGTGTCCTTGGGCCGCGGTGCCCTTGGGTGGCTCGAAGGCCGAATCCTCGACTTCCTTCTCCGAGGGGGAGTGCTGCCGCAATGATTAACCCGCGCCGCGGTAACCGTTCCGTCCTGCAGCCTTTTTCCTCTCCCGTTTCCAGCGTTGGAAAATGCTCCTCTTCCACCAACCTCCCACACACGCGGCCCCGTGGTGGGAGCGTGGCAGAGCTCGGGGCAGATCAGGAGCAGGGGACCCAGGCTCGGGGCACGGCGCCGGGCAGGACCTGGCCCGGCCGGGGTTTCTCGGTCCTGTCCCATTTCTGGGGTGATTTGCCAGCAGATGGGGAGACATCGCCCCACCGCCCTCCCCGGCCTCCCCCCCCAAAATCCGGGCGCAGGAGCGAGTGCCGACGGGCGTTGCGGAGGGCGGGTGCTGTAGCCAGCACGACGGTGCTTGTCGTGCAGCTCCGGCAGCCTCGGAGCGCCGTGCTGGCGAGCGCGGCAAACCCTTGGCCCGGGGCAGCTTCTCTCTTGGGGAAACTGAGGCGGGGATGGCGAAAGCCTCGTGCAGGCTGGTGAGAGCGGGGACGGGACGTGGGAATCCCAGACCCTGGCGCTGCGCTGTGCTGCGTGGGGGGTGTCACCCCTCTGGGTGTCCGTCCCCCCCCTCGGGGAGCTGCTGGGGTCCAGCGAGGGGCAGGGGGGGCAGTGCGTTGCCCTGGGGTCTCAGGTGCCTTGGCAGGGGCTTGGTGGCCCCAGGAGCAGCCTTGGTGGCCACTTGCGCTTGGCGTCGCTGGAGCCGGCCCAAAGCCGCAGGGTATGTGGAGGGGAGGCCCACAGCCCCGTGCTGGGGGTCCGAACGAAGCCCCCTCCCACCACACCCCCGGCCGGGGCTGCGACCCGCGCAGGGCAGGGGGAGGCCGGGGAGGAAGTGGCTGCCAGCTGGGCTCGACAGCGGCTACAAAGGCGGCCCAGAGAGCCCGGGCGGAATGAGGTGGCTCCCGTCCAGGTTCCCACGGCGGCCCCGGTGCAGAAAATACACCCGGAGCTGGTGGCGGTTGCCACAGCGATGGGCTGGGTGCCACATCACGGGGTGGGGGGGCACAGCCCCAGCCCCAGGTGTGCCGGCACGGGACCCCGGCGCGGGGCGGTGGGAGCACGGCGGGGCGGCGGAGCTGGGCGCTGGCGGGGACCAACGGCTCCTGCCCCGGTTCCCACTGCCCCCACCCGCCTTTGATGTGCCGGGACTTTGCCCTTGGTAAAGCTGGGAGGTTCCCAAGGAGTTCCCAGCAGGAGCTCGGCATCCAGCGCCCGGGCGTCCCGGTGTGAGCCCCCCCGAGCCCCGGGGCCTCCATCCGCCGCTTGGTCCCCCTCGCCTGCAGCCGGAGGGCTCGGAGCCCCCGTGGGCTCCCCAGTTCCTGGTGGGGCTGGCCAGGAGGAAGCGGCTGCAGCTGGCCCCGGCTGCGGGGCTCTTCCTGGCGGAGCTGGCGCCGGGCTGGGGTCTGGGGTGGGGAGGGGAAACCAGGGGGGCCAGGACCGGCTGCCCTCGGGGTTGCCCCAGCGTGCGGCAGGGATGGCGGGGGGACGGCAGCTCTTTCATCCCCAATCCCTCAAAGGCCGCTTGTGTGTGAGCGGCCACCCTCCGCCGGGTATAAATAGCAGGGATTGAGGCCTGGCGTGACACTGGAATCACTTCTGCCACCGCCACCTTGGGTGTCGTCCCCCCTCCCCACCGCCACCGCCCCACGGGACCTCAATGGGGTCATTGTGTGCCGCGGCCCCGCAGGGCACGTCCCGAGCAGCTGCTGAACCTGACCCCGGCTGCTCCCCCCCGGGGCCACCGTGGGGCTCAGGGTGCCCCTGCGGGGTCCCATGCAGGGAGGGGACACCCCCACCCCCCACTCACCCTTGTACCCCCAGCCAGCGAGGGCCACGCACGGGGTTGGCGATGGCTTCCAGCCACCTCCATCCCCACCCGGCCACGCCGTCCGGCCCTGCCACCCCCTCCCTGCCCGGGCAGCAGCTCTGGGGCGTAATGACGGGGTGTTGCCCGCCTGCCCCGGGGTGGAGACCGGCGCAGAGGGAGGCAGCTGCCACCCAGCAAGACGGGGCCAGCCGGGCGCGGAGCTTCGCTGCCTGCAGCCGGCGCGGCCACACCTGGGTGGGCAGAGCAGACCCCGCTCCCACCCTGGCGCCCGGCACAACCAGCTCCTTCGCGTCCCGGCTGCCTGCGGACAGGCTGCTGCAGGCAGGGCGACCCCCCCCCCAGGCCAGGCAGCTGCGGGGTGCTGGGGAGCGCCCGGCACAGTGGGGGGGATGTGGGGGGCCTGGAGCTGCCACTGGCCCTCCTGCACCTGCCAGGATCCCCCCGAGTGCCCCAAGGTGCCCGGGAGAGGTGGGGGGTGGAGGGGCTGTGACCCCACTTCCCGGGTGTGCTGCTGTGGGATCCTGCTCGCCCCTCGCCGCTTCCCCGCATTGTGTCCCCCCTCCGGCCCCTCATCCTGTCTCGGCAGATGGGTCCCAGCCCTGACCCCTCATGTCCCACTGGGTCACCCCAACCCCCACCAGCTGCACCCCTGCACCCCGTGTCCCAGCCAGGGCACCCCAGGGGCGCAGGGTCCTGCCAGGACGGGCTGCGGAACGGCCCCCCCAGCTCACGCGGGTTCCCGGCGGGGCATGGGAAAAGCCCGCGTCTCCCGCAGCGAGCGGGGCGGGCAGGGCCCCTCCGACGGGGACGCGTGTGGGCGCAGAGTGTGCACAAGCGCGTGTTGCACCGTCAGCGAGCTTGGGGGGGTCGTGCACCCCCACATCTCCCCATCAGCTCCAACCATGGTCGGCCAGTCCCCTGGGGGTGCTTTACCCCCCGGCCCGGTTCAGGGTCCCAGTCCCGTGGGACGCAGGAGCAGCGGGTCCTGCACCCCGGGGGGGGGGGGGCCGGGGCAGCTCCGTGGGCTGGGGGTCCCGGCCGGTGCCGGCTCCTGAGGGCCGGGGGGGGATCGGCAGAGCGGGGCCCTGGCTGGGGGCTTCCTGAGCCCATCTCAGATTCAGCAAACGGCTGCGGCAGGAGGAGGAGGGACGGAACCGGGCCGGGGGCTTGTCAGGCAGCGTTTTCCCTTGGAAATGTGTCTCCTGTAAATCCCCGGCTGATGCTTTTGGCTTTGGAGGCCGCTGGGAGCATCGAGAAGGGCGGGGGGGGCCGCGGCTGCCGCGAGGCCAGTTCCTCTTTTGCTTTTGTTTGGTTCTTGTTTGGCCAAACATCCCCCCCCGCGTCGAGCTGCGTTTCTGGTCGGTGGGGACAAGGGGCTCAGCGGGGCGGGGGGCTGGGGGGGCCGGGGGGGGCCGGGGGGGCCGCAGGAGGCAGAGGCTGCCGAGGTTGCACAAGAGCCCCGCTCAGCTGATGCTCCCAAACCCGCAGATGATCTAATCTCCCGCAGCCCAACCTATCGCTGCCGTATCGCGTTTCCCCTCAAAACCGAACCCTGCAGAGAGCACCCAACGCCAACCCGGCCCCGCCGGCAGCCCCCGGGGAGCCGGGACCGCAGGCACCGAGGGAGCGGGACCCACCGGGACCCACCCCCACCTCGGGGGGGCTGTTTCAGCCCCGGCGCTGCCGCAGCTGGTCCGAGCCGCCGGCAGAGCCCTCGCTCCGTCTGACCCCGGCCCCACGCGGCGCCAGGCCCCAGAAGAGCGGGAGGGCGGCCTGGGTGCTGCTCTGTGCCGGCCACCCCGAGGTGCCGGCCGGGCTATCGCAGCCTTGGTGTGAATGTCACCACAGCAACCCCCGCCCCGGGCTGGCTGCTGGGCACTAATTGCACCCCCCGAGGTGGGGGAGAAGGAGGAGAGGGAAAGGCAAAGTGGAGCCCCGGCACGGCGCTTTCTTCCCCCTCCCCAGCACCGGCGGCTCCAGCTCTGCCGCCACATGGGCCTCTTTCATCACGGTGGTTAATGCAACCAGGGAGCCCCGGTTCCTGCCCCAGCCCGGCTCTGTGCCTGCCAGAGGGGCTGCCAGCCCGGCAGCACCCCAGGGTGCTCCCAGCATCGCCCAGTGAGGGGCTGGAGAAGCACCCGGCTTCGGCTCCAGGGTCCGGCAGAGCTCGGGGCCAGCGCCAGCGGCCGGGACAGCGCCTGCCCTCGCCGGCACGTGGGGTGCCGGGGTGTGCTCCAGCCCGCGCGCTGTCAGGCCGCCCGGTGCTCGCGGGCCTTGCGGTGGATGTGAGCAGGTGTTTCGGGGCCCGGCTGCCTCCGCACCACACCAGCGCCAGCCCAGCGCGGCCGACCTCTCCGTTGGGAGCTGAAGGCTCTACGGGGAGACAAAGGTTTAATGAGGGGTTGTTCGGCTCCCTCTGATCCTTCCGCCCATTATCTAATCGGAGCAGGGCATTTAAAAGGCCACAGCGCAGGGTGAGTCACTTCCCCGGTCGGTGCCTCAGTTTCCCCACGGGGAGCGCGCCGGGATGAGCCGAGCCGGTCTCCCCGCAGCGTGTCTCGGCGCTGGGGAATGCGGCGCAGTGGGTCCGGCCCAGGGCTGGATTCCTCCGGCCGCCCTTCGCTCCCCACTGACTCACCCCCACCCCAGGCCCGGCACCTCCCGCCGACCCCCCTGGGCCTGGGAAGGGGCAAAGGGTGGCCCCGCTCCAGCCGAC
Organism: Strix uralensis; assembly: GCF_047716275.1. Classification (NCBI taxonomy): domain Eukaryota; kingdom Metazoa; phylum Chordata; class Aves; order Strigiformes; family Strigidae; genus Strix; species Strix uralensis. The sequence goes on along the minus strand of NC_133998.1, from coordinate 6,401,217 downwards.
ATCCCTGAGCAGCCGGGGAGGGGGGTCCGGCAGGGGGGAGGGCGAGCACCAGCCCTGCCCTGGGGTGCCGGGACACGCCGGTACCGCGCAGGGTCCGTCTCTCCTCCCCGCCGGGATTTCCTGCCGCCATTCCCAGAATAGGCCGTGGCCCCACATCCGTGGGGTGACCCTGGGCAGCCGTCAGCTGGGAACCGGCCCCACCGCCCCGAGCGGCACCGGGGACCGGGGTCAGGCACCGGGCGAGGCAGCGGCAGCGCCGGGGCCACGTGGCGGGACTCGTGGCGGTGGCCCCTGCCCCGGGCAGCCCTCGAGGGCCGGGCAGGCGGCTCCATCGCCGTAAACAGGAACCGCGGCCGGCGGGGGGAGAGCACAGCCCGGCCGGGAAGTGAGGGGGTGCGTGTGCCCGGGACGGGATGTGTGCGAACGGCGCGAGCCAGCGTCCGGCCCAGAGGGGGTGGGGGGTGCAGCACCCACCCGGGCGAGCGGGTGTGAGCATGTGTGTGCCCAGGAGTGAGCACGCGAGTGTGCATGTGGCTGTTCGGGGCGGTGCCGCCGAGGCGTCGCACACGTGTGTGCAGGGACGAGGCTGGGAGGAAGCGTCTTCCCCCCCCCAGCCCACCCTGGGACGGGGTTTCCCTGTGCCACAACCCACCCGTGGGGCTCCTCTTCCTCCTCCCCGGTCTCGGTGGGTGCCAGCACTGGGGAGGGGCTGCAGGGCCACTGTACCAGCGTGCCCACGTGCCCACGCCATGCCAGAGCTGCCGTAGGGCTGCTGGCCAGACCCCAGCACCAAGCCCCCCAAGGCCCCCCGGCCCCGGTGAGGTTCCCACATTCCATCAGCCAAGCTGTGCCCCGTGGGACCCCCCGCGCAGGGACACCAGGCTCGCCCCGGCCACTGGGCAGGGTGGAGGGGTGGGTGCTGAGGGTGCTGCACCCCAACTGTGCACCCCAAATTGGGGCAGCGGGACTACACCCCCCACAATGCTTTGCGGGACACACTGGCCCCACCCACTCGAGGGTGGCCACGGTGCATGATGGGCTGGGTAGTCCCGGGGGTGGCCGGGCTGGGGGGGCCACCCGGGGTGTGATGGGGTCCTGGGGTCTGCAGCAGCGGCACCAGCCGGGGCGAGGCGAGGGCAGGGGCAGCGTCACGGCGAGGGGGGGTCATGGCTGTGGGGCGAGGGGAGCTGCCCCGGGAATGGTGGCAGAGGCACAGTGGGGTGTGGTGGGGTGCAGTGGGGCGCAGTGGGGCACAGTGCTGGCCGGCTCGCAGCCAGGGCGGCCTCGGCTCCGCTCTCCCCCAGGCTGGACCACAAACTGCCCCAGCCAGCCCCTGCGGCGGGAGCTGAGGGATGGGGGGGTGGGATGGGGCTGGGGAGGTTTTACTTTCCCCCTGATTTATGAGCCGGGGTCACCCCAGAAACTTGGTTCAGCGTGTACCCGAGGAGGCTACTGAAATCCCGGGTCCTTCCCCTCCCCACGGCTGGCAACTTGCTTGAGCATTTATAATAATAATAACGATAATAACAATAATAATAATAACAACAACAACAAGCTGAGTTGTCCTCTGACTCCTGGAGCCGGTGATTTAAAGCAAACCAAGAAATGTCACAGCATCTGAGAAACAGCCGCGTCGTGCCGAGCCGAGCCCAGGGCTGGGTCCAGCCGGAGGCCCAGCCTGGTGGGGAAGGGGCTTCCCGAGGGATGGAGGGGTGCAGGGCCTCAGGGCTCCCGTTCCTCTCGGCCGAGATGGGTGGGGGTCTGTGCCCCGAGTGCCCCCTCCCACCCTGGCTGGGGCTGGAAGCTGCAGGACTCCCCGGGAGCAGGGGGATCTCAGCCCCTGGCCCGTGCCCAGGGGAGGGTCCTGGTGTGGGCACGAGCTGGCGGCGGACGCCTACGGCGCTGATGCAACCACCAAGACCTCTCCTGACCCGCGATTTCTGCGGTTGCCACACAAGCTCCGGCACTCGGCGCGGGCTGGGGCGCAGGACGGGGCTGGGGGGGGACAGGGGCAGCGGCAGAGCTGGTGGACGTGGCCAGGGCCGGGGGCCAGGGTTCCCCCCGCCCGTCCCAGCGTGGCTCTGGGCTGGAGCCCGGGCAGGGAGCGTCGGGGGCTGTCGGGGACGTGGCAGGGCCGAGGGCAGGGAGCTGCTGGCCCTGCGTCAGCAGAGGCGGAGGGGTCAGCGTCCCGAAGGGGAGCGTGAGCTCAGGGAGCCGGGAATAGCCCTGGCCTCACCGTGGGCAGCGGGGCCCCGGCCAGGCCGAGTACAGCCCCACACCTGGGCCCGCGGCTGTATCCGGGGGGATTTGCCGTCCTTCCCGGGGCCGGGCTGTGGGTGGGAGCCGCTGCGGTGACTCCCCCTGCCCCAGCCCCCCGCCTCACGGCCGGGAACTGCCTCATCCCGGGGTCCGATGGGAGCCTCTGGCTGTGCCGGGGTCCCCCCCTGCCCAGCCCCCCCACACCTGGGTGGCTCCTGAGTCACCCCAGGGGTGACTTCACCTCTGGGGCTCGAGGCCGGGGTGACGAGCAGGGCCCCCGGGGGGTGTGGGGTGCCCCGGAGCCAGGGCATGGCTGGGCCACTGGCTCCGGCTGCACAAAGCCGTCAGCCGGGGTGTCCCCAGGCTGCGACGCCCGGACGCGCTGCCAAGGGCCACCAGGACACGTCCCCGAGAGCCGGGAAACACGCGGAGCCGATTGTGTGTTTCTAAGGCCACGCCTGGGTGTTTACAGCCCCGCCAGCGTCACCGGCGCAGGCACCGCCGTCCTGCCCAAGGACACCCCGTGCCCGCCACGGGCCCCCCGCCCCCCCAGGCAGCCCCAAGCCCCTCGGGGGGCTCCAGCCACGGGGGTTCGTGCCTGGCTCCGTGCCAGGAGGGTGGGGATCGCCGGCTCCTTACTCACAGCAGCGAGCGATGGCTCACCTGAGCGCGCCGGGGCGACGTGAGTCACCGCTCGCCACCGTGACTAAGGCTGAGCCGCTCGGCCCCGTGGGGCTCGGGGGACGGGGGGACGACAGGATCCCCCCCCCCAGCCGCCAGCCCTGCGCCTCCCCCACCGCGGCGGTGCCCGGCAGGCCGGACCGGGCGGGCGGAGGTGAAGCGGTTCGGCTGCACCCTCCTGCCGGGGTGTGCCCCGCGCGGGCCCCGCCGCTGGCCCCGCGCCCATGGGAACGCTCCCACTCGCTGCCGGCAAGGCCTCGGCCGGGCACCGCGCAGCCCTGCCCGTCGGCGTCGGCTCCTCCGCGGCTGTGGGACCACTCCCCGCCCCGGGCTGGGGGCCTGAGGAGGTCATGGAGGAAAAGGGGCCCCCCAGGCTGCAGCCCCGCAGCTTCTGCAGCCACAGGGGTGAGAAACCCCCCTCGTCCCTCCTCTCCCCGCTCCCAAGCCCGGCGCTGGCTCTGCCCTAATCCCATGACCCCACGCCTGCGAGGGGAACGTGGGGACTTGCGATAAAATCCCTGTGTGCCAAAGTGTGAAATCAGCCAGGAATTCCGTCCAAAAGGAAGAAAAAAAAAATTAAAAAAATAAAAGAGAGAAAAGAGAAAAGCTGCTGCCCCGGGGCTGGTGGGGGATTTCCCCAAAGGAGGAGGGCTGGGAATTCCCTTCCTTCGAGGGACAGGGCTTCAAGAACCAGCCCCCGAAAGATTCAGGGCTCCCGGCTGAACCCGGGGCCGGCGGGACGGGGCAGCGCCGAGGGCGGTGGAGGAGCCGCCACCACGGTCCTGCCCCGCGTCTGCATCCGTCCCCCCGCGCAGCCCCGCGCCCCCGTCCCGGTGCGTGAGAGGCGCCGCGGGGGCTGAGCCGCGGGCCCGGGCTCGCTAAGCCGATTGCGGGAGCTGCGTGTGGCCTGCAGCGGGATTTGTGGAGGTATTTGCTCGTCGGATCGTCTCTCCCCGAGCTGCTGAGCCGTGCGGGGTTTGGAGAACGCTCCCTCTGGAGACGGCAGGAGCCTCCGATGCCGCACAGCAATTATGCCCAAGTCTGACTGTAATCTTTAACGATTTATTCCCAGGGCAACACAATAAACTAAACACACAAAATCCAGGCTGCTGGGAATCCTGGGATCTCCCAGCGTGTGTCTCTGGAGGTTCCGTACTGAAATCTGCCCGTGCTTCCTAAAGCACCAGCTCCCGGAGTCACGGGACTGCCGGAGGAGATGAGCTTCTTTCCCAGGAAGGAGACGGAGCCGTGCGGGGAGGGTGGCGGCCAGCACGGGGCTCCTCAGGGCCACGGGGAGATGCCCTCCCCCGGCACACACCACGCTTTGCCAGCGGACCCGAGCGGGGCCACGCCGGGGCGGCCGCCCCATGGCCCTGACGTCCCCTTGATCCTCCCCACAGCCCCCGGGCCCTGCTCCCCGAGGAGGGGGCTCTGGGGTGACGCCTTGGCCCCGGCACGGCCCCTCCCGCTGCACAAGCCTGAACCGTGGCAGGGCCAAAGGCAGCGAGCTGGGGACGTGGCCCCCCGAGGGGCGGCTTCGCAGGCCCGGGGGCTCCGCAGCTCCCGGGGAGAACAATGGCGCGTCCCTGCCCCGGCCCCTCTCCCAGGGACAACAATGGCGGGAGCTGGAGCTGGAGCCGCCTGAGCTCATCTCCCCCCTGAGAGCCCGGAGGGGGCCGGGGCGGGTGGGGGGCCGCAGGCTGTGCCACAAAGGCTCCCCCCCCCAGCTCTGCTCCTCACGCATGGAGGGGCCTCGCTCCCACCCCGGCGCAGCTCCGCGCCCACCCCCGGGGAGACCGTTCGGGAGGGAAACGCTTCTGGCGTTTTGGGGGTACAGAGAGCCCCCCCCCGGCTCCCCCCAGGCCCCCTTCGCTGCTGCCCCGTGGGGTGGGGATGCGCGGCCCCCTCCTCGCTGCAGACCCCCCCTCCAGCGGCTTTGTGTCTCGCTGTGCCAGGGCATTGTCTGCGGGGGAGAGACCCGCCGGAGTCAGCCCGAGGTCAGGCAGCAGCTCCCCGCACCCCCCCTGCAGAATCCCGGGGGGAAACCGGGCTGCGGCTTCCGCTCCAGAGCACCGGGGGGGCATCACCCCCAGCACCACCGGCCCGCCAGCCCGCTCCAAAACCGCCGTGGGGCTGAGTCTTTGTCCCGGCTGTGGAGGAGGTGGGTGGGCAGAGGGCTCCCGGGGGGAGGGACGGCCCAACCTCGCTATTAGACATCAGAGAGTCTCCACCGGGAGCTCCCCGGGAGAGCTCAGCCCCTCGGTTCCCCGCGCACGGACTGACAGACCCCGGTGACGGGGCACCGGACTGTCCCCTCCCCAAGGCCGCGGGGGCGGGTTCCCCCCCGCCCTGCCCGCAGACCCCCGGGGGCAGCGCTGGCACCGGGACCCCCGGAGGGGCAGAACCGGGACCCCGGGAGCAGGACCCGGGACGAGGCGCAGGGGGCTGAGACCCCCAGGGCAGGGACCGGGGCGGGGGAAGCAACGGCCGGGACCCCCCCGGGAGCAAGTGCGGCCGCGTCACCTGCGGGTCCCGCCGGGGCCGGTGCAGGGGCCGGGACCGGGGCCGGGGCCGGGGCCAGGCCGGTCCCTGCCCCCGCCAGGCTCCACCCCGGGCGGTGCGGGATAAAACTTGGGGCACCTCCCCGGCAGCTCCGCGTCAGGGCTGCGCTCGGGCCGGCTCCAGCGCTCGGGAGGGGGCACCGCACCGCGACCCCCCCCTCCCCGGGAACTTTCTGGGGCCTTTTCCTCCCTCCGGAGGCAGCTCAGCCCCGGCCGCGCCGGGGACCCGCGGGGCCGCGCTCCGGGCTCGGTGAGTGGGGCTGGGCCGGGCTGGGGGGGCGCGGGCCGGACTTTTGGGGGAGAAGGGGGGGGTCCGCGGACCGGGGCGCGCTCGCTCGCTTTTCCCGGGGGGGCCCCACTCCTCGGGGCAGAGCCCACCCGCTCCCGTCGGGACTCGCCGTTTCCCCGGTCACTCGGGGCTTTGCGGCCCTCGGGGCACGGGCTCCCCTCGCTCCGGGGACCCCAAGTGCGGCCTCCCCCGGGGGGGGGGGCGTCCCGCTCAGCCCCCCCATCGCGTTCCGGGGAGCGGCCCCTCGCGCCCCCCCACCCCCGGGGTGCCGTCGTGGGGGGCTGCCCGGGGTGTTTCGCTCCGTGTCGGCGGGCGGGCAGCGGCCCCCGGGGCTCACCGCGGCCGGGCTCCCCGGTGTCTCGGCGAGGGCTCCCAGGACCCCCCCCCCGCGGGGCCCCCCCCGGGCGCAGGAGGAGCGGCGGGGCCGGCAGAGGGCGCCCGCGCTTTGCTGACTCATAGCCCCCCCCCCCCCCCCGGGGCCCCCCCGGTAGAGGGGGCCGGGCCGGGCCGGGCCCCGGGGTGTCCGTTCCACCCCCCCGGGCTGGGTCCCCGCCGCGGGATTTAGCGGAGGAGGGGGGGGGGGATGTGGGGGTGGTGTGGGGGAGCTCAGCCCCGCGTCCGGGCAGTTCCCCGTAGCTGTAACGGCGTCACCGGGAGGGTGACCGGGCGGGTGCGTGTGACCGGGCGGGTGCGTGTGACCGGGCGGGTGTGCCCGGCTGCGGGTGACTCTGCGTGTCCGTGTGCCCCCCCCGCCCTTTCCGCCTCGGTGTCCCCGCGTCACTCGCCTCCGGCGGGCGGTCCCCTCCCCTCCGCGGCCTCCTCCGGTGCGGGGGCCGCTCACCGCACCCCCTCCCGCCGCCGCCTGCCCGTGTCCCGCCTTCACCCCTCCGGGCCCTGCACCCCCAGCCCCGGCGGGTCCCCGGGTAGGGGCAGCCCCGCACCCCGCCGGTCGTTGGGGGCTGCCGGGCGCTGCCGCCCCCCCCCGGCCGGGCCGGAGCCCCCCGCCGCTGCCCCGGGGCCCCTTTGTTGCGGCCCGGGGTTGTGAATGGCCCCGGGGGGGGGCGGGGGGGGGGGGCGGGGCCGCGCGGCCGCGTGGGCGGGAGGAATCCGGCCGGGCCGCCCCGCCCACCCCGAGCCACGTGGGGAGCCGCTGCCCGTCTCCTATTGGCTGACACCGCGGATGTCGGGGCGTTCGGCGCTTTCCCATTGGCTGCGGCCGCCGGAGGAGCCCGAGTGAATGAGGGCGAGGCCCCGCCCGCGGGACGTTGCTACATTGTAACTTCCCCCCCGCCCTCCCCCCCCCCCGCTCCCACGGCAGCGCGCGGCGGCGGCCGGTTCGGCGGGTCCGGCCCCAAAGAGAGGAGAGGGGGGAGCGAGCGGCCTCCCCGCCCCTCGCCGTGGCCTCCGGGCCCGCACCCCGCCCCCAGGAACCCCGCACGGAGGGAGCGAGCGGCGGAGGGAGAAAGAAAGGAGGCGGCGGGCGGGCAGCGAGCAGGCAGGGAGCGGGCAGGGAGCGGGCAGCGGGCAGGGCAGGCAGCGAGCGGGCAGCAGGCAGGGCAGCGGGCAGGCAGGGCGGGCAGCGCCGCTTCCACCGCCCCCCCCTCCCGTAGGCAGCCAGCGCCGCCTCCCCTCGCCCCGCCAGCAGCGGGAGAAAAACGGGAGATTAATTTTTTTTTTTGCTATTTTTTTTTTAACATTTTATTTATTTCGCCTGGGCCGCGGAGGGCCCGGCCGGTGCCAGCCCGGCCGCGGGGATCACCCCTTCCCCGCCCTCCCTCCCTCTTTTCCCCGGCCCCCGCACGGGAGGACTCGAAGCGGAGCCGGAGTTCCCGTGGCTACCGCCGGGGCGAGCGGCGGAGCGGGCCCCGCTCCCTCCTTTGTCCGCTCCCCCCCCCCCTCCTCCGCCGCTCCCGCCTCGCCCCCCCGGCACCGACCGCCGTTTCCCCCCCCCCTCCCCGCAGCTCGGCGGATGGACCCGCAGCCCGGCGCCAGGAGCTGCAGCCGCGGGGCTCCCGCCTGCGAGGTGGTCCCGAACGAGCCCCCCATGAACCTCTACATCCACACCACCACCGGGACCCGCTATGAGCTCTCGGTGCCCGCCGAGGAGACGGTGGAGGGGCTGAAGCGGCGCCTGTCCCAGCGCCTCAAGGTGCCCAAGGAGCGGCTGGCGCTGCTGCACAAAGAGAGGTAGGCAGGGCTCGGCTCGGCTCGGCTCGGCCCGGGGGGGGGCCCGCCGGGGTCTCCATCCCCCGCCCCGGCAGCGGGGCTGGGCGCGGGGGCGGCCCCTCGCACCGGGCTCGGCACCGCACAAAGGCTCCCGCCCCCCTTCCCCCCCTGCCTGGCCCCATTCCTCCGCGGGTCGGGGAAGGGGGGGGGGAGCAGCAGCCCGGGGGGCCGCGGGCGGGGGCGAGACGGGGGCCGGGGCGCAGGGAGGGAGGGGGGGGGGCTCCGGGCCGTGCCGGGGACCGGAGCGCGGCCGCCGCCCCCCCCTCGCCGGGGCTCCTTTGTGGGCGGCGGGCCCGGCCGTGCCCCGCGGGGGCCCTGCCCTTTGTTCTGGGCTCAACTTCGGCGGCGGCGCGGCCCGGCCCCCCCCTCCCCTTCACCGAGCCCCCAGCGCTGGGAGGGCCGGGGGCGGCTGCGAGGAGAGAAGGGGGGGGCGGGGGGGGTCGGTCCTTTGTCTGCCAAAGGGCCGGGGCGAGGGGGCTGCGCGGCCCCCCCCAAGGGGTGCGGGGACCGAGGGGGGCCAGGCTCCCCCCCCGCCCCGCGCTGTGCTCAGCCCCGGCCTGGAGTAACTTGGGGAGTCTCGCCCGGATCGGGGACGGGAAGCGGGGGGGGGGGGGCACGTCCATCTGCCGGCACCTCCGGGGCCGGGGGGGGCACGTCCCCCCGCGCCGCCTCCCCCACCCCACGCTGGTCCCAGCTCCTTTCCCACACCCGTGGGCAGGTTTCCTGTGCCACGAAGCCCCGTGGGCCCCCCCCAGCCCCTGACCGGCTCCTTGCCCCAGCTCGGTCAATGGCTGCAGCACCCCTCGGCCCTGCCCCGCACCCCCCATGCACGCTGCACAGAGCCGGGGTACCCCGGGCCCCCCCCGGGGTGCAGGGGGCTGACGGGGAAGAGGCCGCAGGGTGCAGGGCCCCCTCCTGCCTCTCAGGTGTTGGAAACACTTGGGGTGGGGGTGCTTGAGGGGGCTCAGTCCTCGGGGAGCAGCCAGGCTTGCAGCTGGTGTGTGTGTCCCCCAATTTATGCCCCCCCCACATCAGTGCACGTAGCTGGGGCTGCACTGACCTCGCCTCTGACATCTCCCCCCTCTCCCCCCAGCCGGCTCAGCTCTGGAAAGCTGCAGGACCTGGGGGTCGCGGAAGGCAGCAAACTGACGCTGGTGCCCACCGTGGAGGCCGGCTTGATGGTGAGCAGCGTGTCCCTGCGGCTCCCCCCCCCCCCCTCCTCCCTCCCACTCGTGCCCATCTATTATTAAAGCCCCCGGCGAGGATGCGTTGGCCACCCCGCGGCTGCCCCAGCCCTGGCCCAGGAGGCCACGCCGGTCTGGGCACGGCAGCAGGTTTAATATTTCGCTGCTTTTCTCAGGGCTTGTGTAGAAATAGTGGAAGTGACATGTCATCCCTCCCCTCCTGCCGCACAGACGCCCCCTCCTTCTCTGCATTTGTAATGTTAATCCCCCCCTCCTCCTTTTTTTTCCTTTTTTTTTTTTTTTTTCCAGTCCCAGGCGTCCAGGCCAGAACAGTCGGTGATGCAAGCGCTGGAAAGCTTAACTGAAACTCAGGTGAGAGGCTCGATGCACCCCCCTGAGACAAAGGCGGCTCCGCGGGGCGGCGGGGGGGGGATGACAACACTGCTGTGACCTGACCTCGCTCCCCCTCCCGAAGGGTTTTGGTGTTTAGTGCCCCGTTTAGGTTTCACCTTCAGCAGGGGTTGGGAGTGCTGAGGGTGGTGCCCGGGGCGGGCACCGTCATCCTGCGCAGCGCCGGGCGCGGGGAGGTCCCACGCTGCCGCTCGCAGCCCAAACACGCCGGCAGCGGCGAGGGCAGAGGCGCTGGGAGGTGAAGTGACTCAGTCAAGGTCACGCAGCAGGTCGGCGGCAGAGCCAGGCGGCCCAGGGCCCTGCCTGGGGGGTGCGAGGCCTCAGCCCCCCCCCCCCTGCAGCCACCCACCCTGCACTGCACAGGCAGGGCTGCCTGCCTGCCCCCCGTGGAGGGGGGCCACTGGGATGTGCCGGGGGGCTCATGGGGCCACTGGGCCATGCTGGGAGCTCGTGGGGCTGCAGAGCCCGGCTTCTCCTCCCCCTCTCCTTGGAGCCGTCCTTGGGAGGGGGGTGTTGGGGGGGGAATTGGCCGTGCTGGGCTATTCTGGCAACCTCCGTGCGCCTGCTCGGTGGCCTTGGGCTGGGGCGCCCGGGTGCCGAGGAGGGGGTGCGGGGGGGGCGGCGGTGCTGGCGGGGGCCGTGTTTAGAATAACTGCGAAGTTTCTTGGCGGCTGGCGGGGCGGCCTCCAGCGCGGGAGGTGTCGTGGGGGGGTCCCTCCGCCCGCGTTCCCAGGGCTGGGTGCGCGCGCAGCCGCCGGCTGCCTGCCGCGAAGGTGGAATTTACCCCCAGCCGCGCAGGCCCTGGCTTCTTTGTTTTCAGTCTCTTTATTATTGCTGTTAAACTCTTTCCTTCCTTTCCGGCCAATGCTGCAGCTTATTTTTTTTAAAGGGTTTTTTTTCCACTTTTTTTTTTTCTCTTTTTAACCTGCCTCGCTGCCTTTGGAGGAGGGGGCTGAGCCCCGCGCTGTGCCGGGGCCAGACAGGGGGGTTGGCGGGGGCACGGCTGTGCCCGCGGTGGGGACGTGGCTGCCCTGTGTGGGGGAACCTTCGCTGACCCACCGTGCCCTTGGCTGCCCGGGGTGACCTTGACTTTCGGCAGCTGGTTTAACCCTGTGTGGGCCACGGGGGTGAGCTTGGAGCTGGAGTCCTGTGCCAGAGGCTGGTGCCCGCCTCTGCCCTCCCTTGCCAGGGTGCCCGGGCAGCCCGGTGCGGCGCGGGGTGCTGCCTGTCCCGGTGGGGGTGCAGAGCTGTGGGAGGGGGCTGGTTCTGGCAGCCCACCCCGGGGGTCCCGGGGCACATCCCGGCCCCATCGCTCAGGCTGTGCAGCTCCCGCCGGGGTGGGCAACGAGGTGGGGTGTCCTGGGGAGCAGCAGGGCCAGGGAGCTGCCCAGAGCAGGGGGGACTTGGGGTCCCCCCGCATTTGTGGGGGCAGCTGTTCCTGGCCCCACAGTGCCCTGTACAGCTCCCGTGGGGCAGGTGGCCGTGGTCCCTCCGGAGGCATTTTGGGGGGTGGCCACGGTTTGGTGGCCCCGGTTTTCCCCTCGAGGCTGTGCCGGGCGGGCCGGGGTCTGGCAGCACGGGCGTGCCGCGGCGCTGCCTGCGGGCAGCGGCTCCTGCCCACGGCAGGTTCCTCCCGGGTCGGTGATTCAGGAAGCCGGGGCTGCGCAGGAGGAACCGCCAGCACCTGGGGGGTGGAGGGCGGGGGGGGGCAGGAAACCACTCCTCTCATTCATGCTTTGCTCGGCTCTGCCTGCGTCACGCATCCTCCGGCAGCGCAGGCAGAGCTGCGCCGACTTCCTCTGGGGGTGGCGAGGGGGGGGCCGGGGCGCTGCCACCCCCTCCCCACCCAGGTGCCTTTGGGGAAGTGGCTGCGGGGCCGGAGGTGACGCTGCGCCCCGGGGTCTTCCTGGAAGGGCTTTGCTGCGCTTCCTTCTGCCGGGGGGGGGGCTCGGCGGTGCCCCCGCTTTCCAGGGAGCCCCCGGCCCCGGGCGGGCAGCTGGCGGCTGATCCCGCAGCCTCGGCTCTTCCTTCCCCCGGTCCCTCCGCCCGATTGTGGGGTGGAGGGGGGGGACACACGGGGACACATCCTGCCCAGCTCGGCCCTACTGGGGTGGGGGGCTGGGGGGGCTCTGGCCCTCTGCCCTCCTTGGCACGGGAAAACCCCCCGGGCTGTGGTGGGACCCGGCTGTCGGCTGCAACTGCGCCCGGCTGGAGAGGCTGCGGGGGCTGGGGGGGCATTTCCTGCTCCCCCCTCACCCCCCCATCCTCGATCTGGCCCTGCCTTTCCCCTCCGGATCTGCCAGGAACCGAAGCAGGACAGCTTGCCTGCGTTTTGGGGGGGCTGCTGCCCTCCCCGCTTGGGGCAGGGCCTGGCTGGAGGCAGCTCCTGCTCTCCACCAACCCCCGGGGGGGGGTCCGGGGGTGTCTGGGGCTGGGGGCCGGGGTGACGCGGGGCCAGGCGTTGGAGCAAGGCGGGAATGCGGCGTTCTCTGAGTCATCCGCGTTTCTGAGAAGCAGCCGGGAGACACTTGCCCCGTCCCTGTGGGCCCCGAGCCCGGCACGGCACAGCCGGGTCCCTAGGCAGGGCTTGGCAGGAGCCCAGGGGGACCCCTGAGCACGGGGGGGGGGGGGGGGGGCTTTGGGGGGGCCCAGTGGTCCCAGAGCCCTCGGTGGGGCCGTCAGGCCCCCCCAGGCTGGGAGGGACGGGGCCGTGGGCGGCCGAGCAGGCGGCTGGGTGGGACGTGTTTGCATTGGAGCGGCCTGGTTTCGCCGGGAGGGGGGTTGGCAGCGGCGTGGGGGCGGGTGCTGGGAGCCCCGGAGCTGCGGTCCCGCCGGGCCTGGGCCACCACCGGGACCCAGTTGGCTCAGCGCCGCGGCCGAGCCCCTGGCTAGCCCAGGGTGGGTGCGCGGGAGGCCCTGGGACCCCCGCGCCTGGGGAGTGTGGGGGGGGTGTTATTTGGAGTGCGCTGGGAAGCGCCCGGCAGCGTGGGTTTGGGGTGCTCTGGTTTCTCCCGACGCTGGCGAGGGGTCAGGCAGGGCGCAGGCAGGGCGCAGGCAGGTGTGAGTCACATGGAGGGGAGGCGGCCTCGGGTGCTGCTGACGTCAGGAGGCCCCGGGGAGGCGCACGGGGCTCCCCTGAGCGAGGGCAGCCGGGGTGCCAGCCCTGGTGGAGGGTGGGTGCCCCTGCCCTGGCTGCCCCCCCCCCCCCCCCCCCCCCCCCCCCGCCGTGTGCAGGATGGGACCGGGGGGGGCTGCGGGAAGACCCTGCTGCCCACTGAGGGTCTCGGTGGGGAGAGGGATTGGAGCTGCCCCCCCATCCTGGGCACAGGGCTGGGCTCTGCTCGGTGTGAGGTGGGGGGGTCTGGTCCCCTTCCAGGGCTGGGAGAGTGGCGTGTGGACCTGGCTGGGGGAGGGGGTGTCTGTGTTTGCCCTGTGGGGAACATCCCACCGACGCTGGCTCCGTGGGCAGCCGCTGCCTGCTGCTGCCTGCTGCTGCCTGCCCGGGCCGCGCTGCCCGCGGGGGCTCTGTGCTGCAGTCGTGATGCCGAAGGGGCTGTCGCGGGGGGGGGGGGGGGGGTGGGCCGCGTCTGTCCCCGGCTGTGGTGGGCAGGGAAACTGAGGCAGAGCCTGGGCCGGGGGGCAGGCGGGGGGGCCGGGGGGCAGGTGGGGGGGCCGTGGCGACGCTTTCCCAGGTGCCGTGTTCACGCACACGCGTGTGCACCCGCCCGAGCGCCCGCCCGCTGTCCGCTCCCACCCCCTCGCCCCGTAACCTCCGTGGCCAGAGCCGCAGTGTCTCCTTCACGCCCACCCCTTCCTCTGCAGCCTCCGCCTGACACGCTCGGGGCTTTGCTGCTGGTATTTTTAAAGCTGCTTTTCCCACGGCTTCTCAGAACCGGCCTCCGCTGGAACGGGGCGCGGGGGAGCGGGGGGGGGGGGGGGGCACGAAGGGGGGGCCGTGCTCTGCAGAGGTGCCGGCCCTTGGCTGCGGGAGGTCAGGGGGGTGAAGGGGGGGGGGAGCGCAGCTCTGCAGGACCCCTTACCTGGTCCTGCCGCGGGTGCCGGCTGCACCCCGAAGGTGCCGGGGGGGTGTGGGTGGGTGACGTCTGCGGGAGCCGTGCACGGCGCTGCACGTGATGAGCTGGGGAAGCCGGGCCCCGCTGCGCCCCAGAATAGCGTGGCTGGAGGGGGGGGGCGGCGGTGGTGGCGTCATCCCCATTAGCTGTGACCCGGTGTCCTGCCCACAGCCCTGCCTGCCGTGAGCCTGCGCCCTCCAGCCGGGCTGGGGGGGGGGGGTGAGAGGCACAAACCGCACCCCCCCCGCAGCACACGCAAAGGCGTGGAGGGGGGGATGGATGTGGAATGTGGGGGGATGCTGAGCGGAGCTGGGGGGGCTCCCCCATTCCCCAGCACAGATGTCGAGTGATTGATGCATCCGGGGGGTGCTGAGTGATGTGCTGGGGTGGGGGGGGGGGGAGCAGGTGTTGGGGATTGGGGGCCCCCCCCCCCCTCCCTCCCCAGCCAGGACCAGGGCAGGGTCAGGCCCCAGCTCTTGTCTCTGCGCTGCAGCTGCTCCATCACCTGCCTGTGCCGGAGCCTCAGGGGCGGGCAGGGGCAAATCCTGCCTGCGCAGCCGCTCCGCCGGGCCTGCCCCCCCCTCGGGCTGTGTTTGGAGTGGGGGGGGGTGATGTGGGCTGCCCTCCCCTGCCTTTCCTGCCTGATAGCCCCAAGTCACGGCAGCAGGCATGGCAGGGACCCGGCATGTCCTCACCTGCCCCCTCCCCAGCCCCCCCCAGCAAGGGAGCTCGCTTCCTGTGCTGGGGGGGGGGCAGCCCCCCCCCCAACTGCTCCCTGGGCTGGCCGGAGGAGTGCTGCTGGCCCCGGGGGTGGGTGTGCAGCAGCGTGGCAGCCCTGGCTGCGGCCCCTGCCTGGCCCTGCCCGCCGGGCTGCGGCGGGGGGGTGGGGGGGCCCAGCCCGGCGGTTTTGTGCTGGGAGATACAGGGCGGGGAGAGAACAATCCCCCCCCCTCGGCGCCGTCAGCTGGTGGAGCTGGCACCGCACTGGGGTCGCACGGGGACGATGGCCGGGCTCGCCGGGCTGGCACTGCCGCGGCCCCGGGAAAGGGCTGGTGGGGTCGGGGGGTGGGGGGGTCACCCCTTCGCTGCCCGAATGACCCGATCGCGTGGGACAGGAGCCCATCCCCTTGCTCGGCACCGGGGGGGGGGGAGTCTCTCTGCGTGCCAGGACTGACCCCCAGCTCCTTCTCTCCTCAGGTCAACGACTTCTTGTCGGGCCGGTCGCCGCTGACCCTGGCGCTGCGCGTGGGCGACCACATGATGTTCGTGCAGCTGCAGCTGGCGGCGCAGCAGAGCAGCGGGCAGCTCCAGCACCGGCACCTCATCGCCAGCCGCGGCGAGGCGGGGGCCGCCGCCAGCCCCCACTGCCGCACGCTGCACGGCGGCGCCGGCTCCGGCTTCGCCCGCATCCCCGTGGTGCCTGCCTGCCAGCAGAGCCCGGCCCCCAGCCCCGCGCCCGCCGCGCCGGCCCCCCCCATGTACTGTAACGCCCCCCACCCCGCTCCCGTCACCGCCGGCATGTTCCGGTCGCACGGGGCCAGCGCGCAGACGGTGAACAGCAGCGTCGTCTCCTCCTGCTCGGAGGTGAGCGGGGACTGGGGGCTCCCAGTGCCTTTTGGGGAGGGGGGGTGGGGTGAGGCTGTGCAGTGCCCTGCCCTGGCGATGCTCTGCCCTGCCTCAGTTTCCCCACGCACGGGACAAGGGGGTTCCCCTGCCCAGTTTGCAGAACGTCCCCCCCTGTTGTCCCGGGAGGGGCTCAGGGACAGGGTGGAAGCCAGGACTTTGTTCTGTCCATCTTCAGGAGCTGCGCTCGCTGGCTCCCCCGGCTTGGTGGGGGAGTTGGGGGGTGACTGCCCAGACCCCCAGCGCACAGAGGGGTGGGAGAGCCAGTTCCTCCTGTCCCAGTAAAACTGGGGCTGCTGGTGCCTGCTGGACCCCGCTCCCTGCCTGGGGCTGCCACGGGGGTCTCCTGGCATGACCCGGCCGTTTGGTGGGGGGGGGGGGGCAGGAGGGCCGGAGCGGGGCTGTGTGCCCCCCCCGATGCCCCAGCACAACCCTGACGTGTCTCTGTCCCGCGCAGGTGGACTGCGGCGCCCGCGGCAGCACCCCCCCGGGGAGCAGCCCTGCCCCCACGGCCCGGTCCCGCAAACCCGGCGCGGTCATCGAGAGCTTCGTCAACCACGCGCCGGGGGTCTTCTCAGGGACCTTCTCCGGTACGTGGCGCTGAGCCCCCCCTGACCCCCCAACGGCTGCGGTGGAGGGGATGGAGGCGGCGGGAGGGGGGGATGTGGGTCTTGGGGGGGAGCTGCTCATCTCACACCCACCTCTCCCCCCCCCACCCCGGCCCTGCAGGCACTTTGCACCCCAACTGCCAGGACAGCAGCGGGCGGCCGCGGCGGGACATCGGCACCATCCTGCAGATCCTGAACGACCTCCTCAGCGCCACGCGACACTACCAGGGCATGCCCCAGTCCCTGACGCAGCTCCGCTGCCAGACGCAATTCTCCTCCTCCTCTTCCTCCTCCTCCTCCTCCTCGCCTCCTGCCTCCCCGGACCTCGCCACCAAAACTACCTCAGAGCCGCTGCCGGCGGCCGCGGCCTCCCCGCCCCTGCACCCCGTCGTCCAGTGCCAAAGCCAGATCCGGATGTGCAAGCCCAGCGGTAAGCCCGGCTGCCTTCACGGGGTGGGGGGGGGCTGGGGGGGCTACTGCTGGCCCCCGGGGTCGCCTCGGCCGGCCGCGCTGCCCACACGCTGCCCAGCGCCCGGGCTCTGGGTTCGGCACCTCCCGCGTCCTGGGTCTGTGGGTGTTCGTGGCCGAGGTGGGCAGAGAGGGGCTGGGGAGCCCCTGCAGCCCCCCCAGGCCAGAGCTGACCCCCCCACCCCCTGTTTTTGCACAGGGGTCCCTCCCCACGACGCCCGATGCTGGAGTTCGCTTCAGGCCTTTGGGTTTTATATATAATTTTTTTCCCCTGTAACGACTGGCTGCTCGCGCAGCGAAGCACCCCAGGGCTCTGCCCGCTCCTGCCTGCAGCGGAGGGAGCAGGCAGGGGGCTGGCAGGCAGGGTGGGGCTGGGGGCCCCCCCCATCCTCCCCCTGGCTGAGTGATTGACAGGTGTCACTCAGGGCAGGGTCTCTGCAGGGGGGAAGGTTGTCTCTGTCTCCCCTGCAGAGACAAAACTGGGGGGTGCGGGGGGGTGCTGGCAGCGCACGGGGGGGGGGCAGGTGGCTGCCGTGTCCCCGTCTCTGTCCCCGCTCCCCCGGGAGCTCCGGGCCTGTCCCCGCTGCAGGGGTGGAGGTTTTTTTTGGGGGGGACAGGGGACACCCAGACTCTGGCTCCTCGCCCACCTCCCCATTTGCAAACCCACCACGGGCCTGGGGGCGAAGGTGGGTTTGGCTGGGGGGGGCCCCCCCAGGGCGTGGCGGGCGGCTCCCGCGGCCCCCCCAGGCGGTTTGGGGTGCACACCTGCACGCCCTGAGGCCGGAAGGCACCCGAAGGCGCCCGCCCCGGCCCCCCCCCCTGTGATTTGCTTAGAGAAAAGAAGTGAAACCGCCGGTGCTGGCCGGGGGGGGGGGCTCGCCCTCCCCTCTGGGTTTTCTCTTCCTTCTCTCCTGGCCGAGGGGCGTCCGGGCCCCCCCCGGGGGCGGCTCCGTGCCGGCTCCCAGCCCTCGGTGACGTGGCCACGACCCCAGCGCAGCCAAACCCCCCCCCCGGGGCCACCCCCGCCTCTCCGCGGGGTGTGTTGGTGGGGGAAACCTGTCCCCCCCCGCCCCAGGCCCCATCTGGGCTCACCCCGCTCGGGCCCCCTTGGCCCCTTTGCTCATTTTTGTGTGGAATTCCCAGCACGGGGGAGAGAGACACCCCCAAACCCCCCCCAGCCCCGCGCCGGCATCCAGCCCCGCCACCGCATGGCTCTGCCTGGTGCCAGGACCCCTCCTCCGCCCCGGGGGGGGGTTGTTTGGGTTCACAGGGGGGTTGTCCCCCCGCTCCTGCCGTCCGTTCCCACCCACGGGCCGGGGGGCGATGCTGGAATTTCGGGGGGTTCACGTGGGGCCGCCGGAGCCCGTTTGGTGCTGACGGTGCCGCCGTGTCCCTGTGTGGGGGAAACTGAGGCCGGAGGGAAGCCGGGTCGCTCTGTCCCCTTGGCGTGGCTCTGCCGCAGCCCGACCCCCCCTCCCGGCCGCTGCGGGTGGGGGTTCGGTGCTCCCAGCCCCCCGCAGCTGCTCTCTGGGCCAAGTTTGTTCTGGAGCGGGATCCCTTTTTTCCTCTTTCCCCAGCGCTGGAGCCCACGTCTGGAGCTTCAATTGTTCGTCCTCCCACGCGCCGCAGCGGGGCCAGGCCCGCACCGGCTGCCGTGCCGCGGCGGGGGGGGGCAGCCGGGCTGCTGCCGCCCCTCCCTCGCTGGGGAAATGCCCCCCCCGCTTTGGGGCAGCCCCCCAAAAAGGGGCTTCTCCCCAGCAGGGACCGGCCGCCCCGCGGTACGCGGCTTTTTGGGGGTGTCCGTGCGTCCGTGCTGGGTTGGGGGGTCGCGGGTGATTACAGGCAGCCCCCCGCCCCCTCTGTGACCCCCCTCCCCACTTCTGCCGTTGCAGGGGACCGCTTGCGGCAGACGGAGAACCGGGCGACGCGCTGCAAGGTGGAGCGGCTGCAGCTGCTGATGCAGCAGAAGCGGCTGCGCAGGAAGGCGCGCCGGGACGCGCGGGCGCCCTACCCCTGGCTGCCCAGCCGCAAGGCCGCCCGCACCAACAGCAACAGCAGCGTCTCCAGCGAGGGCAGCCTGGACCTCGACTTCGAGGACTCGGTGTGGAAGCCGGAGGTCAAGGCGGACATGAAATCGGAGTTTGTCGTAGCATAAGAGCCGTGTCGGCCCCCGGGGAGGGGGGTCCCCCCGCTCCCGGTGCCGTTGCTGTTGGCGTGGGCCAGATCTCCTCTAGATTCGCCATCTCCTGCGACCGGACGCCGCGGGGCCGACCCTGCCCGCACCGGGGGAGCCTCACACCCCCCACACACACACCCACTTCCCCCCCCTCCCGCCCCCCCCCGGCTTGGTTGGGTTTGGGGAGATGGGGGGAGCAGGCAGGAGCTGCTGGCCCCCTCCCTGGCTGGGAGCGGGGGGTGTCCCGGCACCCGGGGGGGGGCCCTGGGGGATATCAGAGCTGCTGCTTTGCTGCGAAGAGGGGTGCAGCGGGGTGGGCTCCGACCCCCCCGGCGTGTGTGTGTGTGGTGTTCCCCCCCCCCTCCCCGGTGCAAGCAGGAGGAGATGAAGTCTCTTTCGGAGGTGCTGGGGCCCCCCCGGGTTTGGGGGCCATTTGTTTTCCTTCCCTTCTATATGTAGCATTGCTCGGCTGCGGGGCTGGGCCCCCCCCGGGTGGCTGGGGGGGACACGCGTGTGCCTGGGTGCCACCGGCCCCGCTGCCGCAGCCAGGGTTGGGGGGGGGAGGGGGCTTTGTTTTGGGGTGGGTTTTCATTTTGTTTTTGGAGGGAAAAGAAATGGCGCCTTCCCTCCGTGGCTGAGACCAACTTCCGAGTCGCTGGACTCTTTCCCGCCCACCTCTTGGTGCGTTGGATTTTCTTTTTTAACTTAAAAAAGAAGAAGAGGAAAAAAAAAAAAAAGATTAAAAAAATAATGAATAAATAAACCCAGTACTCGGTCATGGCTGTCCGCAAGCCGTGGGGCTAATATTTATAGACATTAATTACCCGACTGAGCCAATACTGACATAGTCTTGCATAGGCCGTAGAAATCCTTTTTCTTGTCCGACTTTGATTTTTTTTTTTTTTTCGTCAGGAGATC
This sequence comes from Strix uralensis, assembly GCF_047716275.1. Lineage (NCBI taxonomy): Eukaryota > Metazoa > Chordata > Aves > Strigiformes > Strigidae > Strix > Strix uralensis. The sequence continues at coordinate 6,381,740 of NC_133998.1, read as the reverse complement.
TGTGCAAATAGAGAACCCATGTGATGTGTTTTTTGTCTGTAAAAGTCTTTTTTTTGTGTGTTTCGGGGAGGGGGGGGTGGGGGGGAGAGCGAGGCTTTCGGTCTTTAATATTTTATTTTTTATTTTTGAAATAAATTTGGGCAGTCTGGATGCAACTGTGCCTGCCTCTGCTGTCAGGGGGGAGGGGTGGGACAAGGGGCCCCCCCTTTCTCTCAGAGTCGTCAATGGCCCGGCCTGTGTTCAGCACTACACGTGTGTGTGCACCCCCTGCACACGCGTGACTGTGCACACGCATGATCACGCACACGCAGCTGCCTCCATCGCTCCCCCAGCCCTGCAGGCGTGTTCAGCGCCGCACACACGTGCCTGCAGCCGTGCCCGGGTGCACACGTGTGTGCCCAGGTCTGTGCATACATGTACAAGCGTGTGCGCACCCGCCTCCGCGGGATGGAGAGAAACCTGAAAGAGCAGGGGGGAGGTGACGGAGCTGGGGGTCCCCTCGCGCTGGACCCCCACCCTGGCCCGCAGGGACGTGCCGGGTTCGGCGTTTCCAGGCCCCGCCGGTGCTGGCCCGACCGGGTGAGCGCGGTGCCGGCCGTGCCGACGTGCTCAGCCGCTGCCCCGAGGAGCCGGGCCGGTTCCACCAGCCGGGCTGGCCGCGGGTGCTGGCACCCTTCAGCCCTCCTGCGTCACGGCGGGGTGGCCGCGGGCCGGGGCGGAGGGGTTGGTGGCCACGAACCCGCTGCCGCCCCGATGCCCCGGTTCCATCCCCGGGGCCTGGCATGGCTGTGCCTCAGTTTCCCCACCTGCAGCTGCAGGTTGGTTCGCCCACCCCAGGGAAGGTGACGGGGGGGGGATGGCCCTGGGGACACGCGTTGGTGCCATCCCACCCACAGGTGCCCACTTCCCCCGGCCCCTTCAGCTCCCAGGGGTTGGGGGGAGGCCCCTGGGGTCTCTGGGAACAAACCATGGGGGGCCAGCGGGGCTCGGGGTGTCAGTGGCTGCGTGGTGCCATGTCTGGGGGACGCTGGGCTGGAGCACCCCCCCGTGCTGCGCTTCTGCACCCATCACTGTGACACAGTGGGTGCCAGCACCCCCAGCTACCCTGCACATGCTGGGGGGTGGCAGTGTGGCCCTGGGGGAATGGGGGGGGGGGGGGGGGGCGCTGAGCTGTGGGGCTGTTATTTGGGGAGGGGGCAGCAGTGGCTGCCCGTGTCCCCTGTGCATGCACCCCGTCCAGCCCTGTCCCTGCACCCTAGGGACTGTGGGGGGGGACAATCCAGAGCCCCCCCGGGGGACCCAGCACCCCGTGGACAGGACAGGATTGTCTGGCTGGGGCTGGCGGCTCTTCCCATGGGGGAACACCCGGGGGGGGGGGGGGGGGGGCCCGGCCGTAGGGCTGGGGGGGGCTTCGCTGGACCCTGAGCCCTTGGGGGCAGCTGAGCGCCGGAGGAAGCCAGGGCCGGGAGAGGAAGTGGCTCCGGTTCCTGCGGTGACATGTGTGACACCGGGCGCCCCGCTGCCAGCGCCCCGCTTTGACGTCATTTCGGGTAGAGGCGCCCTGGGCCGCCCCCCCGACACCCCCGGCCCGCGCCGCTCGCGCCAAATTTGGCAACGGGAAGAGGAGCCGCTCGCCGCCGGGAGCAGGCGGCAGAGGCCTTTTAAGGCAATCGCTGCCCGGCCGGGCACGCGTGGGGACGCACACGCGTGTGCACGCTCCCACCCACCTGTTTGCACGTGGGCACGCGCCCGCCCGACACGTGTGTGCGCGGAGGGACACACGCAGGCAGGCAGCCGCGCGCGGGGGTGCGCACGTAAACAGTCACACTGCGGGGGGACCCCCCCAGCCCCCCCGACATCAGCTCCGATCCTGTGGACTCAGCTCAGGGGCTGGGGGGCCCTGGGGGAACTGGGGGAGCTGTGGGGACGGGGGCCTGGGGTGCCAGTTGTGCAGGGACAGCCCGGACCCCAAAGCGCGGCACAGCACGGCACGGCGCAGTGGGACATGGCACGGCGCGTTATGGCACGTATGGCGTGGCATGGCATGGCGTGGCACACTGTGGCACCTCACGGCACGGCACGCCGTGGCACGGGCGCCCGCGGGAGGTGTCTGCGGCGCGGCGGGAGGCAAGCCGGGACACGGGGCGCCGCATCGGGCCGTGCCACCGGGGTGACATCACCGCGCCCGCGGCCGGCAGATGCTGGTGATAAAGTGGGGGGGTCGCCGGCGGCGGGGCGAGGCCGGGCAGAGCCCAGGCGTCCGGGCGCTTCGCACCCCCCCACACCCCATCCTGCCTCCTCCTCCTCCTCCTCCTCGCTGCCCCCAGCCCCGGCCCCCCACCCTGCCCCGGCGCTGCTGCGGGGCCAGGCCCACCCCGGCGAGGCCGCGCTCGTCCCAGTCCTCCCAGTATGGAGCAATCCAGCAGCGCCAGCGTCGCGCCTTTGGTGTGGTGCCTGCTGGGGGGGGGGGGGCAGCGTGGGTGTCACCCCGCGGGTGTGTGGCCTTGCACACAGGTGTGTGTCCGTGCACACCGGTGTGTGTCTGTGCACGCCAGTGTGTGCTTGCACAGGGCGGGGGCTGCACACAGCGGGGGGTCACAGGGGGCTGCGTGCACAGGGGTTGCTGGGGGGGGTGCACTGGGGGGGGGGGGGTTGTGCCCACAGAGCTGTGAACACATGTGTGAGCGAGCACACTCTCCCCACACACCCCCGCTCTGTCTCAGCCCCGGGGGGGGTCACTGTGCCCCAGCCCTGGACGTGCACGGCCACAGGTCCTGGTGGGGGAGCGGGGGCCCCCCAGTACAGCGGGGTTGGCCCCCAGGGTGCAGCCCATGGCCTGGTGAGCGCAGCAACCACCCGGCAAACACCCTGGCGGGGCCTCGGCCACCAGCCTGCGGCAAATATTTGCCTTCAGCAACACGGCCCTGCCACAGCGGGGTGACCTGAAGCCGTGGGGGCTGTGGGTGCTGGCGGGAGAGGACTCTCAGGGTCCCCCCCCCTCCATGGCCAGTGGGTGAGGTGGGTGGGAGCGAGTGAACCCCCCCCACAGCAGAGGGTGCGCCAGGAAACACCCACGGGCGGGCAAGTGGCTCCCGGGGCCCTCCCGGCACACCCGCGGGCCCCGGCGCACACCCACGGCGCTGGCCACCGCCCGGCCCCGCACGCTGGCCCAGGCACGCCCGGGGGTGCTGCACACTGGCCCCTCGCACACCCGGCCCCTCGCACGCTCACCCGCTGCACCCACACTCCGGCCTCGCCGCCGCTTGGGCACCCCTGGGCCCGCCAACACGCGTGTGCACCCCCATGCACGGCTGCACCCCCAGCCCCGCACCCCCATAGCACTGGGGGGGGCCGCGGTCGGGGGTGGGGGGGGTTCGGGTGGGAGCTCACTGGGGCACCGGCGACTGCGGGCGAGCGACGGCGCTGGCGCGGCTCTGCCAGACGCCGGGTGGGCGATCGGCTGCCGGCGTGTCCCTGGCAGGAGTCGGGAACGCGGCGTCTGCCGGCAGCGGGGTCCCGGCGCGGGGGTGAGCCCCGGCCCCCGCGCAGGGGGGGGGGGGGGGGGGGGGCTGCAGGCGGCCTCCCCACTGCCCAGCTCCGCCACGGCTGGAGCACCCATGGGTGCACCCTGGGCATCGCTGGCGGGGGCAGAGGGTCCCCTGCAAAGGGCTGAGCCCCCCCACTCCAGGCCCTGGTGCAGGCGGCCCCGGTGTGGGGTGCGGAGGCGGCGGGGGGGGGTGGGGGGGGCCAGGGCGGGAGCTGCCGGCACAGGGACGGATCCTGGAATTAAAAACATTCCAGGAACTGACTTTGAACCAGATAAAATAACAAGCGCCGCAAGGAATGTCTCACCCCACCCCCCGGCCGGCCGCGGCCTCGGCCCGTCCCAGCCCCACACGGCCCCCCCCAGCCCCACGGCGCTCCCCGAAGCCGCCCTCCACCCCACACATGGCTCCGGGCCCTTGCACACGCGTGTGCACGCAGAGCCGGTGTGCACACGTGTGTGTGCGGTCGCTCCCTGTGCCCATTGTGCCCCGGCTGCGGGGTTGGGCCGGGGGTCCCCCAGATGGGGGGGGGGGGGCTGAGCACCCTGTCTGCAGCGAGGGGCTGCAGCACCCCCAGCCCCCTCTGTGGGGGTGCACACGTGTGGCCTGGTGCAAGCAGTGCGTGTGCACATGCGTGTGAACATGGCTGTGCAGGCGTGTGTATCACATGTGCACAATAGCCCCCGCGTCCCCCAGCTCCCCCCCCCAGCCCACCCGGGGTGCAGAGGGTCCCCCCCAAGCGCTGCCCGGCCCCCGTGGCCTCCCCGGCCCCCCCCGGCCTGGCCGGCGGCCCCGGCGTGCCTGGGCGGTGAAATCACGGGGGCCGGGGCACAGCGCCCAGCCCGCTCCCCAGGGACCCCCCCGGGGTCGGAGCGGGGCCGGGGCAGCGGCAGGAGCCCGGCCCAGTGCTGCCGGCCCCAGGGCCACACTGGGAATCGGCACTGGGCACACTGGGAACCGGCACTGGGCACACTGGGAACCAGCACTGGGCACACTGGGATCCAGCACTGGGCACACTGGGAGTCCCAGTCTGGCCGCCTGCCCTTGCCAGCTGCCTTTGCTGGCAGCAAAGCCCCCCCATCTCCCCCATCCCCATGGGGACCCCCCCCCTCAAAAGCATCTCCCAGCTGGAGGTGGTGTGGGAGGGGGCACAGGCTCAGCCCCCCCCCCCCCCATTGGGCTCCACAGGGGACGGTGTGACACTGGCGGGGGTGGGGGGGTGGTTGGCACACCGTGGCCCCTGGCAGCGTGGCGGGGCCGGGGGGGGCACGGGGGTGCGTCACCGTGTTTACAAGGACCTCGAGGAGCGCTCGTGACGTCCGCGCTGGCCCTGCCAGGTGGCACCGGGCCACCGCCAGGATTTTTCGGGGCTGGCGTGGGGCCACTTGGCCCTGGTGGCACTGGCGGGGGGGGGAGGGGGCACGGAGCCGGGTGTCCCGTGTGTGTGTGTGTGTGTGTGTCCCCCCCCCGCAGCTGCCGAGCGAGCAGATGGGGCGTGCACAGGACTAAATATAGCGGCGGGACCCACAGGTAGCCCTGCGGTAGCCCTGCGGTAGCCCTGCGTCAGCGCGGGTGACGTAGCCCTGGCGAGCAGCGACGCTCAGCCACTTGCCCCCGCAGCCGCTCCCCGGGGGCCACCGGGCCCCCCCCGGCCCCCCCCGGCCCGTCCTTGTGCACCCGGGAGCTGGGGACACGCGGCTGCCGGGGACCCCGCGGGGGCTGGACACGGCTGGGGCATCGGCTGGGGGGCACCTGCCTGCACCCCGTCTGCGTGTGCGTGTGTGCACGCGTGTGAGCACGTGTGGGTGTGTGTGAGCATGTGGGCGTGCATGTGTGAGCATGTGTGCATGTATGTGCACATGTAAGCTCGTGTGTATGTGTGTGCACGTATGTGCACGTATGTGCATGTGTGATTGTGTGTCTGCATGTGTGTGCCTGCCTGTGTGTATGTATGTGCCTGTATGTGCACGTGTGTGTGCATGTATGTGCCTGTGTGTGCACATGTGTGCACACCTGTGTGCACACGGGTCCCCGGGGGTGCGTGTTGTGTCCCTGCGTGCTCGGGGCCACGTGTGTCGCTGTGCGTGCTCACACGCGTGTGCACACATGCAGAGCCGTGGCCGCGCCGCCCGTGTCTCGGCGTGTTTGCGGCTGCGGGCTCGTGTCCCCCCACACGTGACCGTGTCGCGTGTGCCCCCCGTGGGCTTTGCTGCGTGTGTGGCCGTGGCGTGTCCCTGCGGGGTGTGTGTGTGTGTGTGTGTGTGTGTGTGTGACTCAGCCCCCGGGCAGCCCAGGAATGCCCCCCCCGCCCCCCCCCACCCCGGGCCACGCAGTTTCTGTGCTGGGAACTGAGGCCGGTGACAACGGGGGTGACCCCGGCCCTGCCGGGAAGGCCGGGGGGGCCCCTGACACCCCCCCCCGCCCCCTCCCGCCTTTGGGAACCGCGTTATCGGGGTGGATGTGGGGGGCAAGGGGGGGGCTGGGCAGCCTTTGGCCCTGTGCCTGGCGGGGGGGGGGGGGGCCCAAGACTCACCCGGGGAGCTCCCCCCCCCCTTCTGACTCGTGCACCCCCCCAGCCCGGCACTGGGGTCTCCCGGGACACCCAGCAGCAGCCCCCTCCCCTCCCCCCGCCATGAACCGGGCCGGCCCCGGGGTGCCCAGCCCAGGGGTGCTGGGGGGGGGCTGTAGGGGCGGGGGGGGCTGGCTGGGGTGTAAAGGGGGGAGGGGGTCGCATGTCCGGGGCGCCGAGGGCTGTGCAGGGAACTGCGGTGCTCCCCGCCGCGGGGGGGTCACCGGCCCCGCTCGGAGCACGGCGGGAGCGGGGCCGGAGCCCCCCCGGAGCGGGGCCGGGCCGGGGGGCGCAGCTCGGGCCCTGCCGCGGCCTCGCACCGGCGACCCCGCTCCGCCCGCGGGATCCAGGCCGGGTCTTCCTCCCCCCCCCCCCCCCCCCCCATCCCGGGGCGAGCCGGACCCTCGGCCCGCTCGGCCGGGAAAGCCCGGACCGGATTAGGGCAGCGGAGCGGGATGACACCGACCCCCTCGGCCCGCCCCAGCGCCGGGTCCCCGCCGCCTCCGCGGGCGGGGGGACGGCGTGGGGGGCGTTCGGGGTCGAGCAGGGGTCTGCAGGCGGCCGGGCGGTCCCGGCCGAGCGGCGGGGGGGGCTCCGGGCTCCGTTCCGGGCTCCATGATCCGTTCCGGGCTTTCCGCGCCGCCCCGGCCCCGCGCTCTCATTCATTCCCCGCCCGGCCGCGCGCTCCGGCCCATTCATTCACGGCGGCGCGAGGGAGGCCCGTTACCGTGGCAACCGTCCCCCCCCTCCCCCCAGCACCGCGGAGGGGGCGGGGACCGGGCCGGTGGGACCCCCTGGTGCTGAGCGGGGCTCGGGGGGTCCCTGTGCGCCCCCGTTTGCACGGCTGGAGGGGGCCGGGGGGTCCCCTGGGGGGAGGGTCAGCCCCGCCCCCCCCGCCGGGCAGGTCCTGAGCGCGCACCCCAGGTCCAGCTGCACGGGGAGGAGAGACGGGAACTGGGGTGCTGGGGGCACTGGGGTGCTCCGAGTACTGGGGTGCTGTGGGTACTGGGATGTTCTGGAAACTGGGGAGCTCTGGGAACTGGGGTGCTGCGGGCACTGGGGTACTGGGGGTACTGGGATGCTCTGGGTACTGGGGTGCTTTGGGCATCGGGGTGCTCCAGGTCCTGGGGTGCTCTGGACACTGGTCCCGCAGGGGCCCGTGTGCGGGCGGTGGCAGGAAGCCGAGGGCTGCAGCCCGGGCCCAGGGTCCCGCTGGCACCGGATGAAGCTTCCTGGCACCGATCCTGCGACACACCGGGAGCTGCGGCCACGCGGCGCGGGAGAAGCTGCTGCACGTGGCCTCCAGAATGGGGGGCGGGGGGGGGTGAAGTGCCCCCAAGCCAGCCTGGGGCCAGGCCGGCACACCGGGTTCTCCCGCAGTTTGTGCACATTGACACAGACAAATGAGAGCACGCGCGTGTGTGTGTGTGCGTGTGCACACATGTGTTGGCGCTTCCGTGTGCTCCCATCCGCACACGGGGCCACGCGTGTGCCCCCGCCGGCCACCCACGGTTGCTCGCCGCTGCCGGCGTGTGCGTGTGGGCACAGGCGGGGGGTGCTGGGCCATGCACACACACACACACACACACACACACACACGTACGTGTCGGGGGTTGCCCTCACATGCAGCCGCGTGCGCTTTGCCGGGCCCCTGCGTCTCGGTGCTGCCGGGGGGTGACTCACGGGCTCGCAGAGGAAGCCGTGACTCAGTCCTGGATTCCTGCCTCTCCCCACCCCCCCGCCGGCCATCGCAGCCACGTGGACCGGTGGGACACAGCCGGGCGCTGGGTGCTGGGGGTCCCCATTGGGGTGCTGGGAGCCGGGCAGGGGGCACGAGCCCCTTCCCCGGGCAGTCGTGGGGACCCCGGTGGCTTTGGGCGTGCGGGAGGAGGCTGGGGGTGGGGGTCAGGCTCGGGCTGCTCCCCGGGGGTGTTTTGGGTGGTGTCGGCTGTGCCAGCCCTGGCCGAACCCAACATCCCGCCTCTGGGCAGCGGTGCCAGGCCTGGGAGGGCTCCGCTCCGCGCAGGGGGCACCTGCGGAGCCGTTACCCCGGGTGTGTGCCACGGGCCGGTCATGGCACAGGCCTGGCATTGCCCATCCCGCTGCCGCCCCCTCGGTGCCCCCGGCCAGCGGCTGCTCCCTGGCCCATGCCAGCCCCGCGGCAGGGGATCTCCCTGCGCTGACCCGCTCCTGCCCTGGCCCGACGTGCCGGTGCCCCCCTGGTACAGCCCTGGCACCAAACGCGGCAGGGCCGGTGCTGCTCCACCTGCCGTGGGTTTGCCGCGGGTCTGGGGTGCGGCAGCGGCTCCACCTGCCCCTGGCGCGGAGCCACCGCTGGCACCGGGCGCTGCAGCTGCTCCGGCTGCCGGCCCCACGCCGGGCGGGCTCTGGGGTGCCACAGGCAGCACTGGGGACCTGGGCAGGGGGCGGGTGCTGGTGGCCGCAGAGGGGAGCGGCCGACGGTGCCATGTGGTGCCCGGGGTGCCGTGCCGGTGGTGCCATGCGGTGCCCAAGGCGCTGTGCCGCGGCACGGGCAGCCTCTGTGAGTCAGAGCGAGGTGGAGCCGCTGCCCCCTCCCCGCACGCCCCGTTCCCAGGCCCCGCTCGCCAGAATCGCTTTCGCAATGACTGGGGCAGCCACCCTGGCCCTTCCCTCCAGCGCCCGGCTCTGCTGAGCTCGCCCTGGCCCCGGGCCCTGCAGGTTGCCCCTGCCCACACTGCCTGCGGCCTCCTCCTGCGCATCGCTGCCCGCACCCCGGCATGGCTACCGCCGGCTTTGGCCAAATACCCTTAACTCTGCCCCTCGCCAGCTCCCACTGCCGAACCCTGCGTCATTCCCCTCCTGAGCCCACCCCACGTGTCCCCATGGGGCCGCCGTCCCCTCCGCTGGGCCGGGGTCTGGCAGGTGGCAGCGGGGGGGGTCACGGCGAGCGGCCGCCGGGGCTGGGGCCAGCAGCGAGTGCCGGTGGAGCCGGGGTGAGTCAGCGGCAGGCAGGTGGGGGGACGCGGGGACGCGCAGCGAGCAGGGAATGACTCATCTGTTAAACAACAAACAGGCGAGTCCGTGTGAAGCTGCGCTTCCTCCGCGCCCCGGCAGTGCTGGGGGGGCTGCTGGTGCACCCCGGCTGCCGAGCACCCCCCTGGGGCAGCAGCGGCTTCAGGAGCAGCAGTGGAGCTGCAGCTGCACACACACACGCGTGTGTGTGTGTGTGTGTGTCTGTGTGTGCGCACAGGGCACCCGTGTCCCCAGCCGCTCCCTGTGCCGTGGGGGGTGCACCGGAGGCTGCGGGTGGGGGGCTGCAGCCCAAGCTGGGGCGGGGGGCTGGAGCTGCTTCTGGTTTGGCTTGAGACACGCGGCACCACGGGGACATTTTGGGGGATGTTTCAGGAGTCGTGGCGGCAGCTCTGGAGGCGCGAGGCTGGGCTGGTGCCCTCCGGGGAGTGATGGGGGTGTGAGAGAGAAGCAGCGAATCCGCCCCCGGCGCACAGGTAGCTCAGCCCTGAGGAAAAGCCTCGAGAGGCTCCGCGGCACCCGCCAGCGGCGCTGAGCTGGCAGCCGGGATGGGCACGGGGGTCCCCGGGCTCCTGCTGTGCAGTGGGGACCCCCCCGGGGCTGGGGCCGAGCTGGCAGAGCCACGTCCCGGTTGTGCCCCGGTTGGCCCCGACGCAGCTCGGCGAGAGCCGGGGCAGAGCAGCACCGGCAGCACCGTGTGCGTGTCACCGACCGCAGCCCCGGCACTGCCAGGGCAGGGGAAAAGCCAGTGCTCGGCCAGGGGCTGGGAAGGGCAAACGGGCTGAGTCAGCTAATTACGGGGCTGCCAGCCCAGCATCGATGGAATCATGGAATCGCTGATCCAGGCCGCGATTAATAAAGTGTCGGAGCACAGCGGCACGGCTGCTGCTCGCGCCCGCCAGCTGCCGGCACTCGGCACGGCCCTGCCGCCTGCCCGCCGTCCCTGGGACCTCGGATGAGGTTTTATTTCCAAAACCCATTTTTCTGCAGTCAGCAAGTTTCCGGGCACAGCACAGATCTTTCCTGGGCCGGCAGCCGGGCGTCCTGGCTCCCGCTGCGAGGGGAAGCGCTGCCGATCCCCGGCGGGCACCGGGCCCTGCCCTGCAGCCGGCAGGAGGGTCCCGGGGGTCCTGGGTGCTGGCGGGGCCGGGGATCCCCAAACACCCGCTTTTTGCCCCGGGGTGGAGGCACCTTTGCAGGAGCTGCGGTGGCCGGTGCAGGGCGGGCGCCTGGCTCTGGCAGTTGGGGATTTCCCGGGTCCAGGCTCACCTGGAGTGCGGCCGCGTGGCCTCTCCCTTGACCGGCGCGTTGTAAAACCCAACCGTAGGCAACCGCTGCGGCTGGCCGGCCTGCCCGGGCACCCCACGGCTCGGCCGCGTGCCCCGCTGGGCTGGGAGCGAGCTGGGGGTGGCCAGGCTGTCTGTGGGGCTGCCGACAGCCCAGCGCCGGCTGCTTCCAGCCCCACGACCCCTGAGCTGCAGCCTGAGCCGCTGACCTGCAGGTCCCATCTCTGCTCCAAGTTTTGTCTGTTCTCAGCCCAGAGGCGCTTCCTCCCGGCCCTGCCGTAGCCGGGGCAGAGCCAGCGTGTTGGCCAGTGTTGGGTGGGGGCTGCGAGGTCCTTCCCCCCCATCCGCGGTGGGACGGTGCTGTCCCCGTCACCGCCAGCGAGTCCCAGGCGTGACCTGGGGCCCTGCACACACACGCACGCCCTTGCCGGCACAGCCCAAAATGTCAGGAATGTTTTGTGGTGAGGCTGGAAAAAGGGTCATTCACTTTACTGGATTTTTTTTGTTGGTTTTTTTTTTTTTCCCCTCCTTTTTGCTCTTTCCTTCTCTGTGTGTTGTGGGTTTGGCTGGGGGCCCGCGGCGGGCGCGCGTGTGTGTGAGCAGGCGTGTGATGAGCCGGGTGTGACGGGGCTGCTGAGCTCTGCGAAAGTGCTGAGCTGGTGCGAACCCGCGCTCCCCATCCCCTCCTCTACAGCCCTTCCTGGAAGCGGCTGCGGGGAACGGCCCCGCCGGCTGAGGTACGTGGGCAGCCGTGCCCATCCCCGCGGCGTCGGGGCGCCGCGCACAGGTGGGAGAGCCCGGCGTCGGCCCGGGGCCCTGTGGCAGGAGCTGCAGGGGTCCCAGGGGGGCTCAGTGGCAGCACCCCGGGTGTTTGTGTCTTGTTGTGGGGGGACGGGGCAATTCCTGCTGGTGTGAGAGGCCCACGCCGATGGCGGTGCCCGTCCGCGGTGCTGGGGCAGCGACCGGCGCACATCGGGCTCCAGAACAGGCCCCAGCCTCTCGTGGTGGCTCCGGCTGTGCCAAGGTGACCCTGGCAGTGCCCGGCACGGCCCTCGAGCGTCCCCAGCCCGGCGAGCCCCCGCGAGCCTCCGCAAGCCCCCGTGAGCCAGGCCAGGGCTGGCACCGACGCGCGAGGGCACCAGGTGTTGCTGGCGAAGCTGTCTCGCCTCAGGAATTTTTGCTTAATTGAATTTATTGCCAATTAACTCAAACTTCTCATCACAGATTTGGGTGTTGAGGAAGAAGAAAACATAAACAATTCAACAAACAGTTCAGTAAACGCCTTCCCCCTGCCCAACCCCAGGCGTGAGCCACCTCCCAGCCCCCCCTCCAGGGGCTGCGCTCGCCTGTCCCGGCTCGTTCGGTGGGGGACGGGGACAGGAGGGGGTGCAGGGGCTCCCCCCTGCTCCCAGCTCTGCTCCGTGGGCCGCGGTGTCGCGGGTGGGTGAAGCTGCTCTGGCGTGGGTCGCGTTAACCGGCTGCTCGTGCGTGAGCGAATCGCACGGTCGTGCGCGGATTCATCGGGCGCTCGTCTGTGAACCCGCTGTGGAGCCGCACTCGTGCTGCCGCCCCGGGATGCCAACGCGCCGATGGCACCGGGCCCCGTCCCCCGAGGCCTGACGGGACCCTCCGAGCGGAGGCAGACGCCGGGGCAGAGCTGTGTCACGGCTTTGCCCGTGACATTGACCCCGTCCGGGTCCCTGGGGACCGTGGCGAGCTGGGGCTGCGGCACTGAGCCCTGGGGCCGGCGGGAGCCGTTTGCGGGTGCCCGCTCCTGTGACACAGCTGCGGACGTCACCGCGCCGGGGGTGCCCACGTCGCTTCCCCTTCCCCATGGCGGGAGCCCGGGCTCGCCGTGGGGCTCGGCGTGTCCTGCCCAGGGCCACGCGCTGACTCAGGGACAGACGGGGACAGTCGGGTGCCCTGACTCACCGCCTGCGTGCCAAGCGCCAGCCGACACTTCCCCAGACGGGGGGGGAACCAGTGGCCCTGGCCCCCCCCCGGCCCCGCCAGCCCCTTCCCACCCCCACAGAGTGAGTTCCCGCTCTCGTGCATCACTCAGCCTCCCCCTCCCTTTGCAGCGCCTCTTGCACACGCGTGTGCCCGCCACGCACGTCTGTGCATCGCACTGCAAGCACACACAGCCCCTTCCTGCCCCCCCCCAGCTCCCAGCCACCCCCCCCTTATCCTCCCGCCTCTCCCAGAGCGTTTTCCCGCAGTGTCTCCATTGATAAATCCGGAGCGTTGCCACGGAGACGCTGCAGCGGGGTGCAGCGGGGCGCAGCGGGGCGCAGCGGGGGTGCAGAGCCACCGAGGGGCTCCGGCACATGGCGCTGGGCCGGGGGGAGCGGATGGGGTTCACGCGTGTGATTGCACCCGCGTGTGGTTGCACATGTGTGTGCAGGGTGGGCGCCAGCGTGTGTGTGGGGGGTGAGCTCCCCTGCACACCACGCACACACGTGTCTGTCTGTGCACATGCGTGTGGGTGGGGTGTGCGGGGCTGGGGGGGGGGCTCAGGGACCCCCGCTGGGGGCAGGTGGGACCCCCGCGGCCATCTGGCTCCTTCTGCAAAAGAGCCTGTGGCCACCAGTGGGGAAACTGAGGCACGGGGCCGGCGGGTGAGTCACCCCGGCGCAGTCACTCGGGACAGGGAGGAGAACTCGCGCCGCCGCCACGTCTGACCGCTCGCCGCACCGCGCTGGGCCGGGGGGTCCCTGTGCCCACACGCGTGTTCCTGTGCACGTGTGTTCCTATGCATGCGTGTCCACACATGTGCGTGGTCCCGCGCTGGGTGCTGGGGCCCTCCCAGCTGCCGCGGGGTGCTGGGGGGCCCCGCACTGCTCAGCGGCTGCACGGCGTCGGTGCTGGGAACCCCCTGGGGTGGCTGCAGGGGGTCTGGCGGGGGGCCGGGGGGGGTCTGGCATGTGAGGGGAGCACAGGGGGGGCCCAGAGCTGGGCCCTGTGCCGGAGAAGCCCCGGGACCACCCACTACCTCCAGCGTGGCCACGGACCCCCGGCACTCGCACTGTGACCACCCCCAGCACGGGGGCTCAGGGGGGTGGCGGGGGGGTCTACGGGGGGGGCTGCGGGGGGACCCCAGCGCCTTCACGCTGCTGCAGCCGCACATGTTTGACATGCCAGTGCCCAAAGCCCTGTGCTGTCCCGCGGCAGGATCCTGGGGTGCTGAGGGAGGTGCTGGGTGCCAGGATCGGCCCTGTTTGCAGCCAGGAGCTGGGGTCCCCCCCAGGAGCTGGATTTGGGGAGGGGGACACGACGCGGACAGGACCCCACGGCGCAGAGCTGCCGCTGAGCGGCTGGGGCACCGCAGGGCACACGCGTGGGCTGCCAGAGCACACGCGTGTGGTGCCGGGCGGGCAGGATCGGTGCCGTGCGTGTAGCATGGCTGCCCTCTGCTGCCACCGCCACGGCAGTGCTCAGCACCCTCCAGCACCGCGCGCCGCAGGCACCCATGGGTGCAGGGCCCGGGGGGATGCAGGGCAGGACAGGGATGGCCACCTGGGGTGGGGGGGTGCGGGAGACACCCCCTCAGTGCGCCGTGGCCAGAGCAGGAGGCTGAGGTCACCCCACGCGCCCCGCCAGTGCTTGGGGCTGCGCGGTGCAGAGCTGTGACCAAGGGCACACAGGCAGGCGGTGGCGGAGCTGCGAGCGGGGACACGCTGCCCCCCTGAGCACCGGGTCCCGCCGGCCCGGCTGAGCCCAGACCCCCCCTGCTGCCCCCCGGGAGGAGCTGGGTGCTGCCGGGGCGCGGGGGGGGTGTGTAGGGGTGTCGGGAAGCACTCACGGCCCTGGTTCCCCCCGTGCCTCGCAGCTCCCGTCAGGGCTGGCAGCCGGAGTGGCTCAGTCCCGGCCCCCCCAGCCCCCCCGTGGCAGCGTGCCGTGGGGCTGAGCACCAAACCTGGCACAGCCGCGTCGCCCGCGGCCCCACAGCGGATGGGGTGGGGGGTCAGGCTGCCAGCGTGCGTGCCGTGGGGCAGGGCAGGGCAGGGTGTGGGTGCTGTGGGGCAGGGCAGGGCAAGGTGTGGGTGCCATGGGGCAGGGTGCAGATGTGGGTGCTGTGGGGCAGGTTATGGTGCAGATGTGGGTGCTGTGGGGCAGGGTGCAGATGTGGGTGCCATGGGGCAGGTCAGGGTGCCTGGGGGGTCCCTGGGAGCTCGGCAGAGCCCGGCCGTGGGCCTGTGTCTCCTGCTGCCACCAGCCCCCCCAGTTCCCGTGCAGCACGGGGGGGGGGCGGGGGGGGCCGAGCGCAAGGGCCGTGGGCGTTAAACAGGAACCGCAGCCCCCGCTTCCCGGATCTCGCTGCTTTTTAAATTTTTTTTTTCCAAAACACACAGGGTGCAGCAAGGGGGGGGGAACGGCCAGTGCCCTCAGCCCCCCCAGGGCTGCTCCCAGCGCACCCCCTCCCCCCCGAGCCCCATGGCCGGCAGGGACCCGCGGGTGCCCGGGGCACACGAGCAGGGCTGGGGGGGTCGGGGGGGCCTCTGTGTCCTGGAGACGCTCGTCCCACATTTGGGCAAACCATGACCCCCCCGGGCAGCACCAGGGTACCCCGAGAGTCCCTCTGTCACATCAGCCCCACACCAGCCCCACGCCGGCCCCACACTTGCTCGAGCACCACCGAGGACGCAGACAGGCCCGGGCGGTGCTGAGGCCAGGCGTGACTCATCACACCGGTGTTTTTGCTGCCCTCTCTCCTGCCCACCCCACATTTTTTCCACCACCTGCATGGCCCCACACCCGCTGCACCCCCATGCCAGCTGTAACCCCCCCCTGCAGCCCCCCTGGCCCTCAGGAGTGTGGATCAGCCCCATTTTTCCGGGGGGGGGGGTGTTGAATTCACCCTCCCACATGTCCCCCCCCTTTATCCACCGAGCTGCCTGCACCAAACAATAGCAGCCCCCCGCCGCTGCCAGCAGCTTCCCCCCAGCTCCCTCCTAGCCCCAAAGGGATGAGGGGCTGCAGGGGTGTGGGCAAGAGCAGGGGAGGGGCCTGCAGAGATGCTGTTAAAAATGAAATGTTCCCCCCCCCACTGCGCAGCTGGGGGGAGATTACCTGGTGAGGGGGGGACACACACCGAGCAGCATCACTTGTGCTCATTTGCTGGGGTTTTAAAGCAGCAGGGAGGGGGCTGCAGCCCTGGGGGGGGGGCTGGTGTCTGTCCTCGGGGGTCCCTGGGGGTCTCGGGGGCAGCTGGGGGTATGTTGTGCCTGGCGGGGGGGCAGCCCCCCGCTCTGCTGCAGGGAGGGGGGAGGTTGGCCCCCCAGCGCTGGGGTAATTTGACAGCAGAAGTTTTGGATGAAGCAGGATGGGGCAATAACTGCAACAACAAAGGATGCTGGCCAACCGCCCCCCCCCCAAAAAAACCTCCTTGCCCAAGGAATCGCTCCCCCAGCCCACGGCGGTGCCGGGGCAGGGCCAGAATCCTGCCAGAATGGGGGCGGGCGCAGTGGTGCTGGAGGCAGCGACGCTGCCTCTACCTGCCCGCACTCCTGCCAGCTCCCGGGGCAGCGCGGGGGGAACTTTCCCAACTGGTTTCCCCACCTTAAGGGTCAAAAGGAGGAAGAGTCGCGTGACTCGGAGCTTCGCGAGAGGCGGCGCGGGGAGAAAGCGGCCCAGTCAGCCACGAATCGGCTTGGCCGCTGTTTCTGGTTCCTGCCTGCGGCGCGGAGGGCTCGGGGGGAGGCCGGGGTACGGTGGGGAGGCGCCGAGGGGGACGGTGCAGGATGAGCTCATGCGAGGCTGCGGGAAGCTTCTGGGCCAGCAGAAACGTTGATGCTGCAGTTTGGGGGTTTCTGCAATCGCGGCTCTTCCCGCAGAATCCCGGCTCGCGCCGCCGCTGCCCCGCTCCTGGCGTCGGTAGCGATAAAGCCGCTCGGGGGGGGCTGTGCTTCTCCGCGGGTCTCGGGGTGATTTACATTCCCTCGCCCTCACCAGTGGGGTAATGGCAGCACACGGCGAGGCGCTGAGCAGCAGAGAGGGAGGGAGGGGGGACACCGGTGTCCTGGGGAGTCCCCGGGGCTCTTCTGCAGGGAGCTGCGCCAGAAGCCACCCCCCCGCAGGGGCTTGGGGGGGTACGAGGCCACCAGCCCCTCTGCAAATGGTGGAGCAAACCCCCGTGTGCCGGTGCGGGGTGGGAAAGCTCCGTGTGCCTCCTGCGCCCGGGCTGCGTTCACCTCGGTGCGTGGTTCACCCCTTTACTGTGTTCTTGGCAGTTTTTGTTCCTCTGCAGACGGTGGATAAACACCTTCCCGCACCCCCGGCCCTCTGGCCTGCGAGGTCACTCGGTGTCCGCACAGTGGAAGTTTGTTTCTCGTGTCCTTGGGTAGCATCTCCTGACCTTAAGAACTCCTGCGCTGCAAATACTCTTAGATGATGATTAATGAGAGCTTATATAACCGAGATGAGTCCTTAATACAGCTGGTAGGTTGACAGGAGTGAAGGTGGGAGAGAGAAACGCACGTCGCTGCTGCTGCTGCTGCTTTTTCCACGCCAGAAGTAGCCGCGTTTTGCACAGGGGGACCCCGGCAGATACGGGTGCGGGGGCAGAGCCCCCCCCCTGCAGCTGGGGCTGACCCCCGTGTGGGTTTTCCGGGCAGCCCGGGATCCCGTGGGTGCGAGCAGCCGGTGCTGCTGCGCCAAACCACGTCGCCCACGGCACAGCCGGGCTCTCCAGCGCGGCAGAGCTGGGAGGTGAAAGGTTTTACACCGGTAAAGCATCGCTACGTAACCAGCGGCTGCGACGTCAGCGCTGATGCCTGCAGGCTGGTAACGTTGGGAGAAACAGGTACAAATCCCACGGCAGACGCCAGACCGCAGCCCACGTGGGTTGGCGAGGCTGCTGCCGGAGCCGCCATGTGCCGTGGAGCAGCCGGCCCCCGGTGACGGCGGCCTGCGGAGGGGAGCGGGGCACGGCCGTGGCACGGAGCGGGCTCTGCAGAAAGCCCGGCCTCTTCCAGACGTTCCTGAGCGCCTGAACGGGGAGCAGAAGCAAATGAGAAGAGCTGGTGTGCTTCAGCCCCCCGAAAGCTGGGGGACACAGCGAGGGAGGCCGAGCCACGCTCCCTGCGGGCCCCCAGGCGATGGCAGAGCCGAGGCCGTTCTCGCAGCGTGGGGCTGTTTGTGGCGCGAGATCCGCTCTCCCAGCCAGGCTGGCAAACCCGCGTGCCAGGGCCGCAGCGCGAGCCCCCGCCTCTGTGGAGGTGGCTGACCCCAAAGGTTTAGGAGCCTCGGTCAGGCGTCCCCGAGGCGCGTCCTGGGCCGGGGGTCCGTCGGTGGCGTTTGGGCTCTGCAGGCGCTCGGGCTGCGGATGGGGCCTTGGCTGGGCAGACGGGGCACGGCCCTTCCTGCTCTGCGCCCCGCGAGAGGTCCTGCAATTTTTTCAGTGCGGTAGCAGCACTTGTGTTTGGTTATTTCTAAATTTTGGCTCTATTTGGGCAGGTCTTGATGGTGTGACAACAGGATTTCGGTTTCCATATTCCGGCTGAGAAGCGCAGCATCAGTCCCTGATAAAACCGCTTCGCAGAGCCAAGCCATTTACTCTGTTGCCTTGGTTACCACATGCTATTTTCACCATCTTCCTGCCCTCGGCCCGGGTGTGCCGGCACCCCCAGCCCGGCCTCCCCTCCCCAGGGGCATGGAGCATCGTGCCGGGGCTCTGTGCCAGGACTGGGATTTGGTGGCCCAGGGGTGCTGTTCCCTTCAGTGCTTTGGTTCTCGCCAGCCTTGCCAGGGCCAGGTCCCCCGGCCTGGTTGGGGTCCTGCTTGTGCCCCTTCGTCCTCCCGGGGCTCCCGGCGCAAGGGGAAGGGGCTCTGCCCCTCGGGGTGGCTCTGAGCCGGGCAGTTGCTCCGCTCCACCCTGCAGCTCTCAGGAGGTGAATCCCCGTGGCCCCTCGGCGTAGGCTCTGCCTTCCCCGTCACCAGCTCCGAACTGGTGAGCTCTGGACGAGCAGCGGGCAGGGCCGCAGCTCTGGCAGGCGACGCCTCGGCCTCCTCCAGCCCCGGGCAGGGCCCTACCCCCGTGTGAAGCGTGAGCTGCTCTAAACCGGGGCGACCACGCGGTGCCCAGCTCTGGATTCACTCCTCGCTGGCCTGGCAGGGACGGGGCGGTGCAGAACCGGGGCTCTGGGGACAAGGCGCTCACTCGTTGCAAGGGGATGATGCAGAGACGATGGGAAGATGCACGAGATGGAGCTAAAGCCGGGACTGGCGGAGGCTGAGCTCCCTCCAGGGTGGGCTGGGAACTGAGCTCGTGTCCCAGTCCTCAGGTTTGGGGATCCCCGTGTGCCGTGACCCCGCCGCCGCCTTACGGCAACATGGGCCAACCCAGATTTCACGCGGCTGTTCGCAAGCCTCGCTGTGGATCTGATCCCTCCGCTCACCCTGGCTTTGTCCTACGACTTGGTAAATCCTGGCCACAGTAACTCACAGAGGGAAATGCAGCAGCAACGCTTCTTGCCATGGCAACGGTGTGATTGCGTCAGGGCTTTTTTTTCAAACTGCAAAGCTGGATAAGCAACTCCCTCAGGGAAAGTAGTAAGAGAGAAGGGAATTTTTTTTTTCCCTTTGGGCTTTGGGACTGCCCATTTCCAAATTCAGCACCGGCTTCAGTATTTCACTCCTGGCTTCGGGGTCCAAGGCTAGCGATGGGCCCGTGCGCGGCGGTGCGGGACAGACTCGCTGGGGCCAGCGAGGGTCAGGGGCGATCGGGAAGGGGCTGGAGCTTCGGGCTGGAGGCCCGGGGGGACCCTCCGCTTCAGTCCAGCCTCACATTCCCTCTTTCCCCGCAATCCCAAGAAAAACAAAGGGAGAGGCGGCGGCTCTTCCGGCGGGGCGGTTTGGTTTGTGCTGGCGGCCCCGTGGCAGCAGCCGCGCTCGCCCCCGCCGCCCCTCCAGCTGCTGCCTGAGCAGGAGGGGTGGTCCCGGGCGCTTCGCTGTGGCTCAGCGGCAGGAACGCGGTGCCGGAGCGCAGAGCAAATGTTTTTGGGCTCCGTGGATGGTTTTGTTCCTCCTCCGGCCCTGCTGCCGTGGAGCCTGTGAAAGCCACAGCCCTGAGAGCAGACCATGAGACAACCGGCGCTGCCGCAAGGCGCTGGGGTGCCCGTCCGGCCCTGCCCGCTGCCCTTCCCACCCCGCTCTTCTCCCAGGAGCTCCTCTCCGCAGCACCCCGAGGGCGCAGGGCTGCTCAGGGCTTTGGGAACCCCATGAGAGCCAAGTCCTTGGCTCCCGGGCGGGTGCCAGGGCGGCTGAGCAGGTTCGGACTCGGCTGCCGCGTGGCTCTGGGCAAACGCCAAACTGCTGTGAGGCGCAGAAAAGGGCCGTGAGTGCAGGGGGCTGCTCAGTGGGGACCCCCAAAGACCACTAAACGCTGATGTGCTGCTGGACGGGGGACTCTTTCCAGAAACAAGTATTTTCATATATGTGATGTTTGGTACCATAATTTCTGTCACTGGCAGTTTGAAGAAATGGGTGAGAAAAACATCCGTCAGGCGTGACAGATTCAGCAGCTGAGATGATCCCCGAGCTCCCTCCAGCCTCTCGTGATTTATGATTTAACGATGACTGCCCACTGCAGCCCGCGGTGGGCTCCGCCCCGAAGGGCGCGCGGTTCAAGGCGGCTATTTGTGGTCCCTGACGAAGCGCCGGTGCTTTCCCCATATTCGGTCAGCGCAGGCACAGCCCCTGCTCACAGACAGCTCCAGGTGACTGGGAACGGGCTTCGGCCAGCGCGGACGGGTGATGCTGGGCTCTAAAACTCAGCGCAAAGTCAACTCTGCGTGCTCTGTCCTGGGGGTCGAGTGCTTTGGGACGCTGCTGCCAGGGGCTGTGTCAGTGCAGCTGCTGCAGGACGGTTTGCTCTAGTGCTGTAAATCACGTGCGTTACGTTTCATTGCTTAATTAACTGCCGTAACAACCTGTGAAATCTGCTGGGTTACTCCCCGGCGCTGGTTTCAGCTGTAGCCCCGTGGTACGTGTCGAGTTGTCCCCGGGCCGAGTCCGTCGCAGAGCGCCTCGGGCAGGGCAGCAACCCCTGCCTGCGTCAGGCAGGAGACACGGGCTGAGGCGACATAACGCTGCGGCTGATGCCCTGGATCGGGCAGGGAGGAAAGAGCAAAAGAGGAAAGATCTGGAGCGCAGGGAACCTCCCGAGAGCTGCAGAACTGGGACGGGAGCGGAGGCAGCACGGGAGATCTCGATTCGGCTCTCACCTTGCTTCGCAGGGTGACTCCGTCGGTGTCAAGGGAAAGGCATCAACGCACACCCAAGGGAGACCGAAATCCCACTTTTGGGGACAAATCCAGGCAGAGCTGCAATTGCTGTTCACTGTCACAGGAGCGACACTGGTCGTTTCGTCCTGCTGGGACTAAAATTCCCCTGAAGCAGCACAGGAAGGTTAACAGTGCTGTTTTTCAAAGCACCCGACCTGCGCTGGCTCTGCATGAGGAGTTAAAAAACCAATTAAAACCGGTGTTTGTCCCTTATCGTTTGCAGTGCCGCCAGTCTAGGGAACAGGCCGGCGGTGCTGCTCCTCCCCTCCAGCATCCCACGGCAACTGTCCTTGCTGTCGCTCGCACTGCTCGGAAAATGGCTCCGTGCATCAAGGTCACTTTGTCTGCCCTCATCATGGACCAGAAATGCTCACGTTAATGCGTCTCTAATTTAATCAAAATGCCGGGGACGCCAGCTCAGGGCTGGTCTCTCCTCTTCCCTCTTGAAGGGCAAAAATTGATTTGCAGTCTCTTAACGGCTGATGAGCCTCCTGGCTCCTCCAGGCCACAACCAGTGTGCTGATGGAGCACGCAGCCCCAGGCAAAATTAGGTAGAATTAAAAAATAATCCAGGCTTATTCAATAATTCAAACCCAGAGTTTAAAATTGAAATACCCTCCTCCAATCAGGAAACGTTTTTTTCATTTGCATAAAATATTGTACTACTTCATCCTCCTATTCACAGTTTCATCCCGTTTTTAACTACTGCTCTAACATTTTCTGAGTGTTGAACCTTTTTTCTCTATTTACTGAAAAACATATCAGATATGCTTAACTATGTATATATAAAATGCATATTATTGTTATTCAATGTTGTTAATTCGCTCTCAGGACTGGAAAGTTAGTAAGTTTTTTCACAGCAAGAAAATACTATCAGATTGGTCCCTCATCGATATTGGGGGTTTTTTTATGTGCTTCTGAGCGCTTTGGTGGGAGCTGGCGGCGCGAGGCTGCAGCGTCCTGTCCCCGCCGGCCTTGGCAAAACCGCCGGTGCCGTAGCACCAACCACGAAACCCGCAGACGGCGTGCTGCTGCGAGAGCCGCGCTGAGGAGTAACGAAACACCTATTTTTGTGTGTACAGCAGCCGAGATTCGGGCAGAGCGTGATACCGAGATTCCTCTGTATCTCGTAATTACTATATGCGCTTGTGTACAAAACAACCCTTTTCCTGTAGGTCCCAAAAGGTGTAATAACAAATCAGAGAGGAAAAGCCCAATTTCCTCACTCTGTGGATACTTGCTGCTTTTACAGAACAATAGTTGGCAGAAGACTTCTCTGCATTTCCCTGTGGTTTCTTTTTACTCCGTTCCAGCGCTCAGTGAGGAAATCAATCGCATTATCTGCGAAGAAACGGCCCTGATTTGAATAACTCCAGTGTTACTCCTCTGTGCAGCCCCGCTCTGACCAGGAACGCTCCGAGCATTACGGAGGGGAGGGAGGGAGGCCGGGGGTGTGAGGCGTGTGCGCACACTCCTGCTGCAAACTGCAAAGGAAATTACCGAGTGGTCTCTCCTTGGTAGAGCTGCTGGGGCCGGGTCCTGCCTCCAGGCAGGGGGACAGAGGAGGTGACCTCCAGAGACTTGTCCTCGCCTTCCTTTCTTCCACACTTTCTTGCCAGCTCTTGTCTGCACGCCGCTGTTTTCCTCCTGTGC
This sequence comes from Strix uralensis, assembly GCF_047716275.1. Taxonomy (NCBI): domain Eukaryota; kingdom Metazoa; phylum Chordata; class Aves; order Strigiformes; family Strigidae; genus Strix; species Strix uralensis. The sequence continues at coordinate 6,359,392 of NC_133998.1, read as the reverse complement.
GCCTCTTCCTCTCAGACGTTTTAAAATACTGTTGTACCTTTTCTAGACAGGATTGCAGTTTTTGTATGGAAAAACTTGAGCACTTTATTTTTAGGGTGTTTTAAACTAAGGTAGTCCCTTGCAGAGACACATGTTTTATCTTTGCCAGAGTTTCCTCTTTCAAAGAGGAAGTTTTAAATGCTAAAGACATTCTTACCTTAGAAAAACCCCAGGGTGGGCTTTTAAACATTTCCATGGAAAACAGGCCGAGCAAAGGCCTTTTTGGTATTTTTTTAAACAAAACCATTTACGCTGCGGAAGCAGCGATAAGGCAGCTTTCCACATGTATTGTGCGGTGCTCTCCAAGCACACGTGGGGGTGTGGAGTCACCAGCACAACACTTCAGAAGAGGCAGCTGCCTCACTGTGAGGGATTATTCACCCCGCGCTGCCAGAGGAGACGGCAAAGGCGGAATTGCTGCCGAACCCTGCGGGGCAGGGAGGGGAGGGCGGCTTCACGGGGAGGCTCTGCCGTGACCTGGCAAGGCTATGCACGCCTAGGGGTGATGAAGACGGGACCCTGGGCCTGCCAGGGACAAGGGGACCCACCGCCATGGCACGGACCCGCGCTCTGGTAGCGAGCACTGAGGCCTAGTGAGGCGTGGGGACAGGCAAGGCCTCTGCGGGGTGCGGGGCTGCCACCGGGGACAGGCCACCCCTCACCGCCTCCCTCAGAGGAAGGGAGAGGAGACGGCAGGGCCCTGAGGGGCGGGCGGAGCGGGCGGCACACCGAGGCCAGGCCGCGGCCGGCAGCACTCAGCGCCCAAGATGGCGGCGCCCCCCCCCTCCGGGCAGCCCCTTTGTCTGCAGCAGCCGCCGCATTGCCGAGAAGGGCGCGAAACTGGGGCAGCGCGGCCACGCCCCCCGCGGCGTGACGGCGGGCGGGGAGGGCGGGGCGGGAGCGCCCCGCAGCCAATCAGCTGCCTCCACTTCCTGCCTCCTCACAGGGGCTCTCCCCGCCAACCGCCGCCGCGCTCCCGGCCAATCCGCGCCGCCCGCCGCGCCCCGCCCCCCCGCACCAGGAGGGGGCGTGGCGGGAATGCAGCGGTTTTGTTGTCGCTCCCTCCTCCCCTCGCCCCCCGCCGTGGCTCATGAATATTAACAAGGTCCAGCCCAATCGGGTGGTGCGGCGGCGGCAGCGCTTTGGTGACGTCGATCGCCCCGCCTTGCAGTTGAGGTTGATCTGCATATTCATGAGATGGGCGGGGCAGAGCGCGGGCGTTTATAAGCCGCCGCCCCGCCAGCCGCAGCGTACATCGCGCTGAAGCTTTGAAGTGCTGAGTGGACCCCGCACCTCCAGGGCACCGGTAAGGCGCCCGCCGCGGTGGGCGGGCTGCGGCCGGGCTGGGCCGGGGAGGTTCGGAGCGCCAGAGCTCAAGGAAATGCGTCTTAGGAGTGGAGGGCTTTGTTGCCTGGGGGAGTCCGGAACGGGGCGGCCGTCTGGCGGCGCGGCCTTCTCCGCGGCCGCGGGGAGCTCGGCGGGGCCGTCCCGGCTGTCTGCCGTGGGGGGGAAGGGGCCAGGGGAGGGGTGAAACGCGCCCTCGGAAACAAAATGGCGACGAGCCTCGACCGTGCAAAATGGCGGCGGGCGGGAGGAGGGGCGTCGGAGTGCGCCTGCGCCAAGGGGGCGGGCCGGGAGGGAGGGGCGGGGGTCCCGCGCCCGCGCGGGGGTCGGGGCCGCGGAGCGCGCATGCGCGCTGGGCCCGCGGCGGGAGCGGGGCCGCGGCCCGGGGAGCGCCGGTGCCGGGAGGCCCCGCCGGGCTGCGGGGCCTGCGGAGGGAGCGAGCGAGCGAGCGCGGCGGGGCTGGAGCTTCCGGGAGGCGGCCGCCAGGCCCTGCCTGTGCCCGGGCCGGGCGTGCGGCTGCGGCCTTGATCCCCTTCCCGGGGGAAGGCGCTTGGTCCGGAGCCGGCCTATAGGGTATTCCCGTGTCGGGTAAAGCGCTGCTTCACCGGAGGTTGAGCGTATGCCTCGTGTAAGAGTGTGAGGTTATTGGTGATGTTATAACCAATTTAATGTTTCAGACGTTGTGGGAATATTTTGAGACCGTGACTTCGGATATATTGACTTTGCAGGTCAGAATGGCATCAGATGAGGGAAAACTCTTTGTCGGTGGACTGAGTTTTGACACCAATGAGCAGTCATTGGAACAAGTCTTCTCTAAATATGGACAAATTTCTGAAGGTAAGATGGCAGTGCCAAGCTGTGACGACTTGCACAGATTTAGTAGGATGCACGGATGCTGATGCTTTTTTCCTCCCTCCTCTTTATAGTTGTTGTGGTGAAAGACAGAGAGACTCAGAGATCCAGAGGTTTTGGCTTTGTTACTTTTGAAAACATAGATGATGCTAAGGATGCAATGATGGCCATGAATGGAAAGGTAAGGAGGCTTTGGAGCAGCTTCTTTATTTCCTGACACGTAATAAGAGAAGCATGAAAGATGTTCCTCTTCAGTGCCGTGTAGAAAAACAGATACATACTGGTGTCTTAAAGCAGTGAAATGATATAAATAATAAAGAGTATAAATTGCTAAAGTTCCGTGACTTAACTTATATGACTGAAAAATAGTGACGCTTCATGGGAATATTTGTATATACTGTCTGAAACCTTTGTTTGTAAGAACTGGTAAATTCTGGTACTGCTTAGCTGACAGTAGGTGTTTTGCTATTTAAGTGTTTAAATACCAACTTGGCTTATCTTGTTCTGCTTGTTAGTCTGTAGATGGACGTCAGATCAGAGTTGATCAGGCTGGAAAATCATCAGAGAACAGATCTCGTGGCTACAGAGGAGGGTCTTCTGGGGGCAGAGGCTTTTTCCGTGGCGGCAGAGGTCGGGGCCGTGGCTTCTCCAGAGGTGAGTGTGCACGAATGACTCGCAGTGCCTGAAGCGGTAACGGCATTTGTCAGAATGCTTAAAAAAACCCCTGATCCGGTGTCTGTTCAAGGAGGCGGAGAGAGAGGCTATGGCGGAAGCAGATTTGATTCCAGAAGTGGGGGATATAATGGCTCCAGAGACTACTATAATAGCAGGTAAAGTCATCATGACCACTAGTGGGTTGTTGGAAAAGCTCTCGAAGTCCACTGCCTGTTCCGTCAGGCTGCAGAAACAGTAGAGCGAATATAAAGCACATGAATGTTTTTAACAGCAGGAGTCAAGGTGGCTATGGTGACAGGTCTTCAGGAGGATCCTACAGAGACAGCTATGACAGTTACGGTAAGTCTTGGTTCAAATGGGAGTGATGAGTACGTATGCTGTAGGAACTCTCTAAACCTTCTGACCCTGTACTTGAGTCTGGAAATACTGTAAGGCTCAGTTGGACTGTACCACTATTTCTGTTCTTGCCCGTAAGAACCAATCTGCCAGGCTTTGGACGTGGTTGTGCCGTTTTAAATTTCTAATTTGTAATGCATGTGTAGGAGTTGCTTGGATCTAAGGCAAAGCAAGTTTTTAAGATGCATTCCTCAAGCTTGAGACTAAGACAAAACTCAGATGCCCTAACAAACTTTAATCAAGGGTGGGGGAGTTCTCTTACGGTGTAGCGAACTAGCACTAGCTTCTGAAATAATGCAAGGGAGTAAAATGCTGGAACTTGTCTATGCTTCAGTGCCTTTACAATTGTGCCTGCTTCTTGTCCTCAGCTACACACAACGAGTAAAAATCCTTCCTGACTCAAGATCGTCCTTCCAATGGCTGTATTTATAAAGATTTTTGGAGCTTCGCTGAAATCGTTATTGTGTAGTACATCTACTTGTATTTTCACTTTTGTAGTATTATCAGTTCTAATCTTGTCAAACACAGCCTGACAGCTTCTGATATAAGATGGTCTGATTAGACTTTTCTTTAAGAAAGCTCTGCTTTCAAGTGTTTTTAATCTTTTTTGAAAGCACTTCAGATTTTATTTTATTCTTCATGATGAGCCAAGGTGTTTTTTTTTTTTTAAAGTTGGTGAAGTTGGGGCCCCAATTCAGTTTCTTTTGAGATAGAAAGGACCTTTAATTCAATGTTCACTGGAAGCTGAACAAGCTGTGGACTTTTTTTAAGTGCATTACCTTCGTCTTTTGTAACATTCCTTTAGTGTAGCAAGGTAGGAATGCAGCCTGGGTACAAATTGGAAGGCAAACCACCTTGATATATCTAAAGAGAAACTTGCTTGTATGTTCAACCTGCATAACGGTATTTTTACTGTTGTAATGATGTAAATTACCCAGAAATAGACTTGCAAACTTACCATAAAAGAGGTTCTTGAAAATGTTTATTTATATTGTCCTTTTTTACTGGAAGAAATATGCATATTCCATTGATATTGTATTTGAAGTGGTAAAGGATTCTTGTATACAGTTTTCTTTGGCTTTACGAAGCCTATTAAAAGACCGTCTGAAATGAACTCTGCTCCTGACATTTACATTTCATTGCACAACACAATCCTTGAAGGTGAAGAACAGTCTAAGTAAGAGGATGCCAGAGGAGAGGAGAAGACTAGCGATAGCGTAAGAGCGAGCCAGATGTATTGACCAGTTGCTAGAGTTTAATCTTAATCGGTCTTGACATGTGAATTCGTCAACATACTTTCACATAAGAATAGTCAAACTTGTCTAGAGGCAGAGGACTGAAAGTATATACCTCAGGATGTTCTAGCACGCAAAGCCTAAGTCAGAAGTCGAGGGAACGCTGGTGTTAGGTAGGATAATGGATGTTTCCTTAAAATACTGAAATAGCCTGCACTGAAAAGCTGTAGTGAAGAATCAGTCCTTTAGTAACTGGACTAGTTACTAGCTTGACAGGAGTGTTCAATGGTAGGTAAATTGCCGTAATTAGCTAGCTTTGTCATTGCCTTACAAGTTCTAAGAATTCTTTGCTAGCATATGGAAACTGCAGTGTCCTTGGAGAAAAGAAGTGTTGTGCCTCCAACAGAAACCTCTGAGACGAAAGCTGCTCTCTTGGCTAGTTCATATGTGGAAATAGTCCTGTAATTCGAGGTAACTCCTTTTGCTCATGTCCGCATCCTTCCTCTTGTTGAGAGCTCATTTGAAAGTCTAATGTACCTGTGAAATATTCCTTTTGACAATTTTGGTCAACTGATGGAAAAATTTTAACCCATGCCGTATGCAACCTTTGGCTTGTGGCACAACTTCAGTTCCACAGATCAGAGTTGGGCATGCAGTCATGTCTTGCTAGTAGGTATGGAAGCAAGATGGGAAACGAATTCCCTGACTTGATATGTGTTCATCTATTGAGAATCTTCCTAGACTTCATTAAGTTGCTCACTTTAATTGTAGCTTTCTTTGCCATCCTACTTGTTGCCATTAACTTTTTCCCATAGCCCACACTTCCTAAGCAGCCATGTCAAAGTGGTTAACTCTCTGCTTAGGGATCAAATGATACACTGGCTGGCATATCAAAGGCAGCAGCCAGCCCCGGAACAGTTTTCCCAGACTGTGCTTCTGTGATGTGATGGGTTCAGCGAATGGCTTGTGAAACCCTCGTATATGATGTGACTTGTGTTGGGGGAGGCGGGTGGCGATGTAAAGTCTCCGCTTGATACTTTTATTAATGCACCTTTGCTTTGGCAGGCTGAAGAGAAGACGGACACGCGGCGCGGAAGCTGAGCGGGGATTCTGAGGAAGGAGAGCGTTCGTTCCGAGGAGGCGGGACCCAGGCACGAGTTTGCCAACCAGGTAACGTCTCTTCGGTCTGCCTCGCGCCCCGGAGCTTTTCCTCAGCCGAAAGGTTTGGCGCTGTTACTGTTACTCTGTAAGTGCTAAAGTGAGAGGAGCTTTCTGGGTGGAAATTTCCTTCTCTGCCTTTAAATCCACTGTCTTAATTTTATTTCAGCAATGAAATGCATCAGAGAAGACCAAGAAGGACAGCCATTGACTGGAGTGGTGGAGACGAAGAGCTTTGAGCAGTGTTGTTACTGATTTTTATTATAGATCAATTGAACAAGGAGATAAGTCAAATTAAGCTAGAATAAAATACTGAAATGTGGAAAAAAAAAAATTCTCTGTAGTACTTTTGTGGGGAAACATAAGAACGTTAGATTGTGGCCAAGGCGTACAATAGAGATCTGGTGTATAGCCCCGTTAAAAGTACAAAATAAACCAACGCTGTTCTGGTTGGGGAGGTGGACAGAGGGTGACCTGTTGTCTTTAAGGACAAGTTTGAGGGAGAAATTAGATTGTGTCATTGTGACTTTGAATTAAGTGGCCTATTACAATAGTTGGTGCATCTGCAAAACCTCCGCAGTGAAGCGGCTACGTCTGAGGGGAAGTGTCGGATGAGCAATTGTGTAAACAAGGAGTCAGTGTTTGGTAACAAACACAAAAGTCTAATCTGCACTTGAATGCTAAAGCTTTTTTTGAGCTCAGGTAATGATTTCCTTGCCTACAAGTTAATTAAAATTGTTTTCCCACTGAAAGTAGCGATGTGATGTTCCTGCTGCTCACAGAAGTGGCCGCACACCTGCCAAGGGTCACACGCTGCGGTTTCCAGGTGGGACTGAGACTCGCCTGTCCTGCGGCCGATGGCTTCTGTGTGCTCAAGGACTTGGCTCGGGATAAAGCTGCCCCGGGTTCCCCACCTCAGGGGTTATTTGTAACAAAAGCCAACTTCCCGGGTTGGATTTTAGCAACTTAACTCTGGTCTTTTTTTTTTTTTTATGTCCTGGAAGTTCCTAGTAGAGCAGCTTCACCGGGTGAAAACTGTTAGGTGCCTGGAGAGGAGTGGCAGAAGGCGAGTGTTGGAGCAGTCCTGAGCCAGGGCGCTTTCGAGTCCTGTGGGTGGTGGGAGCGTCCGGGCTGAAAGGGCCGGTGAGGTGGCGCCTGCGGGGCCGCAGCTGGTTTCGCCCGTTTGCCAGGAAGGTGCCTGCGCCGACGGGGCACGGGGTGAGCTGCCTGGGTGAGTTAAGGAGAGAACAGCCAGCTGTTAGCTCTGCGCTTCTTGAGACTTGTAAAACGTTTGCCTGTGACTGAAGAGGAGCTGCACAGTCAGAACAATCCTACTGGGGGGTGTGAATGGGAAATCAGCCCAAGATAAAAGGCGAGTAAGCCGCCGGTTGCAGAGACTGCAGTTCTGTATTGATTCCTTTGGAACAGAACGGCTAATAAAAGACTTCGTGCCATCTTCCCTAATTAGCAGATGTTGCCTTTTATTTGCAATGTCTCCTGTATTGTGCAGAGACTGCTCTGTGCAGGAGCTAAACTACTTGGCTTGTGTTAAGGTTCGTGATTGCTGTCTTGTTCACTGCTGTCATTCTGGTTGCCCTGCCCTTGCATCCCAACACCTTGTGGCTCTTGTACCTGACCTGTGGGGTTTGCGCCGTCGAGCAGCGGTGCTGGACGCTAAAGCCGGGCTGTCCCTCGCTCTGCAGAAGGGCAGGTAAGGCCCAGAGCAAGGGAATTCAAGTTTCTTTGCAGGAAGCTTGTGCTCTGGTATTGATGAAATACTTTTCTCTGTCTCTTGACCTTCACCTGCTCTCTAGTAAATATAAAGCTACTGGGGGGATTTCAGCCTTTTGTGGTAGTTGGAATATGCCGTAGAGATCAAACTTTCTAACCCCAGCTCTTGGTGTTTTCTCCTGCCCAGTTTGTCCCATCTTCAAAACGGACCATTGAAAATTTAAACTGGCCAAATTGCCCTTTTCTTCCTCTTCTGTAGGTGTGGAATACTTGTTAGGTTTTTATTTACTTGCTACCTTGTCCCTGGCTTGTAATGAAGTCAGATGAGTGCTGGTTGCTGAATTCCTCCAGCTGCTCCTTGACTCCAGCTCCTGTGTGCTGCGGGTTATAGAACCCTCCTAAGCAGTGGTGGCTGTTTTCTGATACATCACACTGTAACTCAAACCGTCCTTAAAAGTCTTTGCCCTTCAGGCTGTCGTCTGCGATACGTGACACCCGTGTCTTGCCAGGCTACACCGTAGAGCGGAAGCAGCTTCGATTACTTTATTTCCACTCTGCCACTGCTCTGACCGACGGCTGGCACGGGGCTCCGGAATGAGGGCTGCCTTCCCGAGAGACCCGCGGTAACCGCGCTCCTTTGGCTCGGGCTGAATCGATGCACGTGCCTGGTGCTCATGAAAAATTAGGTCTCGCTCTTGGTTAAATCCTGAAAATGTGGCAGCTCAATAACAAGGAGGATTTACGCTGCTAGAGAGGCTGACAGCTGTGAATGTATTTTTGGCAGCTTTGAAGAGAATGGGGCTGGAGGCTGCAATGTGAGACGCGAAGGCAGTAAGAGGGTTTCTGATGGGCTCTGCTCCTCTCCTGCCCACCCTTTTTGTGTTAAAAGAACACAGTTGATTGCTTTATCCTGCTTTTTTATCGCCCTTTTTTTTAACTGATTCTCTGGCTTTTGTGCTGTGCCCCACTTGAGGGACAGTCTTTTAAGAGCAGTGTATTATGCAAAAAAGTCTGGTCGTGTAGCCTAAGTGTCTTTGAAGAAATTGTGTGGGTATTGTGCCCAGTAACAATTACCACTGCAGTGTGTTTGAAGGGCAGAATTGATTGCGTATTCTCTAGTCCGTGCTGTAAAGCCTGGTTATTAAGGCAGGCTGCGGTGCTTTGCCAACCTACTGAGGCGTAACCACCGCTCCCGCTCTGCTGTCGCTGGAATCGGCTCTCCAGAGCAGACAGTGATGGAGGCCAGACACTTAGCTGGTATAAACGAGCTAAATTAATGGGTAAAGCCAGCTTTAAAAACTTGGGCTCTTACTGAGAAATGTTTTCTCTTGCTGGGGAGTCAGGGAGCAAGCAGGGCCCTTGCTAGTGAGCCATCACAATTTCCTGGTGAAATCATGAGTCCACAAGAGCCCTGGGGGCATTCCTGCATGCAGAATGGCAATGATTATCAAGCTTCCCCAAACCTACTTTTTAACCTTTTTCAAATTATCTAAGTGAACAGCATTTAAAAAAAGAAATCAGCTGACACACTTTTGGGGGCTGTATCTAGCAATTCACCAGTGAGGATTTTTACGTGTTAATGGAGGATGATACTAAATATAGGGGCCTGAGAGTGTGAGAAACCTTTGCTGATAAAAATGCAGTCAGGTGATGTTCAAATGAATTCAAACTGTAAATACTTACAAAGCATTATTTGAAAGACCTTCCTAAATAGGGTACTTAGATGCTTAAATGCAGGCAGAAATAATTAATAGGTACAAAAATAGAGGCCAGGTTTTGAGGTGCTGTTATTTTGGCATCACTAATTACTGCATTGATTTGTTGCTGGGCTTGGAGCTACGGGGGGCTGGATGTGAAACTCAGTTGCATCCTCGAGAAGGTGCTCGGGTGCTGTGGACCTGCTGTGGCATCTGCTGGGGGTGGCCCATTTCCAGCCAAAATACCATTTTTCTTCAAGCCTGGGCGGCCCCGGGCCTTTCCCTGAGATGTTGCTCAGGGGGGAGCAGAGCTGTGCTTCGGGATGGCTGACGGACCCCTCGGGTCAGGCCAGAGCTCCTGTGAAGAAACAAGGTTAGAAATGCTTGAAATGCTCGTGTTTCAAGCAGTGTTCACCTCTGCCCGGGGAAATTGCCGTCATGGCAGGGGAATGGCGGCCCCGAGGGAGAAAAGAAGGACGACCCTGAGGGGAAAATGGCGGCCCTGAGGGAGGGAGTCGTGCTGTGAGGCGGGAACGGCGGCCCTGGGCGGGAAATGGTGGCCCTGAGGGAGGTTTTGGCAGCTGCGAGGGGGGAACGGCGGCCCTGAGGAGGCCTCGCGTTGTGAGGGGGGAAACCGCCGCCCTCAGAGGCGGGACGGCGGGGGGAGGCCGGGTCGGGGCTGCGCGCCCGGGGCCGGCCCGGAACGGCGCTGCCCCGGAACGCCGAGTGCGGCTCCGCCGGGCCCGGCCGGTGCCTGCGCCGCGCAGCACCGTCCCGCCGCCTTCCTGCGCCCGCCCCGCGGAGGCGCCGCTCGCCGCTCCGCGCCGCCCGGCCCGGCCATGCTGCGGCCGGAGCCCCTCTGCCTCCTCCTCCTCCTCCTCCTGCACGCCGCCTCCCCCGCTCCTCCGGCCACCCCGAGCCCGTTCAACGGCACGGAGGCGCCGCGGGCGACCGCGGGGAACGCAACCTGGCCGGGCCCGGCGCCGGCATCGCGGCGGCCGCCGGGCTCGGGGCTGCTGCCGGGCTCGGGGCTGCCGGTGCTGAAGCGGGCGGTGTACGTGCTGAGCGCCCTCTCGGCGCTGGCCGCGCTCTATTTCCTCCTGCGGGCGTTCCGGTGAGTGCGGCCGGCCCGGGGCCGTGCCCCTGCTTGTCCCGGTTCTACCCCACCTCGGCCCGGGGCCGTGCCCCTGCTTGTCCCGGTTCTACCCCCCCTCGGCCCGGGGCCGTGCCCCTGCTTGTCCCGGTTCTACCCCCCCTCGGCCCGGGGCCGTGCCCCTGCTTGTCCCGGTTCTCCCCCCCGGGCCCTGCGGTTGTGCCCCGTTTGTCCCGATCCCCCCTCCCTCTCCCTGCCAGGCCGGAGCTGTGCTTCCCTGGGCATCCCTGGGCATCCCTCAGGCAGCGAGGGTGAAGTGCTGTGGTAAATTCATGCCGCTGTTAATGACCTGAGGTAATCAGCAGCGATAAAACATCTCCCGGTCCGGTTCCTTCTGCCCTTTGACTCCTGAAGGCCCATCCAGTGGCAGCACGCTCACCCTGCGCTCTCCGTGTCCCTCAGCCCTAGGTCGGAGGGGCCCAGAAATGAGCGCAGAACTCATTTCAGGTTGAAGAAACCGCAGCGGAAGAAATACGGCCTGCTGTCGAATTACGATGAGAACATAGAGATGGCCTCGTTCGACAGCGACGAGGACACGGTGTTTGAAACGAGAAATCTGAGGCGGTAAGCGGGTGTTTTGTGTGTTTCTCTTTTCCTCACGAGGGGCTGAGAGGCTCCTTTTCTAAAGGCGTGGGAGCTTTGGCACAGATCCTGTAACCAGATCTGCATAAATTACACTTCTGTGTGTGGTCTCTCTGTGTTGGCACACAGACTTTATCTCGCCTTTCTTCATTTTCTGACCAAGCGCGCTGAAAGGGACGTACCCCGGTTTGTTTGGAGCCCCACTTGGTGCCTTGTGTTTCCAGGCCCGTAGGAGGGAGAGGCAGCCCTCGCGGCCAGTCTGAGCCTCCCTGCGTTAGACAGGAAAACAAAAACTCCTGTTTTTCTCAGTTTAGGAATTGCTGCCAAGTCACATCGCAGCTAAAACTCACGGTCCCGTTGGGGCGTCCGTTCCTGCTTTCGCAGTGATGTGCTTTCATCCCGTGGATCACGCAAGTTTGTTTTTTTAATGTTTTTTTAAAGCGGAGGAGGAGCGTGGCTCGCTGTCTGGCCTCTCAGCTCCCCCAGCTGTCTCCAGGTTGGTAGTGATCTGTCACGTTGTACATGCTCACTCTGATGCTGGGCGTCTTCTTTTTCCAGATGATTTGGGACCAGCGGCACCGACTTCACAGACTGACCAAGGGGGTGCAAGTCCAGTGGAATCACCTTACCAGTGCTCAAATTTTATTTTTTTATATATGCTTATAATGACTATTAATTAAACACTTCCATAGCTGGGGCAGGGGAAAGGGGACCAAACCTGTTTTCTTCACACACATTTTTGGGGAAAGGTGGAGCTGTAAGCTAAATGATGCTGCACTGGGTGCTGTTAACTGCAGAGGGAGATGCTGAGGAAAACGTGACTCTGGAGGAATGCTCAGCATTTGAAATCGTGCCGCTCTGGACTCCAGTGCTGCAGCTGCGTCTGCTGGCCCATCGGTGTTTTACGGGTGCTCGTATCCCTCTCTCCTGACTGTGGCAGTCAGCTTGAAGTATCAGACGAGTGGATTTCTTTTGCGGGCTGATCCTCTTCATGCAGTATCAGGTTACTTCGTTAGGAAGTGTCTCTGTAATCAGCTCTGAGCTGGGAGAGCTCTTGTTGTCTGTTACACTAGTGTGGCGGGTGTGGATGGTGCTGTGTTAGTTCAGACAGAGAACAGCTTTGGGAATGAGTTAATGCATCGAGTTTCTTGTAGTTGCAGGGTTAGCAGTCATGGTAATGCAGGTCATTACGTGGGTTTACAGAGCAAAGACACGTTTACAAGTGAAAGGTGCCACTTAGCCCGGAGGAGCATTTCTCCAAAAGAGCAGTGGGTTGTGTAGTCTGCAGGACTGCGAGTGTTCAGAGTGTTCAGACCGTTCTGCCCAGCTCCCGTGGTGCTTTCACCAGAGAAACGTGTGACATCTGCCAAGCTGCTGGAGTTTGAGCTGCTGGCTCTGCCAGGAAGAGCCAGAGCACCGCGGTTTGAGTCGGAGCACCTGAACTGCTCGTGTGATGAGTGACCTGTCTCGGAGCATCTGATGACTGGAAAAGAAGGACCCGAACCCCTGTGAACTGTGATTCTTGAAGCCAGACAGCCCTGGCTCAGAAATAATCTTGAAGGGTACTGGAGTTTCACTCCATTTGCTGAAGCTCAAGCTACGTCCTGCTGTCAGCCCAGCAAACTGGGATGTTTCTGTGCAGCCCATTGCGTTCTTATTGTGTAGGACCAAGATGTGAATGTGGTAGAAGGTCACTGTTAGGTGGACCTGCTGCTAAATCGGTAAAAACTGCTTGGAGAGTGCTCCTGTTTATGGCACGTTTCAGCCTTGAAGGGAAGGCCCTTCCGTGAAAACGATGGGCAGTGCAGACCTGTATCCTTAAGTCCCACTTCCACCCCAAACTGGTAGTGCCTTTGTTAGGAGAAGCTGAGGGAGTTGCCCTGCGGGCGGGGAGCTCCCTGCTTGACCTTGCCTTGAAGATGAAGATGGAGAATGTCTCTGGAGTCATGGCTCCCTTCTTTCGCTTAGCAAATCCTCTGTAGATAAGGGGACAAAACTGACAACAAGAAGGGCTGAGCAGGAGGGATATCCTTGTCAAACAGCGAGGACGAACGGTTTTGCTGCGAGTCCCCCGGGAGCTCGGGCTCTAGCTGCTGCTCTGAAATCCCTCCGGAGGCCGTTGGAGCGGTGAGGTCCTGGCGCACCTGGGCGAGGGGCAGCGTTTCTCAGTGCAGAGTGGGTGAGGTTTCCTGGAGAAATGTCACCCCAGGTGCTGGCAGCTCTCTCTTGCACACGTGCAAAGGATTTTTAAATATATATATATATTTTTAGAAATGCTGTCATGTGAACACAGCGCTTGGATGTGCCCTAATTTCATATCATTTGTATCCTTTCATGCCTCTTTTAGGTACTTTCTGCTTGTTTGGCTGATGCAGAGATGAAAGCGTTTGCGGCGTTCCTCTGTGAGGATAGCAGTAATGGCTAAATCTGGCCGTTGCTGCCCCTCGGGTGATCAGAGAGCTGATTTGTTTGGTTCCGGGTAGTGTATCTCCCTTGATCCTGCACAGGCTGGCAGGTCTATGCGCACGCTGATAACTTTCTCTGGCTCTTCAACTCCCTCTGCAAAGTTGTTTCTTGCATTGTGCCAGGTAAACCCGACTGTATTTCAGTCCGCTGGCGTGCCCTGGCTCAGCGTTGTGACTGACACGCTCGCTGGCCTTTCTTTATCTGAGGCGATTGACTTGGTCGTTCTTTGGGCTCTGCTCTCCATCGGGCAGACGGCGTTTGCGATTTTGAAGCTTCCTTGCCTTGCAGGAGGGGATGTTTGGTTTTTTTTTTAATGTTAACAGTTGAATGATTTTGATCAAAGAGGAGACCTCAAGCCGTAGGTCCTACCGTGGAAATAATTTTGATAGAATTTGATTGTGCTGTAACAGGTATTTAGAATTTGAGCAGGGAAAGGTGTGGAGGGACAGAGCCCGCGCACATAACGAGGCCCCTGTTCTGGTACTGTGTAGGCAAACGGTGATGAGGGCCGGGCGGGCGTGCCAGCCTGCTGTCTGTGCACCACGTACGTGTTTACAGAGGCCTTCTGCTGGCCGTCTTTACAGGGGCGCAGAGCAAAAAGTTGATGGTGGGGCTGTAGTGCAGCATTGCTGTCACTTCTACTCTGATCCTGTTTTGGCTGGAGGCAGGTTTGAGCCGGAACCAGTGACCCTGTGTGGCTGTTTCCATTTTCCCCTGAAGCAGCCTGCATCTTGGAAGCAGTCGGTGGTCTGGATTTGCTCTTCGCAGGCCAAGACGTTACATTCCTGCTCCGTTCTAAGTCATTGTTAAAGGCATTTTCTGAGAGGAGAAAACAAAGATGCTGATTACAGACCTGAGACTCCTTCGAGGACAAATCTATTGCTTGGCACAGCTGTTGCTGATCTCTGTTTCTCCTGGAAGAATAAATTGGAGTTGTCGCAGCAGCTTCTCCTCACAGCGGTGGGACAGTGCACCCATGGGCAATGAGCATGAGGCCAGTGCAGGCTTTTTTGGGGGGTGATGGTGGATCTTGCTAATAATAGTGGCTTTTAAAGCCTTGCATTATGTTTCTGCAAGAGAGCGGTTCAGTAGTTACTTCCATTATAGTTTTAGTTCCTTTGTGTGTATTTGGTACCTGTATTGATAGCCTAGTAGGTCTCTTTGCAACGGTTAGATCTTCTGGTAGTTTTTCGGAACAGATTTAAACACACGGATGCCAACAGACGCCCGTGTGCTCTGAGCCAGCTCTGGCCTGGGAGCTGCAGGGCTGCGTCCGCGCAGGGCTCTGCTCCTGTGACCACGCGCCGCTGCTCGGAGGAACGTGGGTCTGTCCCTGGGCGGGCTGATGCCTCACCAGCTACTGCTGCACTTTTCTTTCTCCAGAGTGGATCAGGGTGTTAGTGGGAGGCTCCGTGGACTCCGGCTGCCCTTTGCTGTCGGCCCGGGCCGGGCTCCTGCTGATCCTTGCCAAAAGGCTGCCGGAGCGGGCGAGGAGGACCGAGAGCGGAGTGTGCGGTTCCCTACGATGCCGCGCGGTCACCAGCCTGCGCGTGTCACAAGTGACTGCTACAGAGTTCGCCTGGAACAATCACTATTGTTTAAGCCAAAGCCTAATTTCAAAAGTTTACGTAATTGCCTCTGATCTTCTTGGAGGGCTGTATCGGATCCTCTACTGTTGATCCTGAACTACTAGGCAAATCGACTGGGCCGTCTGCCGAGGTTAATGAGATTGACTGGGAGCGATACGAGCATCAGCTCTCTGTTGTTCATAACGTGCTTCTGTTTTGTTTCGTTTGTACGTGTGACTGGAATGGGATCTGCAGCGCCGAAGTGCTGCGAGATGGACCTGTGGTCTGAGCAGATTGCCAAGAAGTCAATAAACCAGCACTTGAGTGCATTGTGTCGTCTGTGCTCTCAGGAATGGAGGAGCTAGTCTTTCACCCTCCTGCTTGAATTGTTGATTTATTTTTAAATAGCAACCAGTCCTGTATTGATCGATCGGTTTACTTTCGTTTACAGCTTCCCCCCTCCATTGTATCTTGAAACAAATGAAATAAAGCGTTCCTTCTCCTCCGTGGCATTCGGGGTTGTTCTGCGGGGCCGGCTCGCTGCCGAGCCGACGGGACGGTGCTTTTTTGGAGCCTTTCTCCGCTCGCTGCCCTCGCGGAGCATCGCCTCGCGCTCCGCCTGGCGACGCTTACACCGTCAGCCCTGCTGTGTGTTAGATCCACGCTTCTCTCACTGCCTGCTGCCTACCTTCACCGATCATCTTGGGGTTTGTTTCAATTTTCTAAAGTCTGCTCCCTTTCCTTTCTCCCTCTTCTTACATTAATCCCTTTTCTTGTACAGAAGACTGAGTAAAATCCCTGCAGGGGTGATCGCAGCCTCTCCGCAGGAGAAGAACTGAGTTAGGTTTTGCTCATCTGGGAGTCGGGAAGGAGAGGCTGTCCCCCGGCTGGGGATGTCCCGGCTCCTCAGTGCCAAGAATTAAAGCCTGAGCGGAATTAAGGGCGTTCCCTGGTACTAACACACTTGCTCTTCGCCCGCTTGCAGAGGAGGGTGGTTGTGCAGGTTTCGGTCCTGTAGATGAGTGGCACTGGAGAAACTGAAGCCCAGTCCCTTGTGTCTCTTGGGGTCATGTCCCCGTGTCCTGTGCCCGGGAGGCCGCACGCTCGTCCTGGAGCACAGCATGGCTGCAAAGGCTTTCATTTGCTCCCTGTTTTACCCCTGTTACTGGTGGCACTGGTGGGGGGGCAGCCGGTGGCAGGGCCAGGCGGGGGGCTGGGGAGAAGGGCAACCCTGTAGATGGCACTCGCAGACCAAACATGCCGGCTGACGGGCACCGGCAGCACCTGGCGAAGCTGAAGATAAATCCTGATGCCTTAAAAAGGCAAATCTGCCCTCAAGCAGCTCTCTGGGAACGAGGGGGAAGTGCCCTCTCAGGGGCTGGCTCTCCTGGCGTTGGGGGGGGGGGCAGCAGGTTTTGGGGTGGCTCTTGGAGAAGGTTTCTCCCAGCTGCGGGTGCTGCTCTCGCCCCTGGCTTTATCGCAGCCGGATTTAACCTAACCCTGTTAGTACTTGTCTAAAGGCTTTTTATGATTCTGGGACAGGCAAAGTGTTCAGATACCCTAATTTGATTAAATTAAGCCGTAGGCTCCCTGCTCGCACGGGCGCTCGCAGCCGTGAGGGAGAGGCTTGTCTGTGCAGAGCACGGAGTTGTCTTGGGCTGGTCCAAGGCTTGGCATAAACCCCAGCAGCACTAAAGCCCGGCCTAGAGGTTGCTCCCTTCTCCTTCAAGTCCGAGAGCCTCCAGTAAGCGCGGCACAGCCTTGCACAGGCATGTGAAAACCCAACCCTAGCGCAGCAGCACCCTTTGGCGTGCACCCGGCTTTCCCTGGGGAGCGTGCTGTGCAAAATTAACTGCGGTGGTTAACGAACTAACGGAGAGCGTTCAGCGTGGCAGCGGCGCGGGCAGGACAGCCTTATGCTTTCGAGCCCTGGCCTGAGGGAGGTGCTGGGAGCTGTGGTGGGACGCAAACCCAGCGCTTGCTCGTTTTCAGGCTCGGGGGGCTGGTAGCCCCAATTAGCACTAACGGCTGCAGCCTGTGTGTGCTGGACAAGCCGCAGGTGCGTCGGCCTCCACACCATTTCCCTGGCCCTGTTCCCTGCTCGCTGCTACAAGCTGGGGCTGTCACCGCCACCGAGCAGAGGCTCTGGCTGAGGTCTCCAGCTGGGGAGAAGTTCAGGCTGGTGCTGGCTGGGATTCCAGTCACAAACGCAAGCTGGCGGCATGGATCTGCTCTGAATTTATTTTAAACTCGAGTTAAAGTGCTCTTGATGCTTTGGATGCAAATTTCCTTCCTTGAAATGGGAACTGCAGGCCCTTTGCTGAGTGCTGGTAAGCTCTTTTGATTTCACCAGCCTGTTTGCTACTGCAGCATTGTACCTCGCCGCCGCGCTCCGTGGAGTGCAAAATAACCTCTGCGGCAGGTTTCTGGGGGAGGAACCACCTCTCGGCTTTCTGACGGCGTAGAAAAGCGCTTTTCTTGCTCTCTGCACCCAGACCTGTTTTTTGAAGATGGTTCATGTATAAAGTTGGGCTTTTTTGGGGGTGTGTGTGAACAGTTGTGTGTGAGGTTTCTGGTCGCTGTATGGAGAAGAGATGGCCCAAGTCCCTCTAGTCACTCAGGGAGGAAAAAAGGGAGAAAGAGCGTTTTGCTGGGGATAAAGGGTGTTTCATTCATGGATTTCAGAGCCCTTTGTCAAGGAGGTAGATTCCAGAGCAGCTGGGTGTTATCTGTACGGGCAGATCTCCAGCCCTGGGTTAGGGACCAGCCAGCCGCTGTTACTGGTGCCACTGTGAAGGCACTGGGCTCTCAGTCCCCTTCTGCGGGCGGGCAGCGCTGGGGGTTGTTGTGTTCCGCTTCTTGCGTTCATCTGGCTTCACAGAGGTCACCTGTGCTTTGGATTTCACCTTTGTGAAACAGGGAGAAATGAGGAATCTTCTTTCTGAGCAGCTTTAGGGACTTCGGGGGTGACCACGTCTCTTGGAAGTGGAACTTCCACACCCCCATTTTTCGCTGCACTCACAACTTTGCTCCTGTGTTTCCGAAGTCACTGTCAGCGTCCCTCTGGCCCCGGGGCTCTTCGCAGGGAGCGTCTGGGCCGGTTTTCCTCACCAAATGCCGCAGACAAGATGGTAGAGTTAATCCTGCAGTGCTCTGTGGGTACTGGAGCTGCTCTGCAATTGCGTCTCCGTGTTTATTGTGGGATAGAGGCTGCACGTTGGGAAGGTGGCTGGAAATGTTTGAAAACCTGCTGTAGAGCC
Source organism: Strix uralensis (assembly GCF_047716275.1). Classification (NCBI taxonomy): domain Eukaryota; kingdom Metazoa; phylum Chordata; class Aves; order Strigiformes; family Strigidae; genus Strix; species Strix uralensis. The sequence continues at coordinate 6,341,236 of NC_133998.1, read as the reverse complement.
TCCTCTGATGTCTTTTCTGTTCCACTCAACAAAGCTCCTCTACACAACTAGCAGGATTCTTCTGTATAAAAATTAGCTTTACTTAGTTGGCTTTTTGTCTAAATCCTTCTTCTGATCTTTATTTTTTTCCCTTACGTGAGAGAAAGGTGAATGGAAGTGGCACTTCAGCCACAAAAGCCTTTCCTTCAGAAACGTTGGTTGTTTTTGTTTTAAAAATTTTTAAAGGGGGCTTTGCAGGGGAGACTGCAGAAGCATTTTCTTTTTAAGTTACACTGGGGAATAAAAGTATAAAGGAAAGAAATGATCATAACTGTACTGGCAACGGAACAATATTTTTTTTCGAGTACCAGAGCTAATTGAAGAAGGAATTCACACAACAATTTTTGCAATCTAAGGATGAGTAAACATTAAAGGGGATGCTGTACTTGTGATGCATGCTAATGTGTGACTGCATGCGTGGAAGGGAGAAGATGTCCCTAAAATTAAATTTGAGATGAACATCTCAGATGTTACACTTCAGTATTTTCTTCTTTACGTCGCCAGATCAAAGACACGAGCTAAAGCCCATGTCCAAGGATACCTGTTGAGAGGATGAAACTTCAATGCACCTACGAGATGAAATTGCTAGAAAACAGGGATGTCTGGTCTGATTTGGTGGAAGTGCTTCCGTGGACTGTGGGATTGCTGTGGATCCATACGGATCTTGTTTGCCTCAGCAGGGTTTCTTATGGGTTCGGAGAGCCCCCTGCCCATGTAGACAATTGCAGACAATTACCAGCTGCTTTAATTAACATCAGTTTCTGGGATGTAGGCAAATGGGGGGCTGACGTGTTAGAGCACATTGCCCAATTCCCAGTAATTGTGGCTCCTGGGTGTGCAGAGGTTTGTGTTGTCGCTTCCAGTGCTGGCAAATCCAACTGAAACGGCATCGAACTTGTGTGTGAACGTACCCCCGCGCGGCCGGTGCCTCCTCGCTCCCTCGCCTGTTGAAGCTTTTCCTGATTTTGACACGTTTCCATGCTGGCCGTGCTGCAAACAGCAGCAACTATTGTTGTCGGCGCTCGGGGATCCTCTTGCTCTCTCTGCAATCAGAGCAATGCTCCTGTCTGCCGGTTAATAAGAGCTGGGAAATGGAAGTGTCGAGATTTGCAGGTTTTGCAGCTAGGAGAGACCATTATGTTCGTCGTGCTCAGCCTCCCGCAGAGCACCGGCTGGTTTGTCCTTTTTTGTGTGCGGTGAAACTAGAAGCTTTCTCTCGGAAAGGATGCCAGCCTTCGTCTGAAACAACTGAGTGGTGGAGCGTTTGCTGCATCCCTGATATGCTGCTAATATGTTCTGGTGGTTAATTACTCTCGCTCTTTTAAAGAAAAAAACCCCTCACGTACTTAAAATAATCCTAATGGTTTCATTGTTCGACCTGAGCTGAGTGCACCTACCCCCTCTCTCTGGCAGAGGTGGTGTAAATATTGTTTCTGATGGTGAAGAACCCGACGGGCGTTAACGCCGTGAACAGGCAGTTGGGGGTTTTGAGCCTTTGTGGGGGCCACGGTGTTGCTTTGCCTCCAAAGCCCTGGCAGGGTGTGGAGGGGTTTTTTACAGCGGTGCCTTTTCCAAGGACATCCCAGCTGGGGTCGGCTTCTCCAATAAACACAATTTTCTGCTCTCCCTGCCCGGCGTTTGCTCAGCCTGAGACAATCCTGCTCATGACCAACCTGTTTTTTAAACCGGCCGCTGCCCGTGGGCACTGCCCGTGCCCCTGCCCCTTCTTGGGGTGTGTGGCAAAGCTGTCTCTGCAGGCCCCGTGCCCAGGGCCACCATCGGGCACTGCCCGCGTTGTCACCCAGCTCTGGAGCACCAACGCCCGCCCGAAGGCTGCGTGGCCAGAATTTGTTCGTTCAGTTTTTGGGTGCGTCCAATCTAAAGCAGACCAGAGGCATCGGGCTGGGCCACCTCCCCCCCGGCTCCCACAGCCCTGGGGAGTGACTCCCGACGGGACGGCGGGTTCGTCGTGGCAGCCGGCTGGGGAGTCTCGTCGTATAAACGGGGGATCTCAAAAGCGATGAGCAGGGCTGTGGCAGCGTGGTCATTGTGTGCAGCTGAAGGCACAGCGGGACCTGGGGACGTGGTGCTTCCAATTCTCTGGTACCAGGGTATATTCTGATCTCTTCTTCTTTTTTTTTTTTTTTTCTGGTGTTATTTTAATCTGCTTTTTTCTCACATCCACATCAAACTCCCTCTTTCTGAAGAATGCAGAGAGGTATTAGGTTTGTGCCCTTTGTGAAATATAGCAAAGGTTTGAGATACTGCTTTTTTCTTTTAGAAGTGGAGGTTTTTATCCGTGTTATAACTTTAGCTTCTCCCCAGTCATCGTTTTGGCTTCTCAACTGGCTCGGATGAGTGCACTGAAAACGTTTTCTGTGTTTATTAGAGGAGGGGAGGACTATGTGTCCTTAATGAAGGTTCCCATTCCTTTCACACATGCGCGTGCAGGTACTAGCTGGTGGCTCAGGCCGTTTCAGAAAGCGCTGTTCAAACCAAAATAACTTTCTTCCTCCATCTGAAGCTGGCGGGAATGTCCCCGTTGGTTTGTCAGGCTCCAGCTCGAGGTGTTCGTTATGCGCCGCTCCCAGGGCAGACGTGTTTCCAGGAGCGCGTGAAGTCCCCGAGAGAGGCCGAGTTTCGCTGGGAGCCGTGCAGACACGTGGTCAGAGATGGCCCTTTCCCTCCAAAGCGCGTGTTTTCCACATAGAAAATAACATGTAAGGAACCTATTTTTAAATGAAGGAAGAATTAAGCAAGAAGTGATTTGCCAAAGGGCATCCAGGGAAGCGATGGCAGATCGGATCCGAAGTGAGATCCCCAGGTCTCAGCCCGCGTCTGCCCCACCACCGTTTTTCTTCCCTGCTCTTTGGCAGCCCGCAGTGTCTTATGGGATAACCAGCACTTGGATTTCCATCCTCTTAAAAGAGGCAATTTAGGGAGATTTCTAGGGGAGCAAAGCTGCCAGCTTGCTCCTTGTCCACCTCCCCTTCCCCTCCGTTTCTGCAGGTCACCTCTTTGCGGCTGAAGATGTTTTTCTCCCCCTTTCTCCATCCACACACGCTCCTCTTAGAAGCTCTTTGCTCTCCTCGCTTTCCCACAGCTCAGAGCCATTCTCCCAGCTTCAAAAGGTTTACTAATTACCCTAATGAGGTCAGGAGAGACCAAATGTTTCTGTGACTTAAAACAGGGGTGGGAGGGGTTTGGAAGGGGGGAAATATCTTGACTTATGCCTATACCGACGTGTCTGTGGGTAGGTAGCGTCTCTACCTCCGCTTGTGCTCCCCCACCTTCCCATCTCGAGCAGAAGAAAAGAAAATGTGGACAGAAGGTCTCAAATGTATCAAACAGCTTTTAAAAAGAAATTCCTTTTGCCTGTCAAAAGAACAAACAGATACACCAAAAACTGTCAGAATTAGTGTTGGAGTAATTGCAGAAGCTCTCCAAGGTTAATGCTCCATTAGCGAACAGCTCTCACGCAGCTAAAAGCCAGGACGAGACAGGTTGTCAAAGGCTTGCTGGAGATTAAAGAGCTGCGTTCCCAGCCTAAACTCTCTTGTGGATGTTGTTTGGAAGGGGAGGGAAGGGGGGGGTGTTTGTGGGATGAAGATAACACCAGCCATGGCTTGTGCTGCCGTGGCATCGCTGGAGAAGTGTGACCCAGAGCTGGAATGGTTTTCAGACCTCAGTGAGGTCCCTGTTCCCTGGGTCGTGGGGTTTTGGAGGGTTTGCTCTCACTTAAACACTCCACCAATTCTTTAGGTCGTTTAGGCCAAGTTTAAAAGCAAATCCTGAGGGCAGCGCCAGCCCTGAGTCTGCAGGCAGCCTGAAACGGCGGCGCGGGGCAGGGGGACCGTCCTGGTTTATTCTAAGTTGGAGACGAGCGGGGCTGGGAGGGAGCGGGGTGCTGGAGGCCCTGCCAGTTCAGAAATTAATTCTGCCGGGGTATCCGCTAGCCCAGCGGGATTTGTAGTGAGCAGGACATTAGTTTTAAATTGAATTGGGGCCTGACTTCATCTCCCAGGCCAGTATAAGGCTCATTGAAATAGAATTGACCTTGATTTTTCTTTTGTAGAAGAAAGAAAAACCATTCCTAACTTCCAGTGAGGCAGCACCCTCTGTGGCCCAAATGTTGCCCCGGGGGGGTGATTTACCAGCGCCTGGGAAGGCACAATAGCAGCTACGGGATCACTGTTTCATGTGGACCTGGGTTTTCAGCATCTTCCAGCAAGGTAGTGACCTTTCTTAATGCCTGTGGGTCTGAGCTCAGGTTTTTACTTCTTATAAAGCAGAGCTTTGTCTAGGAGCATTTTACCCACGGCGAAGGTGCATTTAGAGAGTCGAAAGAGGCAGTTAAGCTCGCGCAGCCTTGGAAATGCCACGCTGAGGACCAGCCCCAGCCATTTCCATCGCAACTTCCCTGCGTGTAAACAAATACCCACTCAAAAGAGGCCAGCGGGTTCCCGCTGCTGCTCTTGATCTGAATGCGGACAAGGCTGGCGTGGCTGTGTTCTCTGTCAGGGCTGTCGCTGCTTTAAAGCTATTATGATGGTGTTATGATAGTGCCTGAGATCCCTGCCAGGATCAGGGCTTTGTTATGTTGGATGCTCTGCTCACAGATGCTGAGAGCCAGTCCCCATGCCGTAGCGTGGCAGCCTCGGCTGAAAAGGCTGATGAGAGAATGGAGAAGGGGAGGAAAAAAATAAACATGCGTGAGGCAGAGCCTTGCCGAAGGGGCTGGCTGGAGAGCAGGGTGGTCCCGCGGCTCCCGGACCCGTTCTGGGTGGTGGCTTTCTCCTGCCGGTGCCTCGGCTGCGGAGGAGACGGGGCTCTGGGCAGCACAGACGCGACGTCCCCTTGTACCGGCGGGAGCGGCTGCACCCCCCGAATGTGGGAGCGGGGTCCCGAGCCTGGCGCCCGGCGGCGGCGCAGCAGGACCCGCGTGGCCGTGGGCCCCTTTCTGGTAGCGAATGGCTGGGAGTTAACTTGAGGTGGGGGGAGTTTGCGCGACTTGCGAAGGGCCGGTGTGAGAGGCCTCTTGAAAAGAACAGCCGTGAGCAGAGGAAATGAACAATGTCATAATTAGAGAATTAAACCTTTCCTGTTCTTTTCTTTTCCTATCCTGATATCATTTGTAATGATTAGACCTGGGGTGCAGCGCAACCAGACAATGCAAGTCGTCTATACAAGAGCAAAACAAGACTCCTGCACAGACCCTGTCTCTTTATTAAGTTGATTTGCATTCATAATCTTCATTTGCCGTTATTATTTTTCCCCCTTGTGCTTAGTGAGTGGTATTAGCATAAAGTCCCTTTTTTCTTGTTTTCTATTCACGCTCAAGGTCAGAGACTTAGTGAGACACTGACGAAAACAATCTCTTCCTCACCCTCTTTTAATTCTTTGCAGAAACATGTCCTGGGGATTTTAACATAACAATTGATGGGAAAGGAGGGGGGAGACCTGAACAGAGCCCTTTCTGTGCTGGAAACGGGAGCTGCCCAAAAGAGAGATGCAAATCCACGAAAAGAAGAGAGTGGGGGGGGAAAAGATCTCGGAGCAGCACCAGTCCTGCCTCATTTCTCTTAAATGGGAGAGCTAATCGAGCGATTGTGCAGGCAGGTTTCCCGGAGCTGTGTTTGGAGCAGACTGCGCTGGCAGAGGGGCTGCCGGGCTCCGCCGATGCACCTCCAGCACCCCCCCGGTCGCCTGCTGCCCCCCACCAACACCTCGCCGAGCTGGGAGCCCCAACCAGCACACGCGGGCTGTGCCGGTGCACGCTCCAGCCCACGTCGGTGTGCCTCGGCCAGGGCGCACGCGGGCCCCGCTCTGCTCACGGGGGAACGATGCTTCCCCGGGGTTAGTTCTCCAGAGTGTCCCTTTTCTCATTTCAAAGCCCTGCGGCTGTGGGGGTGCCCTGTTGGGGAGGCTCTGGAGGGATGTAGGATGGAGCAGGGCGGTTGGAAGGGACCTGCGGCGTCCCGCTGGCATCGCCGGGTCTGCAGCCCCCGCAGCAGGAGCAGGCAACGCTCTGTAGTGGGGAGCGGGGGGCTCCGGGGGCTGATTTCTGAGCTGGGGAAGGGGCAGGGGTCTGCCGGGGAAAGCCCCGGATCCTCTCGTTCCTGCTGTGCCGGTTTGGTGCGTGGCGCCAGCCCACCCTCTGCTTCCTCACCCTGCGAGCCAGGAGCAGAGCTCCCACGGGGAGCTGTTGGGACAGGGAGAACTGCTGAGTCCCGGAGAGTCTGGTTTCGCTGTGGTTAGAAGATTAAAGGAGAAGGAAAAAGTAAAAACCCCCAGCCGATCGCTGAGGGACTGTGTGGAGCAGCCCCCTGGGCAGCGCCCTCCCAGGCGGGCACGGGCTGGTTTTTGGGCTGGTTTCCAGCTCCTCGGCGGCTGCCGGCAGGTCTGACGCTGTGCCCGGAGCCCGGCACGTGTGTGTGGGACGGGACGAAGCCGGCACCCGCGCTCTGCCCTGCGCCCGTCGGGCTCCTCCAAACCCTTCCGCAGACCCCGCAGCACCGGTGACACCAGGCACGGAGCGAAAATCCCCTTCTAGGGCCCGGGGTGTTTGCAGGTCACTGTCAATTTTGGTAGGGAGGGGGAGTGGGGAATTGGCTCCTTATTGCTGTGATGATTTTAACATGTATAAAACTGTGTGAATCCCCGGTCTTGGGGGTGAACTCTTGGTGTCAGGCCACTTCCCGGAAGCCAGGCGCGGGGGCTGGATCGTGGCAGATGGCGGCTGCTGCTGCTGATGGTCCCAACACTCCCGAGTGACCCGGCCGGGAACGGGCAGGAATCGACTTCAGGAGCCGTGAAACGTCTGATGGCCGGGCTGGAAATGGGGCTGGAATGGCTGGTGATGGCTGAGATACGGATGTTGTCTGGCGCTGCAAGTGGGTTTGCTGCGCACAGGAATATGTCTTATTTTACAGAATTGGTAGGTTGCTTTTTTTCCTGAGGATGCTTCAGGGCTTTCAGCGCTCAGATGCGATGTGAGTATTTTCATGCCCCTTTAATGCTTCACTAAACAGTTTGAGATGCTGCCTCTTAATGCCCCAGTAAAGCACAGAATGCTCTAGAGCGGAAAGAGCACGCGAGGGAAAGGAGGGTGATGGAAAAAGAGAAGAAAAGAGACTGTGAGGAGAGACAAAACCAGGGAGAAGTCATCTTTTCCCTTTCCTTTCTCTGCACGTACCCAGGCCTCGCTGTTGTGAAGGCAGCTGGGTGCCGAGGGTCCCCCCCACCTTCTGCTGCTCCCCCAGGGAAGGAGCTGTGCTTCGCCCACCGTCTCCCAGCCCTTCCTGGGCTCCATCCCAAAGCTGATGGGCAAGCTGCAAAGGGAGAAGATGGTCCCCGGGCTGCTGGAGCGAGGCATGGGCAGTGGCTCAGGTTTGGGCCCCAGGGGGGGGATGGTGGGGGGTCAGATGTTTGGGTTTTGTCAGCCTTTTCCTGACCTTGGTGCTGGTCTCTGGCGTGCACGATGGGGCCGGCATCCCCTGGGTAGGAGCCTTACAGCCCACACTGTCCTCGGCGTGTGTGTTCCCAAACACGCCAAACCCAGGGAGAGGACAAGGGCAGGGGGAAAAGGAGAGATGCAAAGTTTTAACCCAACAAGGCAAAGTTTGTGTCTCCTCCCGACCAGCGCCGAGGGGAGTCGCCGGCTCTCCTGTTGTTAATTCAAGTCATTAAATTTCCTGCACTCTGTGTATTCCTCCCCGGCACCGCTTGCCCTGCCTGTTTGATCTGTAAGTACCAAAAGTACCGCCTCGGGCTGCAACATCGGCATCCTCGGTCGCCATAGGAACGGGAGCCGGGGCTCCCCCGCGCCCCGCTCCCCCGGGGCCCAGCTCCTGGGGCTGCGTCTAATGAGCCTCTGAAGTCAGGCTTATCAAGGCCGGGCTACACGGCCCCCAAGGCCGGCGCGCTCTGCGGCAGGCTGCTGCTAACCTGAAAGGTAGAGTTTTTGTCTGAGCCAGGAAGCACAAAGACAGAGGTTATTGGTGTCAAAGAACTTGCAGATTGAGAGGCTAAACTGCTATTACATTTTTCTTAGCAGTGGGGAGTTCAAAACCGGGAGGAGGGAAGGGGAGAGCTTCAGCGGGGAAGGCGCAGGCTTGGAGATGGAGCCAATTATTGCCAGGCAGGGTGGGAGGAAGAGGAGGAAGATGATGGAGATGTCTGTGACAGGGAGGGCGGGTGGGGGGGGCGAGGCTCAGGGCGTGCTTCGTTGCTCTGCCACTGATGTGTTGTAGGAGCCCGGCTGCTGGCGGGGACAGGCTGCAGCCCTCGGCTTCCCACCTGTAAAATGGGGCCGTTAATCGGTGTGTTTCCCCTAAAGCCTCTGTCGGGAATTCATCCGTTATCTCTAGGTACTTACCTCGGGGCTGGTTTTCCTCAGGATACCCCAGGCCTGTAGCCAAACAACCCTGGCTCCAGTAAGAGCCCCCCCAGGCTCTGCCCGCGGGGTCCCAGGGCCGATCTCGGGGCTCCGCTCCCGGACCAGGGCACAAGGGCTGTGCACGTGCTCCAGCTCGCCGTGGCTCTGACCGCTTGAGCACCTGCGCTCGTGGGTGTTTGACCCAGCACCAAACAGGCTCTTTTTTGAGACCGACAGGGTGGGCAGCGTGCAGGGGCTCCAGGACCCACCGGGGCAGCCCCGGGTCTCCTCTGGAGACGCTTCGTGCACTCGGGATGCAGATGGTGCCTCCGCGATCACCCACGCCAGAGCAGCACGGTGCTGCTCGAGGAGCTTCCTACCCGCGTCCAGGCCCAGCAAGGGGGGACAGTGACCTTTTCCAAAAAAAGGGCATTTTTCAACACAGCTTTCTACCCCGTAGCCCCACAGCCCCCCCCCCGCGGTGGCCCTGGCACTGCTGCAGTAGCCACGGTCCCCGGGGTGGGCACGTCCCGCCCGGGATTCGAGCAGCCCTGCGGAGTCTGAACCGTGATGGCAGGCAGGGCCCTGGGCAAGCTGCGGTCCCAGGGCGGCTCTACCCCCATGGGACACGGCCCAGGGCTGCTGGTTGTGGCCCCCGCTCCCCCCCACCCCGTGACTGATGTGCCGGAGCTGCCTGACTCCCCCCGTAACACCTACACTTTCTAATTGCTGACAGTTATTTACTGTAAAGACAGGAGCACACGCACCACCAACTCTGACAACTCGTGTCAAAACCCCACAAGAAACTGCATCTTTATGTCTTTATTTATTTCCCCTCTTTTCCTAAACAGATCTATTTTCTCTCCCCTCGGGGTGCTGCGTTCCTGCCGGCGGGTGTGCGGTGCCGTGGGGTTCCTGGGCCCCCAACGCCATCCCGGGAGCCGCGGCGGGCGCGGGGCAGAGCTGCCCTCGCCCCCCTTTCCCCAGTCCATGCCTGGCTGGGCGCTGACGGACGGGTGCAAACCTACATACAGTGGATCCCACCGCACGCCTGCTTGTTTATTTGCTGTCTTTCAGCCCCTCGATGTTCAAACATAATTGGTTCTGCTCGGAGCAGTAAACAATGATGTGCAATGCATCAGTGAGCCCTAAATGGCACCTACACGCAATTAAAATAATTGGGCGCGTACCTAGCTCTGATTTCACCCCCCCTCCCGCGTTGCTTTTCTCTCTTCATCTTCTTTTTCTTCATCTTTTGTTCCATCTCAGCACCCCGTTGCCCAGCTCCCTGTCTGGCTCCTCTCGGAGCGGGGGCCAGTGCCGGAGCCTTTTCTCGGCCGGCGCAGGGCGAGGTGGTGCCCCGTGGACTGGGGGGGCTCAGCACAAGCGCAGAATGAGTTCTCCAACGCGCCAGCGAGATGATATTCCAGCCCAGGCCCATGAAATATAATGAAGGCCCAAGGGACTGTACCAGCTCTGTGGTTAAAAATGATGCTGTTATATTTAGACAAGGTAACTAGAGGCCCCTCTGGACAGCGAGGAGTACAATTTTTTGTTTAATGATTCCATAATCTGATATAATATCGGGCCTGTAAGACATAATGAAGACCTGGGGGAGTTTACATCTTTGCAGCATTAAAGGGCCTCTGCTCGGGGACACAGACAGGTGGAGGTTTGAACTTTGATGCAGTCAAACATGTTTTTCTCTGGATTTGTTTGACATGATTGAGAGGGAATCCAGCAGCCGCAGGGAGAGGGCAAAATGGTTCCAAACGCAGCAGCGCTTAAACCAAACCCAGGCAGCTGGTTTGCCTGTGCCGAGGGTGGGTGCCAGGAGCTCGGGGGGCCCGGTCTGGGCTCTGCGGTGTGCTGGGATCCGCGCGGCCCTGGGCAGGGTTGCGGTGATCTTCAGGAGGCGGCGATGCCCGCGGAGCGGGACGGCCGTGCACAGGGAGGGGAACGGCGCAGCCGGGTCTGGAGAGCGAGGATGCTCCTACCTCGAGTTCAAGGCGTGTTTTTGCAAACACCCGAGGTGGTTTTAAGTGGTTTAAGCGGTTATAGCCCTGCCTGGGGATTGCCGCACCTGCGGCAGCTTATGGTAGATCATCCTGGGAAGAGCATCACCAGTCCCCACGGTGCCGCGGCCGGGCAGGGCCGCGCTGACCTCCGGAAGGCCCAGCATGGCTGAGCCGGCCGCACCCCACCTCTCCCGGGGCGAAGCTGCCTCCTCACACCACTCCTGGCTGTGGTGAGCTCCAACCCAGTGTGGGAGCTTCGCTGATGGGACCAAAGCTGCCGAGGAACGTGCGTGGGCAGAGCCTGCACCCTGCTTTTGTGATTGGGGTGATAACAGGGCGAGGGTTGTTTGGCGACTGCCAGCCAGCGGGGCGACATTTGCACAGCAACACTGAATGTGTCCGGGACCAACATCATCCATAAATCTCTCCTCTCTGCCCATTTTGGTGCAGATGCTTGGCTGGAGGGTTTGTCCCCCACCCTGAGGGACCTGTGGCAATGCCTCTGCGGGTGCCACCGCAGCTCGGTGAGGAGGAAACCCTCCGGTGAGGACCCGCCGGCGTGGCCCTGCCTGCGCTGGGACCTTCCCCGGTGTGCGCATGTCTCGGTTTCAGTGCCGGGAGATAACCTAATCCCATTTAGGCTTGGCGAGAGCTGGCGGATTCCTCCCCTGGGAGCCAGCGCGCGGCGGGGGGTGGTCTGTAATGAATTCCTATCATTCCAGCACAAAGGTAGCTTACAGGAGCGCTCGCTGCAGAAAATATTAGGGTCGCTGCCCTATCATCCCTCGGAGACATCCGTTGTAGATCAGTGATTCCTGCCTGCTGACAGGCAGGCGGCCCTGGGAGGGCAGAGCAGGCCTCGCCTGCCCGGAAAAATGCCTTTTCTGCCAAACGAAGGGTTTTAACACCCTGCCCAGGGCTGCGTTTGCCCTTGTCACCCACGCGAGCAGGTGTGCAGCCCTGCGTGGGGCATCGCGCTGCGGTGCTGGTTCCTGTTGCACCCCGGTTTGTTATGTATCTGCATTTCTGCAGCTCCTCGGGGGTCCTGTCACAGGTGTAAAGACCCTGCACCGCGTCCTGCCAGGAGCCGGGGAGCCCTTGGCCTCGCGCCGTGCTCGGGGGAGCTCAGCCCATGGACAGGAGCCTGGGGATGACGCTCTGGTCGTGATGGGGTCTGGGCTGCGTGGGGGCAGCCCCAGGGGCAGGTTTGGGGAGGGAGAGCTTGGGGAAGTCACCCCGGGGGTCCCTGTGGCAGGGGGTCCCCGGGAGCCACGTCCCCTGCCAGGGCCTGTTCCAGCTCCCTGCTCTCCCTCCCCTCTTACCTTTATTTATTTCATTTATTTTTCCTCCGTGGAAAACGAAATAATGAAACCTGCCCCCTTCAAGACGGGCTTTAATACGGTTTCGTGGCTCGGGCCGGGATGCTTCACCTCAGGAGCTGCCAATCCGTCTCTGTCAAGCTGTCAGCCCTGATGTGTTGGCGCGTTGGCTGGAGCCACGCTGCAATTCAAAGTGGATTAACTCTTCGGGCTGCCCTCCCCTCCTCCCCTTCCCATTCCACTTGGGTGGGTTCAGGCCAAACAAAAAACCGCTTTTCCCCTGCGCTTTCCATATTCAAAAGCTCCCAGAGCGCGGCCGGGCCCCTGTGGGCGAGCGGGATGGCGGCGGGGGCTGCGCGATGCTCCGGGTGCTGGGGGGGGTTTCGGGACCCGGCGCGGGGTCGGTGGCGGTGCTGGGAGAGGGACGATGCGCCCGGGGCTGCGTGGCCGTGGCACCGCGCAGTGGCCTTGTCCCCGTGCTGTGGCCTTGTCCCACGGGGCGCTTCTGGGGACGGCTTGTGCTGGCCGGGGCGGGGACGGGGGGTCCCCCGCTCTCGGGGAGGGGCAAAGGGCTGCAGACCCCCCCTCCCCGCCAAGCCCCCGGCTGTTCAGCTGAGCTGCTGCTGCTGAGCCCCAGCTGGCTGGGAGCTATGGGACTGGGAACTATGGGACTGGGGAGCTGGGGATTGGGAGTTGTGGGGCTGGGGGTTTGTGGGGCTGGGGGGCTGTGGGACTGGGAGCTATGGGGCTGGGGGGGCTGTGGATCTGGGCTCTGGGGGTCTTTTCTTGTTTTTGCGGTCGATAAAATTTCCCCCACGCAAAGCAGCGGCAGAGGGAGGGGCCGGGGCCGTGCGGAGCGTTTGTGCCGGGCAGGCCTGAGCCCACGGTGATGGGCGCTGCCTTCCTGCCCGCGGGGCCGGGCCCAGCACCGGGCAGGATGCGGCCCCGGCCCGGGCAGCCCGCCGAGGGGCACCGGCACTAGGGGGGGGTGTTGGATAAGCGATGAGGTGCCGCTCGCTCCGCGCTGCTGCCGCTGCTGCTGCTGCTGCTGCACACCCGGCCTCAACTTTGGGTGAAAACCACAAGATTTTGGAATTACGGACCTTTGGGTTTTCCCCCAGGGACTGGGCAGCCGTTGCGCTGCCCCGCGGGTCGGCCGTGGGTGTGGGATGCTTCTCTATCACCCGGGCGGAGGGGGGGGCGCCTGGCGAGGGGTCTGGGGGGGCCCACGGTCACCCCGCTGCTCCTGGGTGGTGCCGGCTCCAGCCGCCCTCTCGCCACGGTGGGCCTGAGCGGGTCTAACCCTGGAACTGCCATAAACCCCCGCCCGCGTGAGACCGGCGGCTTCGGCGCTGGCCTGGGCTGGGTGGACCAGGCCGGAGCTCATGTCCCACCGCGTTGCGGCACCGGGTGGGAGCGGCGGTCGATGCTGGAGCCGGTGGCGTTACCGCGGCACGCGCTCGTGCAAGGCCCTCCCTGACGCGGCGGCGGCGGATCAGCGGCTGGGGGGGCAGCTCTCCCCGAGGACGGACCGTGTTGCTGGCTGACAGGGCGCCGTTGTGCCGCCCGCCGATATGATCAGCGCGAGCTGTTCCTGGCGTCGCGGTGCGCCGCGGGGACGTCTGTCTGTCCGCATGCCGCTCGCCTGCCAGAGGGGCTGCCCGGCTGTCTGTCCGTCCCTTGCCAAGCCCTCGGCCGGCTGCGGTGGCACTGGGGGCTGTGCCGGTGTGGGCTCAGCCCCCGCGGGGTTCGCTGGCCGCGGCAGAGGCGCTGGGGCTGCAGCGAGGGTTTCCGAGTGGAGGCAGGAGGGAGGCTTCGTTGCCAGGGTACGGACGGGGAGCTGGAGGCTTTTCACAAAGAGCTGCTGCCTTTCCCGCATTTAGCCACGTTGGGTGTTTTGATAAACTCAGCTCAGCTCCTCCGGAAACTTAAACAAACCCCTGGGCTGCGGGAGGAGCGAGGGGTCAGCCCGGCCAGGCCCTGCTCCTCACCCGCAGCCCGATTCCCCCGTCTGCCTGACCAGGGGTGAGGTTTGTCCTGGAGGCAGCTGCCCCAGCCCTGCCCGGGGGCTGAATGTGTGAGCAAACCCACCCCCCCATGAAGAGAGCCTGGGCCTCGGAGGGGGCCTGGGCCTGGCCCCCCGGGGAAATGGCTGCGGGCAGGCGCCCACCCCGGCCAGTGCTCCCACCCGCCTGGGCCCCGGGGAGGGCAGGCGAGCCTCGCTGCAAAAATAAACCAAACACATGTTCCCCCCGTTCCCTCGGTGCTGCCGCAGGACGGCGGAGGTGGCGGCAGGAGGGGGGGGACAGTGCTCGGAGCAGAGCTCCAGGGTCCCGGGAGGGCAGAGCCGGGAGGACGTGGCTGCCAAGGGAGCGTGTCCCTGGGGTGAGCGATGCTGGGCTGCGAGTCGGGGCTAGTGGGCTCCGCTCCCCCCCGCCGCGAGTGTCACCTCCGCCTGACCTTGAGAGACACCCCCCCCGTGCCTCAGTTTCCCGTGCCACAGCGGGGCGGTTTTCACTGGGCTGGCAGTAGAGGTGTCAGCCACATTAGTACCCAGGTGACATTCTGCGTCGTTTCCCACCCCTCTTTGCGAAGGGGCTGTGGTTTAATTAATTTTTGCAAATTGCTTTGAGGACGGCTGCTGCGGGAGGCGCGCGGAGGCTCACACTGCCCGCGTCGCCGGCAGCTGAGCGCTCGCATCTCGCGGGGGGCCGCGGCGGGTGTGAATCGCCACTGCGCTCACCCGTGCCGGCACGGCTCCGGCGTGGGACGCGCGGCAGCTGGGGGAAGGTTTTATCTGCGGCTGGATTTGGGGGCTGAGTGTTTTAACAAGCGTCGGATGAGGCAGCAAAACATGCCCGGTGCTGCTGGGGGAAGGGGTGTGCCTGCTCCGGGGGAGGCAGCGCCCGGGTGGGCCCCGGGCAGAGCGTGTGGGTGCGGGGAGGGTGCAGGAGAGGTTTGGACATTCCCTCCTCTGGGTCCCACCCTGGTTTGGGGGTCTCCCGGCCTTCCCACGGGAGGGGAGGCAGCGCCTGGGGTCCCAGGGGGTCCGCACAGGAGCTCTGGGCTCAGCAGTGCAGCTGGCTTTGGGTTAGAATTGTGGGGTTTTGCACCACCACGTCTGCTTATTTGGAAGGGATTTCCTAGATAAACCCAGGTGCTCGAGCTGTGCCTCGGCGCCGCTGCGTTGACCCACGGCCCACCACGCTGCACCCCCAGCCCTGTGAACCTGGGGTCATCCCTCTGCATCCGGGACCCCGAGGGATGGGCCCCTCCACGCCGACACGGCCTGGCCCAGCCGCTGTCCCCAGCGAGGGGCCGTGCGTGCGCCCCGGGCAGTCGTCCCACGCTCCCCCCGCGGCAGCTCGACCCAACGGGACGGGTGTCTCTGGGCGCGGCCGGTGTCGGCCACAGGCAAACAGCCCCGGTGCGGCTCTCACTGCTGGTCGGGTCCATTTCTGGGCTCAGGGGGCTTGTGTGGGGCTGCCCTGCTGCAGGATGGAGACGAAGCGAGCAGCGTGTCAGCATCCTTGTCCGAGCCCCCTCCAAGCCAGGGCCTGGGGCAGAGCCGGGCCCATCTCGCAGCCGGGCATCGCGGCGCTTGGCTCCAGTCGCCCCGGGAGATGGAGGAGCCACCGTGGCAGCTCGCTGCAGCAGCTCATCGCCCTCGCTGTGTGGCTACCGGCCTCCTGCCCGCTCGCGGGCCTGACCGGGGGGTGCAGCCGCTCCCTGCCCGCGGTCAGGAGCTTTGCCATCAGCACCAGCGCGGCTCAGGGGAGCGGAGAGGCCCGAGCTGACAGCAGCCACTAATGAGCCGACGGTAACGCGCTCGTGGCTCCTCATTGCTTTGGGGTTTCTGACATTTGGGTCAGTTAATGGATTTGTCTTTTCCCCACTTTGCGTTCTCCCCCTCCCCTGCCAGTGGCTGCCTGGGACCAGCTGTAAATTAGCCCTTAAT
The DNA here is from genome assembly GCF_047716275.1 of Strix uralensis. Classification (NCBI taxonomy): domain Eukaryota; kingdom Metazoa; phylum Chordata; class Aves; order Strigiformes; family Strigidae; genus Strix; species Strix uralensis. Next base: position 6,325,525 of record NC_133998.1, on the reverse strand, counting down.
TTCTCACATGTGTCTTTACTTAAATAGCAAACGCGCTAAACAGCGAACTCCCCCCTGCCAGCCCCCTCCCCGGCCCCTCGGGCGTTTGGGGGGTCAATGCCGGGATGCCGGGGCATTGGCACGGCCCTGCCGCCGCCGCCGTACCGCGCAGACGGACCCCGCTGCCAGCCGGGATCCCCCCGCGCCCGGACCCTGCGGCTGCGCGAGGGTTTGTGCTCAGGCTGGGAAAGCTCGGAGGGACCCGCCTGGGCCCCTTTTTTTCCTGTTGCAGCTAAATTATAACCAGGCTTTGCGAGGAGGCGGCGGGCTTGCCTCTGCGCCGGCTCGTCCCAGGCGTTTCTGCTGCCACTCTTCACCTTTTAAGTGGGAAGTTTTTTCTTTCGGTAGCAAATATTTTCCATAATTTCTAGGCTGATACAATTAAAGCTAAAGAAGACGGGTGTAAATTATACCTCCCTGCAACCAGCCTCGCCCCCCTAGAGTAGCTAGGGGCTGGAAATATGAGGATTTGCAATAATTAAGGCAAATAGTTGTTTTTGTTTGGTAAGAAAAACAACTCGGTGCTGTTAGAAAGAAGGCAAGAAAAACCATAGAAAATGTTTTCCTTCCAATTACCAAGAAAGGGGGAAGAAAAAGTCGTTGCATGCAAAGCTGATGCTGGGCTCTGCGCCTGGCAGAGACGTGCAGAGACTAAACCGGGCCGGGGCTGGGAAGCAAATGCCCGTCGGGGAGCTGGGTGGCACCGGTTATCCGCGGCGTTTCCTTGTGCTCTCCCCGTTTTCCAGCAAATTTGATCCGTGACCTCCCGCAGCTCCAGGGGAGCATGAGCTGTTGCACTGGGATGGGCTGGGATGTGCTGGGATATGCTGGGCTGAGCTGGGATGTGCTGGGCTGAGCTGGGCTGAGCTGGGTTTACTGCCTACGTGTGAACTGGCAGCTTCCCACGAGTTGCCTGCGTGGGCAGAGAAATCCTGAGCTGCGGGGGAGGCAGCGGGACCCGCCGGCACTGCCCAGCGCCCGCCACGCTTTGCCAGACGGGTGCAGATTCGCCGGCTGGTGGGTGCTGGGGGGGGGAACCGGCGCCCCAAACCGTGGCCGACCAGAATCAATCGCTGCAGCCGAAGGCGGCGCAATGGTCTGTTTATTGTTTCCGTTTCTCGAGCCACAAAATAACTATGGAATTGATTAGTCTCGAGGGATATGGTGAAGCTTGATTAATTTAGTAATTATTACTTCAAGGTATTTCCCTCCACAAGGGCCTGATCCTGAGCCAAAGCCCTTTGGAGACTCTCGGCAGCCTTCGGGGCGCGGGGGGCCAACGGTGCACGGTGTCCCGTGGGGCAGGACGGCCCCTCACTCTGCAGGGGGGTCCCCGGTCCCCGCGTGTCCCCTGCCCCGCTGCCCCCGAGGGCAGAAACGCCGAGCTCAGCGCCGTTGCCTGGAGCAGGGACCTGGGAAACGCCTCACGTGCTCGGAAGCTTTATCTGCTGTCTCCAGCTCTATCAGTTGGTCTAATCACAGGCGCTGCCTCTCCCGGCGAGCCTCGCCCGCGAGCTTTGGGCAGGGCTGCGGCACAGCCGGCTCCCCGATACCTGGCGCTGGGCTGCTCACGGCTTCACTCTTTGGGCTGAATTTCTCAGTCGAGGCGTCTTTCCTGGTAATTTCAGCTGAATTTGTTTAGCTATTTCCAAGAACAAGGCTTGGAAACAAGACTTTTTTTTTTTTGTCTGTGTTAAAATATTCTAGTGACCTTTTCTTTCAAAGTCCGAGCGCCCGGGGCCTGGGAGGAGGGACCTGGGGCCTGGCACGGAGCGTGCGTCGCCGATCCTCCTGCCCTCAGCCACGGGCTTTCCTGCCGGTGTTTTTCCCGTTTTCCAAACGCCTGGCGTGGAGTGGGGTGCCCAGTTGGGAGTGTTCAGGACCCTCGTAGCCTCCTCCACGCCTGCCCGCAGGAGCCGCGCTCCCTTCCCGCTCTTTGGCTTTCTCGATTATGTTGGAAATTTAAGGTTTTTTTGATCTTAATTGGCATTTGCGAGTCTCCTGCCGGCAGCCACCATCCCGCTACGTGGCGATTCAGCCTTAGGGAGTGGGAACCAGTTCCCCAGCAGCTCCTGCACTGGTTTGGCGGGGGAGGCCGCGTGCTTTGCCTCCGCCGGTGGCCCCGCTCGCGCTGGGCGGTGGGGACCCCTCCGGTACCGCGGGGGGAACCGTCCCTCCGCCTGCGCCCGGTGTCAGAGCCCCACGGGTGGCCGCAGAGCTCGGGGCTCGAGGCGCTGATCCGAGGTTGCTCCCTTGGGATGTTTGCCTTTGGATTTTGCTCTTTCGGGATGTTTGCCTTTGGTTTTGGAGGGCAGCTGAAGCCCCCGGAGCGGTTCTGCCCCTCGCTGCGAGCGAACCAGCTGCAGGAACCACCGCAGCTGGGCTGGGTCCAGGCCCACCCCTCCCAGCTGGAGCCGCCCCCCAGGAAAACCTTCTTCCAGCTGCCCGGAGAAGATTTTTCCGCGGCCTCAGCAGTCTCCTGGTGGTCTGGCCTCAGGGGCTTCAGATCCTGAGACACCCCCGATGCGGGTGGGGTCAGCCCCGGTTTCTGCCGAACTGCAGGTCGCCCCCAAAGGTCCCCCCCAAAGGCCCCCCCGGGGCTGCGCTGCTCGGCCGGGCTCTGCTGGGGCTCCCTTCGCCGTCCCCCGTGCTGGCCGCAGCCGCGTGCCGGGGAGGGACCAGCGCCGGCCCCGTCGGCGTGCCCGGAAAGGCTTTTAGTGGCTTGGCTTGATAAATGAAAACAAATAAACTTGATAGACAAGTGGACAGCTTTATGATAGCTTCCCACTGGCAGGGAGAAAGATGGGTTGTCGGTGGCTTGATAGAGAAATATCTCGCTGGGAGTCAGCTAAAGAGACGTGTAACCTTGATGGCGGAGGATGAGGAGTTGGCTGCGCAGGAGGACGCCCCGGCAGCGTTATTCAAAAATAATTCCGCCTTTATTTGTTTTACTTTTTGGCGGGGGGAGGGATGCAGAGCCCCACAGTTCATTGAGTTTTTCAAAATAGATTTGCTAAATAAATAATGACGCCGATCCATATTTTATTTATATCCCACCTATCTACATGCAGCGCTGGAGGTGTTTTACAACAGACCTCTTTCTCCCTTTTAAAGCTAACAAACTCAAAACTAAAAGCACATTAGACAGAGACAGATTTACAAGGGTATTTAGATGCCGAAGCAGAAAGACGGGCAGCGAGCGGGATTTGCGGGAGCGCCTAGGCTCCCGCTGGTGTTCACGGGCACCTTGTTGCTCTTGTGAATCCAACCGCAGGCGGTTTTGCCCCCGGAGGCACCTCGGGCGCTCAGGGGCTGCCCCGGTGGCTGAAACCCCGGGGGGGGACTCGCCACAGGGTCCCCGGGGGGGAGGGTTTGGGGTCTGCCTGTGTCTGTGGTTCATGTTTTTAAGTTTTCTGAACTTGGGGGGGACCTGGGGGGGTTGGGGAGCCGAGCGGGTCCTGCCCCGGGGAGCACCAGCCGTGCCGGGCAGCCCGAGCTCGGCGCTGTGGCCTGTGGCCGGAAATCCCACCGGCTTTTTGCGTGGGGTCGAGCTCCGTCCTCGCCGGTGCCGGTGTTGGTGCTGGTGCTGGTGCCGGTACTGGTGTTGGTGCCGGTACTGGTGCTGGTGCCGGTGTTGGTGCTGGTGCCGGTGCCGGTGTTGGTGCTGGTGCCGGTGTTGGTGCTGGTGCTGGTGCCGGTGTTGGTGCTGGTGCCGGTACTGGTGCTGGTGCCGGTGTTGGTGCTGGTGCCGGTGTTGGTGCTGGTGCCGGTGCCGGCTGCGTGTGGCGAAGGCCGTGGCCGGCGCAGGCGGGAGGTGCCGCGTTGCTCACGCCGGCGTTTTCCGAGGGCTCGGCAGAGGCGTTAATGCAAATTATTGTTTAATTTTAGCCCTGGATTGGAGGTGAAAAAAATAATGTCCGTGCTTTGCTGGGTGGGAGGGCCCCCCCCGCCTCCTCCTGCAGCCTGGCCCCAGGACGGGGTGTCCTGTCTGTCCGTCCGTCCGCCCGCTCCGGCCCTGCAGGGTCCATCCCCGGCCCCTTTGGTGTGAGCCCCCGGCTGCCCCTTCCTAACGCACCCCCCCTGGAACCCCCCCTCCCCAAAACGAACCCCCCCCGGGCACCGAACCCCTCCCTGAGCCCTTCTGAAAGGTAAAGCACCCCCAACCCCCCCCTGCACTGCACCCCACAATGCACAACCTCCCCCTTCTGCAAAGCCCCCCCAGCCCTGCCGCTGTGACCCCCCCACTCCAGAGCCCCCCCAGCCCTGCCAGTGTGCCCCCCCCCCCGTTCCCAAAGGCCCCCAAGTCCATCTGGTGTGACTCACCCCCCATTCCCAACCCCCCCAGCCCTGCCGCTGTGACCCCCATAAATTCCCAAAGCCCCCCCAGACCTGCCGGTGTGACCCCCCCCCTTCCCAAGGCCCCCAAATCCTGCTGCTGTGACTCCCCCCCTTTCCAACCCCCCCCAGCCCTGCCAGTGTCACCCCCCCATTCCCAGCCCCCCCCGCCCCGCCGCTGTGACACCCTCGGCCGTTCCAGGCCCCCCCAGCCCGACCAGTGCCCCCCCCCCTTCCCAAAGCCCCCCGGTTCCTGCCGCTATGGCCCCCGCAGCCCTGCCGGTGTCACGCCCCCCCCTTTGCAGAGGCCCCCCCGTACCCGGTTCCCCCCCCGCCCCCCCGCAGGGGTGGGGCCGAGGCGGCGCGCGGGGCCCCGCCCTGGGCAGCGGGTCCGGGCGCGCGCGCGCGGCGGCCGGTGGCAACAATGTGTCAGAGGCGGCGGCGGCGGCGCGAGCCCCGCGCGGGGCGGGGCGGGGCGGGGCGGGGCGGGCCCGGGAGGGGGCGGGCCGGGGCGGGGCCGGGGCGGGGGGGGCGCGGGCGCAGCATGGCGCGGCGGCACTGAGGGAGCAGCGGCCTCCCCGGCCCGGCCTTTGTCTCTCCGGTATCCCCGGAGCGGAGGAACCGGCGCGGGGGCCCGGGGCTGAGCCCGCCCCGGCCCGTTCCCCGTCCCGCAGGTGCGGAGACACCACCGGGGGGGTTCGGTACCGGGCGGCGGCGGCGGCGGCTCGGAGGAACTTGCCCGAAGTTCGGTGGAGGGAGGGCGGCGGCGGCGGTGGAGAGTGCGGCGGCGGCGGGGGGGGCGGTGAAGGTTCCCGGTGGCGTCCGCGGGAACCGGGGTTGGGTCCCCGCCGCCCGGGCGCGGGATGCGGCTGCCGGGGCTCCGCCGCGCCGCGGCCGCCCCCAACTTTCCCCGCTGACGGGCGCCCGGGGCCGCGGGCGATGGTGAGGGCTGGCCGCCCGCCCGCCGCCGCCCGCCGCCCGCCCGCCGCCCCCGGCCGGCCCCTGGGCCCCGCCGCCCGCTGAAGCGGCCGCCGCCGCCGCCGCCGGTCGGGACGATGCCGCCGCGCTGGGAGGCGGCCGCGCTGCTCGCCGCGCTCGTCGGTGTCTGCGTCTGGACCGACGAGACCGGGAAGGTGGTCTCGGATCGGTACGCTGTCTACTGGAACCGGAGCAACCCCAGGTGAGGCGGGGGGGGGCGGCGGGGGCCGGGCGCGGGCGGCACCGGCGCCCAAGTTTTAGTCCTTCTCCCCCCACCCCCCCTCCGGTGAGCCCGCAGCCGCCCGGTGACAGGCGGCCGCCGTCGCGGGTCGGGTCCCGCTCCACCCCTCCCCCCCCGGTTTGTTCCGCTAAACGGCCGCGGGTCCCCCCCGGTTCCCCCCCCCCCCCCCCCCCCCCCCCGCAAAGTTTTCCCGAGGTTCCGGTGGGGGGGCGGCCCCGGGAGCATCCCCGAGGGGTGGCGGCGGGTCCCGGCGCTGGGGGGGGGCGGCGGGGGGCTGCGGCTCGGCACCCCCCACCCCCCCCTCGGCCCTTCTGCGCCCAACTTCAGCGAAGTTCAAGTTCCCCCTCGCCGCCCCCAACCCCCCCCGGCCCGGTCCCTCTCCCGGGGGCGGCTCGGCGAAGGTCCTGCGGAAAAAAAACCCGAAATACGGCAAAAGGCGCGTGGTGGTGCCGGGGGCGGCGGCGGGAGCGTTCCCAGTAACGATTTGGGGGTGAAACGGTGAAATGGGCTGGTCGGGGCTGGGGTGCGGGGCCGGGGGGGCCGGGGGCTGGGGGCGGCCCCGCCGCTGCCCGTTTTCTTTTCGTCTTGGGAAAGGAATCGCAGCCCGGTTGGTTTAGTTTCTCTGGTCTGTCTTTGAATTTAAATTTTTTGTTTCTCATTTTTTTTTTCCTAAGCATCCTTTTTTTTTTTTTTTTTTTTTTTTTTTGCGGTGGGAGTTTAATTTCTGTTGTATTTCTTTGTTCATAATTTTGAGGAACCAAGAACTGTTGGAGAGTTTGAAGTGAGGATGAATTCTGCTCCTGGCTCAGGTGGTTGGGACCACCAGGACCCCCCACCCCCTTCGTCCCCTCGGATGCAAACCACAGGGTTTGGAACGGGCCCATTTGTGGGGACTCTCATAAAGGACGGGGGGGGGAAAAAAATTAAAACCCTGCCACTGGAACAGCATTGTCCCCCCAGTTAAGCAGAGTTAAGCCGGCCGCAGCAGCGTCCCCCACCGAGCCCGGTGGAGGGTGGTGACACTCGGTCCCCTTCAGCCGTGGGGGCCGCTGTGCCCATTGCCGCCAGGTTTGGGCCGTTCTGGGTGAAACGGGTGATTCTTTGTCCCCCGCAGGGCGAGAGGCCACGCGGGTGCACGGCATGGCCGGGCCCTGCGCCCCCCCGGCTGTCATCGGGGCCCCGGCCGCGGCAGCACGGGGAGGGGACCCTCGGTGGCACCTTCCCCTCTCCCGGGCGCGTCGGGGCAGGGGCCCGGTGACGCCGTCGCAGTTTAATAAAGTTCCTGGCTGCGTTTCGGCGGGTGGCCGCAGGCACCCGGAGCCGGTGGGATGCGCGTGGGGCCGAGGGCCCCAGTGAGTGTCGGCGTCTGTCTGTCCGCGCGTCCCCTCGGGGGGGTCTGACCGGGTGTCGTGGCCCCCAGCCTCACACCGCCCCAAAATTGGGGCGAGCCCGTCCCTTTGTGCGCGGCGGTGCCTTCGCCGCGGGCCGCCTGCGGTGCATATGGATTTTATTATCTCCCTCACATTTTTGTGGGGGATTGTAAGAGGCAGGGAAATTTTTTTTTTGCCCATTGCAAAGTTTTTGGTTACAGTTCCTGGTCCTCCCCAGCTCCCACATTTTGGGCTTTTTTCTTTTGTTCTCCCAAATGCCAAACATGTGCGAGGGCCCCCCCGGTCGAACTCCACCATCCTGGCCGCTGGAGACGAGGGCGGCATCCCCGAGCGGCCGGGGCCGCGGCTCAGATTGAGCACCCAAGGGTCCCTGTGGCGCTGCCGAGAGCCAGAAGTGGCCCCTGGCCCAGTCCTTGGGTGACACCGTCCCAGGACCCGGCGTCAGGGGTGGCTTCGGCTCGGCCCCGTGAGCCGCCCACGTCCCCGTCGCCCTCTCGTAGGCGCCGGATGGGTGACACGGGGAATTCACCCTCGAAAATAGGTGGTGGTTCATTATTACATATATATATTTTTTTTATATATCTAAGGTTGGCAGGGAAAATATTTTCGAGGGAGGAAGATAAAATAGGGCGAGGGAAGTGCGAAGGGGTAGGAGGGAAGAGCAGACAATGGCTGGTGGGTTTGAGCAGGCACGTCCGCAGCGCCTGGCTCCGGGATGTGACCCAAATTCCCCCAATGTGGGAGCGCCCCGTGTCGCAATCGGGCGATGCGCTCCGCGTTCCCTGCGTGTACGTTCAGGTCTCGGAATTCAAGGCAATTTATTAGACGATGCAAATGCAGAAATTGTGGTTGAGTTTTCTGCTTGTTTCCTTTTTGAACCCAGCGGTGTTTTTATTTTGTTTCTCTGGAGTTACTAGAAGACTATCTCGTCCTTAAAAATGAAGAACAACATATATATGCTTTTTCTGGTCCCTTGTTCTTCTTTTTTTCCCCCTACCATCTCATTTAATAAGGAGGAAATCAAAAGGCATTTAAAAAAAAAAAAGGTTAAAAAAAAAAAAAGGTTAAAATGCCCAGTGCTTGTTTGAACCCACAGACCTGATCTGGCGATAAATATTTTTCTTCAGGTTTATATTGCAATCTATATTTTATAAAAGACGATAATAAATCTTACGGTCAATATGATTTGCCCAGATTAGAATAATTCTATATTTCATAATTGGGTCTAAATTAAAAATAAGTGGTGCCTCAGGATGCTGCAATTTGCCTGTTCTGTGGAGATATTTAGCCACTCGCTGTGGATTTACAGGTTTATTTTTTTTTTAAATGATTCTGTAAGCCGGCGTTTGGAAAAGATTGCACGGGTTTTGCTGGATGTAACTCTTGGGTTTTCCTGGAAATAACCGAAGGAGGAAGAATGTATCTTGCTATAATAACACCCGGTTTCGATACCCCTGTAGAACTGTGGGTTTTTGCTCTGTGGCGCGTACGGACGTGCTGACGCTGGTTTATCTCCCCGGGTGCGGGATGCGCTGCCCGGGCCGGGGCTGGCCGTGGTGCAGGTGCCCCGTGTCCGGGGCGATGTTGCTGCGGACGGGACCACGCGGCACGAGAGCTGGGCAGGGCTCCTGCTGTGTCCCGCGTCGCGGGCGGGGGCCCGGGGGTCCGGCTGGGGCAGGGCCCTTCCCTCCGCGGGGGCTCGAGGGGCTGCGGGGTCACTCTGTGTTTTCCAGCCGGGGTGGCCGGTGCTGTGGGAGCCGCTCGCCCGTGGGTTCCTTGGGTGGGTTTGAAGCTGTGGGACCCGACGGGAAGCGCAGCGGGTCGAGCCGGGCGTCCCGCAGCATCCACCGGCAGGACGGCATCGCCCGGGCGGGTCGGGGTCTCCAGCTTCGGCCCCCCCCTCGCCTGCACGACCCCCGCGCTGCAGCAGGGTTTAGGGTAAACGTCTCGGGTGCATCACAGTGCGTCGGGCGGCCAAAAATCGGGGGTCTGGGAAACCTCCACAATACGGGGGGAAAAGGTCTGCGGGAAGGAGCGGGACGTCCTCGGAGGGTCCCCAATGCCAGGACCCCCCCGATCTGCGGCCTCGGGGCTGCGCCTGGAAACCTCTCGAAGGCCAAGGAAGGACGGAGGATTTAAGATTTGTTTTCGTCCCCTACTCTACCTACAGCCGTGTAATGGGCAGGTTACAGTAATTCCAGAATGACAGTTTTCCTGCAGCCAAATGCAATTCCCGTCTCCGCTGCCGTGCGTTCGCATCTACGGAGGGGGAAATGTGCAAAGTATTAGGTATTTTCCTCTCTCTGTTTACAGTACAGATACAAATGCTGTAAATGGTCTAGATTCTACCCGTGGCCTATATTTAACTGTGAGGTCATTTCTCTGCCTTGGAAGGCTTATTTTCTGAAATTTTTTTTTTTTTTTTTGGTTTTGTGAGCACAGCTGGGGTTTCTGTTCTGCTCCTCTGCACTCCCCAATCCCGCCATCGGGAAGCCGGAGAAATGATTCCTAGCTGGGGGATGTGCCGCGGCTGGTGGGAGCCTGGGTGACGCTCGGGGACAGCGGTGCCGGCAGAGCGGGACTTTTGGGGGGGTCCTTTTGTGTGCCCTGTCCTTCGGGAGCAGGCGAGGGGTCCGTGCCGCAGGGGTGGTGGAGTTGGGGTGAAGGGGGCACATCCTGGGGGAAGGTCTGGATCGTGCTCCCCAGCCCGTTGGCTTTTGTGCCCCTTTTCTCCTGCCTCGCCGTGTGCCAGAGCCACAGCCCCGGCGCCCGCCGATTGCTGCCTGGTGCTTTGTCCGAGAGCTCGGTGTGCGGTGACGGGGGCTGGGGCCATGCCCCGGTAACTGCCCCAGCCCGAGGGAACTTGCCCGCCCGTGGGTCACGGGGGGCTGTGGCCAGGACGATGGCAGCGTGCGTGTGCTGGCTGTCCTTCGAGGGAGCGAGGGTGACACATGTTTGTCCTTTTCCAGGGGAATTTGGCGCTCAGGGGGGAGCGTGCGTGGCGCCGGCCGTGCCCACCCACGCCTCCGTGCTGGGCCGGGTTTGGTGCCAGCCCTGCCACGGGGCCGGTCCCCAAACCCTCCATGTCCCGGCTCTGGCCAGGGCTGCCTGGGCTGGGACCTTTGGGGTCGGCTCTCAACCCTGGGTTCCCCCCCTCCCCGCTCCCACAGGCATCGCAGTGGGGGCTGCGCCAGCCTCTACGAGAAACACACCCCGTTCCCCTCCTCGGGTGATTTTAACGTGAATTTTAACTCTGGCCCTTGGGTGGTTCCCGTGTCGCCGCAGGCCAAGTGCCCTCGCTGGGCTTGGGGTGCCGGGAGCGGCGTTGGGGCGGTTGGGGGTGCTGGCGCTTGGCCGCGTCCTGCATCCTGCGCAATTACTGCTCTTTTAGTTTTCATCTGTTTCGTTTTCCCTTTGTGCCAAGATCATTTGCAGCCCTTCCCACCCCTCTTTTCCAGCCCGTTAAGCCGTGTTAGCTATTCTTCACCAGCCCAGGTCTGCGGCGAGCGCGGTTAATGGAGAGCAGATACAAACAGGTCCAGCGTCTCTGACAAGATTTTCTCTCTCTGCCCGTCTCTGTCTCTCTGCCTGTCCCTTTCGAGGGACCGCAATTACATTCCCTGCTGGTCGCACATTTGGTATCCAAATGCTGGCCATGCTCCGCATCCTAATGCGAGGACGGGCTGGGGGCGCGCGGTGCTGCCGGCGGGTCGGCCGCTCCCCGGCACCCCCAGCATCCCCCGGCTTGTCCCAGTGCGGGGAGGCACGAGGAGGGTGGGGAGTGAGGCCGGCGCAGAGGGTGAGGGGGAGGGAGACCACTAAAAAGCTTCAAAACTACTCTTTTATACATATATATGTGTGTGTGTCTGTGCACACACGTGTCCGTACACCTGGCACACGCAAACCCCAGAGACGCCGAACGTGCCGACACCCCCTGTGCGTGGGAAGGGGTCCGCGCCTGTCCCCACCCCTGCGTTACCCCCGCGTGTAGCGTCTACCTGGGGGCTGAGGGGTATCAGTAGGTTTGTTTTTACGTGTCTCTAAACACGGATCTCGGCGGCCAGGTCTGATCTCGCCCAGCTGCCTGTCTGTCTCGCCGCGCCCGCGCGTCTGTCCCGCGTGCCGGTGGCTGTGGCGATCTGTGCCCCCACCTGCGCGTGGTCGACAGGGTTCAGCTGTCGGGTTGTCTGTGAAATTGCAGCAATTGTTCTTTAAATAGCTCCTTGTTCCTGATGGCGAAAATTTCGGTTCTTTTGTGTTAGGTATTAATCATGATTTTTAGAGGCTTCATTTTTACCCTAGATGTTTTTCCCCACTCGGGGCAGAGCTCTTGCCCTGCCTCGTTGGATTTAATGGGATTTACGGAAGGCAGCGGATCTTGGCGTTGTTACCTTCAGCCACTAAGAGCAGTTGAGATTTTTCTCCCCCCTCTGCCACGACCCATCGGAGCCCGACACGCTCCCGCCCAAAGTCCAGCCATTTTCCTCTGCTTTGAGCATCGTCACCAAACCAAGACCAACCCCGGTTTTGCCTCTGTGAGCGCAGGGGTAAGCGCCGACACCGGGCTCCGGAGCCTGAGAAGCGCCGGTGTGAGCCGGCAGCCGCCACCGGCGTGTTGGTCTTTGCCAAATGAATTCAGGAGGTGTCTCCAAAGCTGGAGACACCCCGAAAACAGGGCTTGTGTTTCAGTGGCATGCAGGGGGTGTTGGTGTGGGTGCAAACCCGTTGCCGTCCCCACCACGCCGCCGGGCTGTGGGAGCCGTGTCGGGGTGGCAGCACCCGTGGGGCTGTTGGGGCTTGTCCAGCCCCTGCGATGCACCGCGGCTGTTTCACCCCCAGCACAAAATCTGGGGGGGGGACGAGGCCATGAGAGTGGGGCAGCCGGGAGGGAGCCCGTTTGGCTAGTGCCGTGCCGTGCCGCCGTGCGGGCAGGGTGCTGCCACCCCACGCAGTCCCAGCTTGTTCCTGGGCGGTCAGAGTGTTGTTATTTATTTATTTCTCCTCCCTCCTCTCCCCCTTTGCTTGTTGATGCTGCTGTGGCTGGGCTGCTAAATAGCTTCCCATTGTTCGAGAGCTAATTACCTCTTAATGAGGCTCCTTACTCAAAAGCCGAGCAGTAGCGGAGGCTGCGGGGTGGGCGGCTGTTGGGGCGGGCGAAGGCGCTGGGTGGTGGGAGGAACCGGGTCTCTGGACCCTCCCGGTGACACCGGTTGGGTTTGGCTCTGCCGCACCGATGGTGCGAAGTCGGGGCGTCCTCGGTTGGCCAAGGCGAGAGCTGTGGCCGTGGAGCCACCGGCCCGGGGCTTCGTCCCAAAGAGTGGCTGGGGAATGGCTTTGCCCAAAGTCCCGTGTTGAGCCCCAAAGCTGGTGACTCCCGTGGAGACACAACAACCCCGCGGGGTTTGCCGAGGCGGCTCCGGCGCAGGCCTGGGCTGGTGCTCGGCGCAGAGCCCGGGAGCAGGTTCCCAGCGTCTCTCCCGTGTGACACCCCCCTGCCAGGACGTGTGTGACCTTTAGGGCACGCCTTTTGTTTGGTAAGAGGTGCTTAAACTGGGGTTCCTCTGAGCTTATCCCCTGCGTGTGTGCGCCCTTGGTGGGACAAATCCTGCTCCGCTTTGGCCGTCTCCCCCCAACCTTATCCCGCCCCTCGGCGAGAGGCTGCCCTGAGCCCTCGTCTCTCACATGGCTCGAGAGTCTTGGCTGGAGGGAGCTGGGCAGCGTGGCTGGGGGGTCCTCACCCCCCGGGGGGAGGAGCAGGACTTTGGTCTTGGCTTGCTGGATGCTTGCAGCCGTGTGCATCCCTCGGGATGGTGGGGCTGGAACGGCACCACAGGCACGAGGCTGCTGCAGCTCCTGCGTGTGCCGGATGGCGATGCCGCAGAGGTGATGGGAGGGGGGGAAGATCCTTCTCCAAAGGGTCTGGGAAAGCACCCGCCTCTGCCCTGCCCCGCCGCCCCGCTCTGATTGAGCTGGGCTTTGACCCCGCGCCGGGGGTGGGAGGATCCCAAACTTCAATGGGGATGCAATGGGTGAAAGCAATGGCAGTGGGGAAAAATAAAACAAAGGAGGAAAATTTACTCACTGGAGTAATAACAAAGATGGGGAACGACTTCCCCTTCCCTTGTGCCGTTGGGGAGCACCCGGGGCAGCGAGAGGTCCGACCCCACCAGCGCTTGCAGCCCCGAAGAGGGGGGGGGCCTGAGCTGCTGGAAGTGCAAAGGCACGTGAAATGCTGGGCTTGAGCCCCGGCCTGCGCTGGAGGGAGCTTTGGGGTTCACCCCCCCCCCCAGTCCTGCCCAGCCCTCCTGGACTGCCAGCCGGGACTAGGTCAGGCCCTGGGCGAGGGGCTGGCTTTGGGGGGGGACGGGGGACACCGGCACGGCCCCCCCACATAGCGCTGCGGTGGGGACCGGGCTGGGCAGCTGGCGCTGGGGTGGGGGTCCTGGGGCAGAGGGGGTTTGGGGTCCGTCTGGGGCTCCCCAGCTCCCACACAGCCCAGCAATGCCCTTGGCTGCCCAGTTTGCCCGTGACTCGCCTGCCCAGCGAGGCTGGTGCTGGCGGTGGGGCCCGCGGCGCTCTGCCGTATCGATCCCCGGTGTGATTTAAATGCCGCGGAGCGCGGCTACCGACGTCGCGTGGCCTCTGGTGAAGCCAATTGGCGCTGGGGCCAGCGAGCCCCGCGCTCCCGTTTGCAAGCCCTGCTCGGCTCCATCTGATGTTTTCCTCCAGGTCGTTAATGGAGGGAGAGGAATGCAGAGAGAAACTGGGGTTAAGCCTTGTTTTTTCTTTTTTTTTTTTTTTCTTCCTCCCCCTTTTAAATTTCCCCCCTTCCCACATTTGCTTCCCAAGACCCGGCTGTTGGAGCAGAGGAGCAGCGAGTGACGCCAGTGCTGGGCGAGGGGCGGCCGCGGAGCCGAGCCGTGTCCCGGTGGGGCCGTGCCGGAGGGGCGGCCGTGGTGGGATCCCGCGGGATGCGGCCGTGGGCTCCCTCGGCACGCGAGCTCTTCCTGACCTGCCAATTTTCTGCTTTTCTTGGCATCCCCCCGCGCTTTGCTTTGCGTTGGTGGGGTTTTCCTTTTTTTCCTCCCTGCAGCCGCGACGTCCGCGCCCACGCGGGTCTGTCCCTGCAGCCGGTGCCCCCAGCCGCCGGCGCGGTGCTGGACCCCGGGGCCGCGGGTCCCCGCCGGCGTTCCCACCGCGCTGCTGGAGCCTCACCGGGATCCGTGGAGTTTAAAACCATGACTCGATACTTTTTTTATTTCCATACAGGATTGTGCTTTTATTTAAGCTCCCTACCCACACAACCCTGAAATGCCCCCAAGAATTAAACTCCGTAATTTCAGATCTTTTGTACAGAACGTAAATCTCCCCTGGCTCCGTTCCCCAGGGCCACCAGCTTTGGCAAAAAGGCAAATAAATTGCAAAGGGGGTTTGTAACGACTGGAGGTGGGAAAGACCTGTTGGATCCCCCAGCCTGTTCCTCCTCCAGCTGCATCCAAATCGTCTCCTCCATCGATTTGATTAGCGTGGCGTTCAGCCTAATTTCAGTGGAGATATTTGCTGTTTCCCCTGATGTGTCTGCAACCAAGTTTTGTAGGATTTTTTTTTTTTCTGCAGAAGAGGAGAAATTATTTGTATCGGTTTATTTTTTAACATTACACGGAGAGCAAAACTCTCCCATGTGCTAGGAAACAGATAAAGTGTTTAGACAGCAAATACAAATATTTCTGAGCACTCAGCCCGGCTACAGATATTTCTGCCTGTCCTCCAGCAGGATTTCTTACTGTGTCTTCTAGTGGGTTTTTATTTAGACTGGCTTGATTTTTTTTTTTTATTTATTTTTAAAAAGCTCTATTTATATTTGCAGTAAAATAAAATCAGCCAAGCCTGACCCTGTAGAGAACTCGAAAAATCCCAATTCTTCCTTTTTCCAATCCTGTTTCCACTGAGAAAAAAAGCCCCTGGACCTCGCGCCCTGCACAAAATCCAACCGCGACGGGATTATTTCGGCGGCTGAGCCTTCTGCAGCTGTGGTGCTGGGACGGCGGGGGCACCCCCAGCCCCCCCCGAGCCGGGATGTGCTTGCAGAGGCGGGGAGGGAGTTGGGGTCCCTGGGTGCTCCCTCCCGTGGGACACAGGGGAGGCGGGGGGCCGGGTCCCTTCTGCTGCAGGTACCGACTGCGTGTGTTGCATCCAAAAAGGGTTTTATTGGGTGGGTTGTTTGTTGTTTTATTTTTTAATTATAAATTAGCTAATGTCACTCCCTGGCAGTGTCCTGGCCATCCCAGTCTTGCTGGTGGCCCCGCGGGTGTCGTTGCCACCTGGTGCTGGGGTGGTCAGGAGCAGCCCCAGCGGCTGCTGGGGGCCATCGGGAGCCAGGGAAGCTCTTTCCCAGCCAGCTCGATAATCCCAATTATTATCTGGTTTCTTGATCAGGGTTGCTTATTAAACTTGGCACCGCTGGCTTTGCCGTTCCGGCCGCCTGCCTCGGCAGAGGGATTTATCTCCTGCTGACTCGGGAAGGAAATTGAGTGGAAAAACGCGGGGCAGAGCCCCCCGGGAGGGCGGGCGGGGGCCGGGGGTACTCGGCCTGCGCCGGTGGCCACTGGTCCAGCCCCAAACACCTTCGGGCCACGGGAGCGCTGCTGGTTCTGCCCCGGCTGCGCTGGTGGTGCTGGTGGCTGTGGTGCAGGGGCTGTGTCCGTCTGTCCGACCCCCCCCCCCGTCTGGGCTGGGTGGGTGTCGTGGCTGCATCCGGGGCTTCGCGGGGTGGAAGGGCCCCGGTTCGGGGATGGGGGCTTTTGTTTCAGTGTTAGGTGGAATGGTGGGTGTGTTAAAGGAATACACAGATGTTTGCTCAGTGGTTGTTATTTTTCCCTTGCCCTCAAATAAAAGGGAACCTTCCTCGGCCTCGTCTCCCCCCTTGCTCCAGGAAGATCAGCTTTTTCTATATTCGGGCCTTCCAGCCTGAATTCCCCTGTTTCCCTTCACACAAACATTCTTCAGTGCTTTGCTATCCGACGCTTCCTCTTGCAATTCTGCTGCAAATTTTATTTTTACCAAGACAATTTGCCAGACCCAGAGCTGCCCCAGCCCATGCGCTGGCCCTTGGGAAGGGGCTTTTCACAGATCTTGGACCAACTCTCGGCACGGCCGCGGTGCTGCCGAGCGGCGCTGGAGGGGCAGAGATGCTGCCGGAGGAGATGCTCTCCCGAAGGGTTTCCCTCCTGGTGTTTGGTACTTGGGTGTTCACCGAAATTTCCCTTTGTTCTGCTGGAAAACTGGGAGCTGGGGGGGTTGAGCCGTCCTGGATCCAGGTGGGTGCTGAGTGTTGGGACATCAAATCCCAACGGAGCCTCCTGGGGGGCTGCGGTCAGCCCCTCGCTGCCCTCCCGGGGTCACCTAAAACGGGACCTGCTGCCTTTTGGGTGGGCGTCTCCTGTGGATCAGCTGGGATTTATTTGTCCCCCCGGAAAGCCGGGGCTGGTGGGAGGGGAGAGGGGCTCTGTGTTTGGGGGAGCAGCCCAGCTGTGGGTTTTTGGGGGGGGTAATCGCCCTGCTGGGCTTTCTGCTGGGGGCAGAAACGTCGCAGGGTCCCCCGAGTGGCTGCGTGCCCTGTGTGGCGCTGGGCCCACGCAGGCAGAGGGGAGTTGCCGCTTCTCCCTGCAGCTTCTTCCTTTGGTTTTTATCCCAGCTCCTCTTCCTTGTGTCCTTCCACCATTTTCCTTCATTTTAGAAATCTGCACAAAACCTATAACTGCGTTTCCTTCTCCCGGTGGTGCCAGTTTGCCCGGCCGCTCTCCCGCTGGTGGGTGAACTCCCCGCTCACAGGGTCCCCCATCCCCTCCCGGTGCGGGGTGCCGGGGTGTTTGGGAGAGTGGTGAGGACGGGGTAGGCTCTGAAATCCTTGATTCGGGGAAATTATTGTTATCCTGAACCCTGAAAGGTTTTTGTTTCGGGGGCAGCCTCGTGCTTTGGGGCATGGAAATCCTCCCAACTCTCTCCTTGGGTTTCCCGAGACCCTTTGTGCAGGGTGGGCGGGAGGACCCGCTGCCCCCCAGCCCCCACCGGCTCCGGCAGCACCGCGGGACTTGGGATGGAGCCGGGGCCCTGCCAGGCTGCACCGTGCCACGTCCCCAGGGCTGGCAGGGCGGGGGGGACTGTCCCGCTGCCACCGGCACCGCGTTGCCGTTGTACAACCGCTGTTGGATACGGCACCAGCACGCGGCAATTCTGGCACCAGCTCCAGCCGCGAATGCCGGTCAAAATGGTGCTTCCAGTTTGGTTTCCAGCAGAGAATCCAAACCGCCGCCCGCAATAGAAATGGCTTTTGGCTCCAGTCCCCGTCCAGCGTCTTCCCCGCTGGGCTGCCTCGCGTTGGCATGTCGTGGTGTGGCTGAGCCGGGCGGGCACACGGGGGGACCCCGGCACCGCAGCCCCGGCACCGCTCCCGCACTGCCCAGCCCCGCGAGGTGGAATTAAAGTCTAAAACGAGGGATGGGAGCAGGGACCACCCTCTGCTCCGGAGGTGGCACCCGGCCGCGTTCATCGCCATGAATTACCTTCACCTTGGACCGGCTCCCGGCATTCCCTGCCCGCGGTCCCTGTCCGTGCCGGCTCTTGGGGCCGGTGGCTCTGGGCTCCAGCCACCCAACCGCCGCCTCTCGGCGGGACCGGCCGGGCTCAGCCCCGCCACCATCCCTGCGTCGTCGTTTTCTGCCTCGGCTCCTTCCCGGAGCTCTCTCCGGCGTTGGGATGGGAAGCGCCAGTGGGGCTGGGCGGCAGCGGGGGGGTGTCGGGGGCCCGGCGTGGGCGTATGGCAGCAGGAATCTAGACTCCAGAAAACATTTCAAAGCTGATTAATAATAATAAATCATAATGCTGTCTTTTAAAATAGAAAGCTTTTGGGTAAGTTGGAGGGATACTCTCATCATTAAGACAGCGAGCTGGGGTGTGAGTTCTGGATCCGGTTTCCAGCTCGTTACACGGAGACAAATGGCTTCCCCCTCCCCGCCTCAGTTTCTCTGCTCTTAAGGTGAGGATCGCTGCCAGAGGCTAAATTAAGCAATTAATATCTGTAGAGAGCATGGAGAGATTGAGAAGGACATCGCTCTCCCAGCGCCGTACCCCGCTGCTCAGCCTTGTCCTCCTGCTCCGTGGCCGGACCTGGGAATTTCCCGTCCCAGCAGCCCCGTCCCCAGCGGGAGCAGAGCTCAGCTGGATGGGGGTTTGGTTTTTTTTTCTTAAACATTGTAATATTTGCTTCACCTTATAAATCACCCCACGCGGGCTGCCTTGTAGAGGGAGGATTTATGGGCGCAGGTGTAGCTGCAGCGAGAGCAGCGCTGTTCCCGGGGACCGACCTGGTTTAATGTTTTTATAATGACGGTGTTCGGCAGCGATCTCGTGGAGGGGAGAGGTCTCGCCCGGCTGTAAATCCTGCCCAGGCGGCGCTGCCAGAGCTGCCACGGGAGCGGGATCGGTCCCCACGGGGACCGGGACGGCACGGGGTCCGGCACACGTCTGCGGGGTTTCCTCTGCGCTGGTGCGGCAGCAGGATGGACCCCAAACCATCTTCTGCTGGTGTAAATCTGGTGAAACTTGGGGGATAAGCGGAAAATGGGGGTTCTGAGGCCTGGGGTGGGGGGTGCGGGTCCAGCAGCCCCGCTGAGCTGATCCTGGTGTCGCTCCCGAGGGCCGGAGCCGTGCGAGGGGCCGGTGGGTGCCCTGGGTGGGCTCATGGCTCAGACTTGGACCCGCTCTCGCCCTCCGTACAGGGGCTGGCGGGGCCGGATCCTGCTGTGGTGCTTAGGGAGCATCGGCACCCCCGGGGCAAGCAGCCCCGCCAGCCTCCGAGGGGCAAAACGGGCGTCTTGGCCGGTTTAACCGCACTTTGTGTTCAGGCCTCAGCGCGGCCCAGCAGCTGGAAACAGGGGTCTGTGCCCCCCGGGGGGGTGGCAGCCCCGGCCCCCGAGGACATGGGGGACACCCGAGGAGCCTGACTGGGGCAGAGCCAGGGCTGCGGCCCGTGCAAACGGGGGGATTTCGCCGAGTCCCTCAAAGGCCGGTTTAAATCCCGGGAAGGTCTCGCTTTCCCGCCGCAGCCGCATCGGTGTCGCGCTGGGGACGTGGGAAAGCCATTAGCCAGCTGCTAACGAACACGACTCGGGGGGCCGGGGGGTGTTGGGGGTGCGCGGTGATGACGGGGACCCTGCCAGGGCTCTCTCCGGGGGCCAGGGCAGCTCCGAGGGGATTTTCCCTGCGCCAGCGCTGCCCGCAGCAACACAAACGAACCAAGTAATTGGCAACATGGAAATATTTTGTGCTCATTAAGCAGTGGGAAGCGGCGGGCGAGGAAGTGGTGTTCTCCGGCGCGGGCAGGGGCTGCTGGCAGCGTCCCCGGGGGCTGCTGGCGACCAAAACCCCACCAGCCTCCGGCTGGAAAGCAGAGCCTGCTGAGAGCCGGGGCAGGGACCGTGGCCACCCTGAGGTTGGGGGGCTGGCGGTGGGAAGCCCCGGGATGCTGCGGGGAGCAGAGAAGCTGGGTCCCGGCACCGCCCGGTTGGGAGCCCCGTGTTTGTTGGGGGCCAAGAGCAAACCGGGGGAGCAGGGGGGGTTCGGAGCTGCTGTACGGGGGGGGCTGGAGCCGTCACCGCGCGTTTTCTTCTAACTCCCGTAAATCCCGCGGATTAAAACTTGAAACGGCGAATCTCAGCGGCTGCCTTTGAGCTCCCCAGACCCCAGCGCTGTGTGCCGCTGCTTCCAGAGAGGGGTGTCGAGGGGAGCGGGGGGAGATCCCCGGGGGGGACCTCGCTGCGTGGCCTCGTCCCTGCGAAGGTCGGTGGCCCCACAGCGGCCTGTGCCGCGCTCAGCCCTGGGCACACGCTGCCGGCGCTCGGTGGGGCCGAGGCTTCGCCGTCCGTCGCCCCCGGCCCGTGCGAGCCCCGGCGCGGCGCGGGGAGCGCCCGGCAGTGCCGCAGGCGGGGGAAGCTTTATGGCTGTAGTTAAAGTGACTTTATGATATTGTATCTGAACAATTGCCGGCTATTATCTGGATCGATGCTGCGTGATTGAGACACCGGTTGATAACCCAGCCGGGGCCTCTAATCGCTTTTAAACCGCACAGGGTCCGTTTGTGCTTTCGATAAAACCCCTCAGCGTTTTCTATTTTAACCCTCTGCCCCAGGTTTTCTCCTGGGGCTGCGTCTCAGGGGCTCTGCCCGTCGTGGTGGGTGGGGGCTGGGGGGGATGGGGCGGGTCCTGGCTCCAGCTCACTATGGGACCTGGGGTGCTGGGACCGGCTCAGGGCCGGCTGCGGAGGGAATTTGGGGTGCTGCCTGGTGCCCAGCACTGCTGGGTCCCGCTCAGGGACAGGAGGAGAGGACAAGGGGTGCGCAGGGGAGATTTTGGGGTTCTTTTCCCACCTTCGCCCGGCTCACAGTGACCTTGGGTGAGTCACGTCACCTCTGTGAGCTTCATTTTCTGCAGCTGTAAAACGAGGACAATGATACCTTTCCCACCTCGCAGAGGGGTTGGGAGGCTTAATTAGTTAATGTTC
Source organism: Strix uralensis (assembly GCF_047716275.1). Taxonomy (NCBI): domain Eukaryota; kingdom Metazoa; phylum Chordata; class Aves; order Strigiformes; family Strigidae; genus Strix; species Strix uralensis. Next base: position 6,304,983 of record NC_133998.1, on the reverse strand, counting down.
GTAAAGTGCTTTGAGGATTAATTAATATTGTGACTCTAATTTTTTCCAATGGTAAAACGCCACTTAAATATCTCCGCGCTGGTACCTTCCTCCATGACCCTATAAAGCAAATCTACCCGGGGACGTCGCCGATCTCCGCAGGCATCGTCTCCCCAGTGCCAAACTGGGAGGCCGCTGGTATTGGGAGCGGAGCGGGGCTGGGCAGGAGGCCCCGGGGTCGGTGCCCTCTGCGGCGGCCATGCCACCGGGGCTGTCCCAGAGCTTGGGGTGCAGCCCTGCGCCCCGGCTCCCCGGTGTGTCTGCCTGGGCCTGATGCTGCTCCTTTGCCAGCCTTTCCCTGCAGGAAGCAGTTCATGGGTTGGGATTGTGCCACTGTCACCTCCCGGTGATGCCGCTCAGCCCTGCCCAGCCTGCTCGGGCACCTCTGGCATCCCCCATCCCCAGCGGGCTCGACCTCCTTGGATGCTCCTGTCCCCCCCCCCCGGTGCTGTGGGGAGCTGCCCCCCTGCAAATCCCACCTCCCTGCTCCCATCCCATCCAGTGTCCTGGGGGCTGCTGGGCTGCAGCGGGGCTGCAGGGACTGGCTGGGGGGTGGCTCGGTCCTGCGGGTCGAGGATGCTGTGCTGGGGGTAGGGGGGTCACTCCCGGGAGGGTCAGGGATGCCGTACTGTGGGGGGGGTCAGTCCCGGGAGGGTCGGGGATGTCGTGCAGGGAGAGGTGTGAGCCAAAGCGCCGAGCACACGCCGTCAGCGCTGCGCAGGCACGAACCTGGCGTTCCCCGTGAAAACAAGTTGTTGGGAGCGCACCTGCCTGGGAAGCTGCTGGCAGGCGCAGGAGGGCATTTTCTGGTATCTTAATTCCCGTATGCCATTAGTCAGATCGCTGACTGGCAGGTTTTGTTTCCTTCGAGATGATTTCTCAGCAGCGGCTCAGCTCTGCCGTGCTCTCCTGCCTCCCTCCTGCTCCGCAGCGGGGACGGTGACGGCGGAGGGGTCCCCGCGATGGCAGGACCGTCCCTGGGGGCGCTTTGGTGTTAAACCCAGGGTTCGCTCAGCCCCGGCGCTGGGAGGTATCGAGTGTCTCTGGCCCGTCGCTGGTGGGAGGTTTCCCACATGGAGCAGCCGAGGCGAGGGCTGAGTGTGCTCCTGGCTCCCCATGGCCGGGGGGGCCCCGCCGCAGCGCTGGCACGAAATGGGGCTTCGTCTGTGTTGGAGACGCACCATTTCTGAGAGGGGCTGGTAGGAGGGAGGGTTGTGGGAGGACGGTGCGGTCCTGGGCAGGATGGGCTGCTGGGGCGCGATGGAGAATCATTGATGGCCGGAGTGTCCGCAGTTGCAGAGCACTGGAGGGGACTGGGACCTGCGGTAGAGCGAGGAGGAGGAGGGAGGGAGGACTGGGGGAAGCCACCCCCCTGCTCCCGGGTGCTGCTGAATGGAGCCACAGGAGGAGTGTCCGGGCTGGAGGAGGTGGGAGAGGCCGAGCCGGGAGGCTCCAGCACTGGTCAATGGCTCCTGTCCCTGGTTGTCACCAAAAGCGGCGCGGAGCCGCGGCGGCGCGGGGAGAGGCACGTGCTGGGTCTCAAACCCCGCTCCCCCGCCAGCGTCTGCGGGGTTTGAGGCAGGACAGACTGACGGCAGCGTCCCCGCTGCCCGGACCCTGCCCCGTGCGGTTAATAACATCCCGGCAATTAAACTGGAACTAATTCAACGATAAAAATAACGCGCTGTCCTTCTGCAGCCTGCGGCATCCCACAAGCTCAGAGGTGTTTAAAAACCCATTTAAAGCCGGATCCTGCCGTCAGAGCGGTGCGGGGGGTGCCGCTGGGGTCTGCGGGGCCGGGACGCTGCTTTCCAGCCCGGCGATCTCCTGCCTTCTGCAAGGTGTGAACGGCCCCAGTTCCCTCCAGTGAGAGACTGGTTTGCCAACTGCCAGGTTTTAAGTAATATAAATTGCATGACTTTTTTATTTTTCTTCTTTCTAGAGTTGTTTAATCCCCAGGGGTTGGTTTTCAGGCTTTTCTCCGTAATGCGAAGAGCAGAAACGCATTCTTCTAATGGTAATTGAGATTCTTGCATCATTGCAGGACTTGGAAGCTGCGATGGGCTTTAAATAACGTGAGAGTGGGTGAGTTCGGGTTCTGGCTCTTCACACGGGTTTCTGAGGTTTTCCTGTGGTTTTCCTCACTCTGCTCTGAGGTTGGAGGGGCCAGAAAGCCGCATCCCTGTCCTGTGTGGGGACACGCTGCCCTGGGCACCCTCCCCAAAGCAGGATGTGACCTGGGGGCACACAGGGACCCCGGCTCGTGGTGGCCTTCAGGAAATCTCTCAGGACGGCTTTGGTGGTGACCCGCGTCATGTGCCCCGTTGCTGGAGCCGCCTGCCCTTTCCAGCCCTTTCCCAGTCCACTCATGCCTGGACGTTGGAGCTGGGTCCTCCCAGACTGAGGTTTGGGGTTTTTTGGGGGGGGCCACCCAGCCTGGGGGGTACCCAGCCCTGCTCCTGCTGCAGGGTGGGGGATGCTGGCGTTGGAGCATCGCCCGTGGGGTGACACCGCCTCTGCAGGGTTGGCTGCGGGGCAGGGAGGTGGCTCAGCCTCCACGGGGGCTTCGTCCTGCCCCCCCCCCCCATGGGCAGCGAGCCCTCGGCGGCCTGGGGTGCCCGTCCCCCCTTTTCCCTTCACTTGAAGAGGGTGGGTGGTGGGGGGACACACTGTGTTCTCTCCACCTGCCGCAGCAGCCCCCCCCTTCACCGCACACCAGGCCGGGCTGGTTTGGGGCGGGAGGCCCGTGCGGGTGACGCGTGGCCACTGGCCCAGCACCCGTGTGCCAGCCCGGCTCGGGGGGGTGGGTGTGTGGCCTCAGCAGGGCGTCCCCCCCCGTGGGTCCCCAAACCTGGGGCGCAGGAGCCCCCTGGGCCGTGGCCCATGCTGGGCCAAGCTGCCCCGTCCCTCTGCCATACCGGGGTGATTCAGTGCCAGGAGGGCTCACCCGTGCTGCCCCTCCCCTCCAAAGTTTCGGGGGGGGTGGAAGGGGCTGCTGAGCACTTTCCGGATGGGGGGAAGCGGTTTCCGGCTGCTGGGGGAAACATCTGGATCCAATTGCTGCCTCGTGCAGCTGCCCGGGCCGGGCCCGCTCCTGCACGGCGCGAGGGGAGTCGCTTCGCTGCGGGGGGACGCGCCGGGTCCCCATCCCATGGCCAGGAGCCCCCTGTCATGTCCCCATCCCTCTGGGACCCCCATTGTGTCCCCATCCCTCCAGGACCGCCACCATCCTGCCCCGCAGGTCCCCTTGGCCAGGTGGCATCACTCAGGTCCCATCCCCAGTGTCCTGCTGCCCCATCCCAGGCCGTGGCGGGGGGGAGCCGCTGCCCGCCCGCGCCTTTTGTCAGCCTCAGAAAAAATTGACCTTGAAGCGCGCTGGAAGAGCCCTGCAGCTAATCGTGTTAGGAGGTGTCTGACTGCGGCTCCGCGCGGCTCTACCTGAGCGGCATTAGCAAGGGGGACGCGTCGGGCTCGCGGCGCCCCGGCTCAATAATTGATGCGTTTTTCTCAGCTCCCCCTTCCGTGAAAGGAAACCCAAATGCCGGGAGGATGGCGGCTGCGGTGGGGTGGGCACGGGCAAGGGGCTGGGGTGCCACGCGTGGTGCTCGGGGACGGCGTCGTGGGGCCACCGCGCTCCTCGCCGGGGATGGGAGTGGATGGGGACGTGCCGAGGGTGCTCCACAGCCCTGGGAGACCTGGGCAGGTCGGAGCAGCCCCCCCTGCACCCTCCCGCTCTGCCCAGCCTCCTCCTCAGCACGTCTCTGCCTGCTCTTTTTGGGAATCCCTGCAGAAACCCTCGAAACCTGCGTTCCCGCAGGAGCACCCGGTGTCCTCGTGCCGAGCATCCTCTCACCGAGCATCTCCCTCCTCCCCGTGAGCATCTCCTGCTCCAGAGCCCGGCACACCCCTTCGGTGCCCCCGGCACAGCCCCGCGGCCGTCCCTGCTCTCACCGGGGATCCCCGTCACCCTCAGCCACCTTGGACCCCCTGGGAGGGATGTTGGCCCCGGGGTGCCCCCCAGCTTGGCCACCCCACGCCAGCCAGAGCTGCATTGCCTTGATACAAACCCTCCTCCCTGCCTCCTCCTCCTCCTCTCTGCCTCTTCTTTTTTTTTTTTTCCCCCCTTTCCCCTCTTAGAAAAGCGCACAGGGAAGGGGAGAGATTTTAACCTTCTGCCTGGAACCAATTAAAAAGGTCTTTCCACAGAGACGAAAGTGCTCGTGCACCTTTGTGTGCTGCTAACGGGGGGAAGAAAGCAGAGGCGGCCTTTGAAGGGGGAGATGGAGGTCTCTCCGCTGGGACCCCTCCGGGCTTTCAAAGCCTGCGTTATTTCTTTATTTTTAAATAGCCAAATTAAAGTGACTCCCGCTTCTTTTCCTCCCCGTTAGCACATCGTGCAGTGAACACGTGGCCCCCACCAGCCCGGGGTGGGGGGATGCAGCTGATGGGCACAGCTGGTGCAACGCCGGGCGCTGGGCTGGGTGCTCTGGGCATGGAGGGGGTGTGGGCACCCCAAAACCCATCCTGGCCCTGCGGGACCCCTCCGGGGTGGGGGGCAGAGCCTCCCCCCTTCTCCCTGCACTCGCAGGAGGCAGAGGTGGCCCTGGCGGGGTGATGTGGGGTGTGGGGGGGGCCGGGGCAGGGGCACACCAGCCCCCCCCGCTCACCCCAGCACGCTGCCCCTTGAACTCAACCAGCCGAACGGATGAGTGGGTTTCTTCAAAGGGCCCCCCCCAGCCCTCTCTGCCCCCCTGCCCGCCGCCCCCTCCCCAGCCCCGTAAGCCCCGGGTGAAAAGGCAGCGGAACAAAGCACAGGAAGGATTTGAGGTGGTTTCCGCACAGACCTGAATGTCGAGTTGCTCAATGGAAGAGGAGCTGCCGACGCGCCGACGCTTTCATCCCCGCGCCTGAGTTTGGCCAAGGGGGCGAAGGGGCGAGAGTTGCCTCCCTGTGCCCCCCAGCCTCTTTTTTCTTTCTCTTTTTTTTTTTTTTTATATAGTCTCAGATTTATTTTTCCACAGTATAATTCTGAAAGACAGCGGAGTATGAATTATTCATTGACCCCTAACTGCCTTTGCATACAATCCTGGCCGGGGGAGAGTGCCCGTGTCGAATGCATTTGTGTGCAGAGCTGGGCCGAAGGGAATTGAAATCAATTTTTAAGGTTTAGGCAGGGGGGATTTTGGTGATTTTGGGGCTAGAGCACGTGGGGAGGCGAGTGGGATGGGGCCTCAAAGTTTCTGGTGGGGAATTACTCCCTTTCCAAAGCTGCTGAGGAGCAAGACCCCAGCTGAGGAGCAAGACCCCGGCGTGGTGCTGCCGGTGGGGCGGGGGATCCCAGGGGACGGGAACGGGGCGAGTCCCTGGGCGTTGGGGCCAGCGCTCGTGTGTGTCCGGGGGGGCTCTGGGGTCAGAGCTGGGGTCCTGGCTTCGTCCATCCCGGCCCGTGGGCAGGCACCCATCACACTCCTCCCTAGGACGCTGGTGAAGGGCAGCTGGCACGGAGCAGTGCTGGCACATGCAGCTCCTGGGCGAAAAGAGGGGAAAAAATAAAAAATACCCTTTTTTTTTTTTTAATTTGTTCAGTTCTTAGATGTTACTTTAGCCTGACTTGAAATGTGAAGCATGGCTGAGAAGGGGAAGGATTCCCCAAAGAGCAGGATGGCTTTGGCGGGGAGAGCTGCTGCTGCCCTGCTGCCTTCATCCCCCCCACCCTGTGCCCTTCCCCAGGGGCACCTCGGCAGCCCAGTGCCACCCCCGGCCCCTGGCATGGCGATGCCCCGGCCTCGGCTGCCAAAACCCACCAGGGGACGGGGGGTGAAGCGGGGGGAGCACCCTGGGCAAGGCTTTAATCTGATTAGTCTTGGAGTGAATGGACAAAGCGAAAAGGCTTAAACCCCAGAGAAAGGAGCGGGGAGGGGCAGGGGGGCCACTGTGCCCTGAGAAGTGGAGACCCCGGCCGATCTCGCCGAATTAGGTCAAATTTGGCTGAGGGAACACAAGGGGAAGGAGTAAGGGGGGGAAGAGCCAGGCGAAGTGTGGTTCTGTTGGCCCCGTGACCTCCTCCAGCCTTGGTGAGGTGACCGCTGGCCCCCCTGCTATGGGTGCTCGCCCCCTCCCCTGCCCAGGGGGCCGGGCCCCCACTCCCCCCCAGCCTTGCGGGGTGGTGGAGGTGCCAGGGAGGAGCCCCCCTCGCTGCTGCCTGCGCCCCGCCATCACCCAGCTCCTGGGACAGGGAGCGGGAGCTTCCCCACGCCCTCTGGCCGCGACCCGCCGGGGTGCCAGGAGGCTCAGGGGCAGCTCCTGGTGCCCCTCGTCCGGTGAGTCGGTAAAACAGTCGGTAAAACCTTCCGTAGCTCCGCTCACCGCGTATCGGGCGCTTCTGCTCCCCGGGGAGCCGCGTGGCCCCGGCAGAGCTGGCGGTGCTCGCCGGCAGAGCCGTGCCGTGCCGGAGAGGAGCCGGCGGCGTGAGCCAAGCCCCGCGGGGTGGAGGTGTCGGTGCCACGGGTGCTGGTGTGGGCAGAGCTGTGCCGGGCTCTGCCCTCCCGTCCGTCCTGCTCCAGCGTGGGCCGGGCCGTGGCACCCCGGACAGGCTGCGCTGGGAACGTCATTTTGCTCCAGCAACGCACGGGGGTTGCACTTGGGATTTTTGACGTCGGGCGATGGAGCCACGATGGGCAAACCCGGCCAAGCGCGATGCGTTGCAGGACGGGCGGTCGCGGCTGTTACTGCGTGTGGGTCGCGGGCTTGTGCCGCCGGCGCCGGCGCTGGCCGTGCCACTTGCCCTTGGCAGTGGCACAAGCGTGTCCCTGCGCAGGAGGAGCGGGGGGAGACTCGGGGAGATGGGAGGGTCACCCCTGTCCCGGGGGCACGGCCGGGGTTGGAGCCGGTGGGAGGAAAGGCTGCCCGGGGGTCTGCTCCCCCCAGTCCCCTCGGCGGGGGTGGCCGCCCTCCCCTCCATCCTCTTCTTCACCCGATCGATCCTTGCCCCGATCGATGGGCGCTTCCCTGCGGGCGAGGGGCGGTGCTGCCCGGCTGGGCAGGCAGGGAGGAACGGCTTTTTGCCGAGCCTTGAGCAGGGTCCAGCATCGATCTCGCTGCGAGGAGCAGAGCCTCGCCAGAGATCAATTAGGCCAGTCATTAGCCCTGCCCCAGAGCGAAGCGGGAGTCTGGGTGGTGAGCTGGAAGGGGAGCGGGGGAGATGCCGGCCTGGGAGGAGGTGCCCACCCAGCCGTCGCAGCACCCCGATGCTTCGGGCGCTGCCAAGCGCCCGCATCTCGCCCCGAGCACACGCAGCCCCCCCTGCACCTCTGTCTCCTGGATCAGCAGCCGGGATAGCGGCTCTGTCCGGCGGGACCGAGGGGCTGGTGACGTCCCGGGGGCCGTGGGATCCCTCTGGCAGCCTCATGGCCGGGGTCGGCCCTGCCTGCGCGGCAGCAGCACCCTCCTGGCCGAGAGTGGTTGTTTATAAAGCACGTTGGAGGCCGTTGGCGTGGCGGGGGCAGTCCTGAGGAGCGGGAAGGGGCCAGGAAGGAGCGTGGCCGGAGGCTCTGGGTGGGTGTGCTGGGAGCTGACGGGTGATGCCCGGGCGCGCATCTGTCCTGGTCTGGGGAAAAGAGCCCGTGGGAGGCTGGTGGGGACGGGGGAGCAGGACGCTGGTGAAGGCGTTGTCTGTCTGCTGGGAGGCACGTGAGGCAGAGCGGAGTGGCCGAGGCCACCCAGGCAGTGACCGGGGGCTGGATGGGACCCCCCACCTCAGTCCCGGGGACGGGGGAGTGCGGGCAGCCCCGGCAGGGAGATGGCCACGGGCGCCGCAGGGTGCGGGAGCGTGGGGCAGCAGGAGGAGCGATGCCCCGGGGGTTTGTGGAGGGGAGCAGGACCGAAGTCACCTCTCAGGGCTGGAGTGTTTTTAAGCCTGTGAAGGACCCACAGGTCCTTGTCATCCATGCGGGGACACGTCGGGCAGGGCTGCCTGCGGTTCCTCCCTGCCTGAGCAGCCTCTGCCGCGTTGGCGCGGCGCCTCCCGCCTCCCTGAGCCGTCGCATCCCAGTGCCCATCCCTTCGCCGGCAGCTCGCCCGGGAGGGACCTGGGGGTTGTCTGGACCGAGACCCTCTGCCCCCGGCATCCCCCCGGTCCAGCATCCCCCAGACCCGGCACCCCCCAGCCTCATCCTGCGCCATTTCTGTCCCCGGCTCGTGGGTTTGTGACAGCATTTGACATCCAGCCTTCGTGCCGCTGCCCCGCCACCCTCCCCGCTTCCGTCGGCCAAAACGCGGCTGGAGAGCGAAGTGGAACAAAGCAAACCCTTGGGTTAGGGAGGAATGACCCCGAGCAGGTACCTCCGGCGACAGCCACCTCTGCCCGGGAGCTGCAGCTTCTAAGAAACAGAAAATAAGGAGGGTTTCAGAAAAAAAAAAAAGAAAAAAGTTCCCCGATTACATCTGGTGAAGTGACAAATCTGCCAGGCAGGTGATTATTCTGTGTACGGACGTGCTGAACACAGATGCCGATAGGATTAAAGGGGAAGGGGGGGAGCTCACCCTGTTAAACCAACACCTGATAAACGAATAAACCAGCCGAAGGAATAAATTGCCTGCGCTGCCAAGGTCGTGTGCTGCCGGTCCCGCTGCCGCCGCCGCCGTGCGAGGAGGGGGCAGCGTCCGAGCCCCGTGGCGAGCAGAGCCCAAGCCCCCCGCGCCCGGCACCCGGCGGCGCTGCCGCAGCCCCCGCTCCCCGGTGCGCCCGTACCCGGCATGCCCTCGGCTGCCTGGTTGCTTTCCAGGCACGTCCTGGGCATCCCCTTGGGAAGGCGCAGAAAATTAACAGCAGTTCAGATCTGAGGAACTTTATGACACGTGTATGATAGGACTGAACCAGGGCGTAATTGAATGACGGATGAGCTTCCAAGAGCCACATTTCCAGGGAGTAATGAAAAATAGAAGTGCTATTGACTAAAGGAGCTTTCGGCGGCCGGGCGGCGCGGCGCGGGATGAGCCGACTGCCGGCAGGGGGAATGCATCAATACGGCGAGTAATAGCTCAGTTATTATAACTCTGGAAATGTCATTCAGGCCTAACCAGAGAACACTAGCTATTAACTAGCCTTAAACAGAAAGCACCGGGCGGGGAGGCCGAGCTGGGAGCTCCCGATAATTATTTTACTTCTTTTCACGGCTCTGTCGCTTTTGCTGTTGCGGGGGGCTGGCCCGAGAACGCCTCCCCGCCGCCGGCAGCTCCGGGGGTCCCTGCGCCTGCCTGCACCCGCTGCCCTGCCTGCACTGCCCGTGCCACAGCGCCGAGCCGGGCTCTGTGGGAGCTGCGCTGGGGCAGGGTCCCCCTTGCACCCCCAGACTTTGCTGCTGCCTGCTGCTGCCTGTCCCTCGCAGGGCTGCGGGCAGCGGGATGCTGGTGTTGCTCTCGCCACCTACGGCCGCGAGCTCAGGGCTGAAGCCCTCGTGCACGTGTCCCTGCCTGCATCCCTGCCTGTCTGTGTCCCTCCCAGCGTCCCTGCCTGCATCCCTGCCTGCATCCCTCCCAGTGTCCCTCCCTGCATCTCTGCCTACATCCCTGCCCGCATCCCTGCCTGTATGCTTGTCTGTGTCCCTGCCCGCATCCCTGCCCACATCCCTGCCTGCACCCCTCCCAGTGTCCCTCCCCGCATCCCGCCGGAGCCTCTGCTGAGCGGCAGATGAGCAGCAGAGATGAGATCTGGGCCTGCAGCGTGGCCGTGCCGGGGCCCCGTCGTGCCCCGCGGGCCCCTGGGGTGTAATGAGAGCCCGTGGGGGAGCATCGAGTGAACCTAAATGGATTTTCTCCATTAACACGGACCCGCCATCGCCAGAGCGCTCCGGGGCTGCGGTCGCAGCGGCCGGCACTTAAAAGTGCTCTCGGCCGGCGCAGCCAACATCTGCTGCCGCAGCGCAGCACCCGCCCGCCGGCACCGCCCCAGCGGGCTCCATTCTGCCTCCCCGGCCCCCGCCTGAGCCACGACACCCCGGCACGCGCCCTGGGTGCCTCCGAGCTGGCACCTTCCCCCTCGCTGGTGTTGGGGTGCCCCTTTTTGGGGGACATTGTGGCCGTGGGAAGGGTGGTGGGATGTGGGGGGGGGTTGCAAAGCTTTAGCCCCAGCCCGCCGTGGTGGGGGTCCTGCGGTGAGGAGGAGGCACAGCGGGGTGAGGGCGAGGGGCGAAGGGACGGGCTCTCATTCCTGCACACAGCCACTACCTGCTTTGCAAGTCGGAGTTCATCATTAGCCGGGAAATAATTAATTGTTGGGCAGACAAAAGGCATCGCTCGGCCCCCCGGGGACCCCGTCAAAGGGAGCTGTCAGGGGCTGGCGTGATAAATTACAGCTCCGCTGGCGCTGCAGCCCGTCACCGTCAGGGCTGGGGGGAAAAGTCCTGCGTTGTCCTTTTGATTGGGGGTCACCGCGGGTCTGGATCCCGCCTGGCGTCCCCCGGGGACGCTGGGGTGGCACGGGGCAGGCAGGGGCAGGCAGCGGCTGGGAAGGGGGCTGGGGGGCGGGCAGGCAGGTCCCTGCCCCACGCCGCGGTTGTGCCCGCTGTGTCCGTCCTTCAGAGCCGTGTCCCTGTGTCCACCTCTGAGCACCGGCCACGGCGTCCCGCCGGGCTGCCGGCGGCGCGTCAGGCGGCCGATTTCCACCTCGTCGGCGTTTTCGCAGTGATTGCGAGGCCGACGCTCTCCCCGGCTCCCGCCGATCAAATTACCGCGGCCGCGCTCGCCGGCAAACGCGCTTCAGAAATCGCTCCCGCCGCTCGCGTGAAATTTCCTGCGAATTAAAGTGTTGGAAGGTTAAAGAGTCACTGGGGCGCCCTGCTGCCCCCCGGCCCCCGCGACCGCCTGGGACCGAGACGCCGCTGGAAAATAAAGTGGCCGACAACCAAAATAATGCAATAATACGTGTTTATCCCTATTAATTTGTGTGTCTTAAACAAAGCGGGCGGGGGAAGTTCTCCGTGTTTGTTGCTCGTGCTGCTGGACCCGCGCCGTGCCGGATGAGCCGGCCCTGCGACAGGGAAACTGAGGCACGGAGGCAGCGGCTGCCGCGCCGGTGTCACGGCACGTCTGTACCAAGTCCTGATCGTGGCTCGTGATGAGCCCAACGGCAGCTCCTGCGGCTGCAGACGGCTCCGGGGAGCACCGGGGCAGCGCCTGGTTCGGCTCAGGGATGCGGGGCTGACGCTGATCTTCCCGCTGCCCTTCGTAGCCTCCTTGGCCACCAGCCCACGAGCCGCTCGGCACAAGCGCCGGCACCGTGGCCGGGCTGGAGCGTGCGCTGCGTGCCGAGTACCACCAGATTAGGGCGGTGGTGGCTGTCACCCGGCGGGGACTGAGGGGCCTCTCCGAGCATCCCCCTCCAGCCTGGGCGCCCCAAGGAGGGGCTGCCCCTCGCCCCTGCAGCGGCGCTGCGGGATGGCGGGAGGTGACACTGGACGGGACGAGAGGCCGGCACGGTGCTGCCCCTGCCAGGACCAGCCTTAATGAGCGCCGGGGCTTGGCGGTGCTAACGAGGTCAGCTCCGGGGGCTGTTTACCCCGTCCCCCCGCGGGAGCCCCCCAAACGGGCGCCTTGATCCGGCCGTCCCAGCGGGCTGCGGCGCGGAGCCGGCGCGGGCGGCGGGGGGTCCCGGCTGCCGCGGGCAGATAACCCCCAGCGGCTCCCGTCCCGCGCCCGTTATCAGCGCCCGCCCGCTTGGCCAGACGTGTTAATTAGGGCGCTCAGCGTGAGCAGCTGGAGCACGTATGAGCACGCGTGGCCTCATGCACGGGCTGGCATGCGGCTGGGAGCGGCTGCACGGCCCCGGGGACGCGAGCGGGACACAGGCCTGGGCGTGCGAGGGGACGAGTGTGTGCAGGGATGGGCGTGCGAGGGGTGGGTGTGCGAGGGGATGGATGTGGATGGGTGCACACAGGCTGGCGCGGGGGTGGGTGGGCACACGCATGCCAGGCTGTGGCGAGCTGTGTCCCGCAGCGCGCGGGGGCCTCTCCTCTCCCCCCGCCGGCACCCGCTGCCCCGCTCACCTCCGCCGTCAGCCGCCACCGCAAACCCCCTCTCCCACAGCGGCTCTGCCCTCGCACCATCTGGCCGCCTGCCCTCGCAGCGCCCTGCTCGCCCTCCACAACCCTCACACCTCTCTGCCTGCTGGGACCGGGGAGGGGGGAGCTTTGGGCCCCCGGCGAGCCCCCCGCTCCGGCGTTGCCGTGCCCATCCCGCCATGCCCCCCCCCAGCTCTCCAGGAGCAGCGTGGCGAGGCCGCGGGCCCGCCGGCGCTAACACAATTACCGTTACACTTTCCAGCCGTCGTCTCTCCAACAATGAATTTCTGATCAGATTAAATTTGCGCCGACCCCGGCTGCACGTCCGGCCGGCTGCCGCCATCCCTGGAGCCGGGCGGGCACGGGGGCTCCCCGGGGAGGGCGAGGGGCAGCCGTGGCCAGAGACCCCCCCCCCCAGTGCCATCCAGGCACCGCTTCACCCCGCGCCGAGGGCTGCCAGCAAGGGATGTTGCTGCATTCACAATTCCAGAGGCGAGTGGCTCCTTGTGCCCCGTTAGCCAGCGATGGCTCGTTGGTGGCCAAGCCCGGCGGTGCCGCTGGCCCTGCCGGTGTGCGAGGGCAGCGCTCAGCCCCGCTTGTGGCCACACCCCCAGGCACCCGCGGGGCTCCCCAAAGCCTGCGGGCAGGGGCGTGGGGCAGCGTGGCCTGGTCTGGCTGGATGCTGAGCGGAGGAGATGGGGCCGGTGCCCGGCTGTGTGTCCAGCGGGGTCTGGGGGTGCCACGGGCAAGTAGCTGGTGCGAGGGGGGCCCAGAGGAGCAGCAGGACAGGGAGGTCAGGGTGGGGATCCCAGGGTGCAGCAGGGGGCATCGGGGCCATTCACCCACATCTTGCCCCTCCAGATCTCGGTGCCTCGCTGGGCCCTGGCCTGTGGGCTCGTGGCTGGCACTGCTGGGTGGCCACAGAGTCCGGCCGGGAGCGGCCAGGGCTGGGCTGCAGGAGGGCGAGCTGGAGCGGGGACCTCTGCACCCCCTCGCTTTATTATTGAGTTTAACCTACAGCCTTCCTTACATGCCACAGTGCCCGTAACTAGTGCAGAGGCTGCTTTTATGTGCAAATGAGCCTTTTTTTTTTTTAATCTTTGACAGAGAATGTGCTGTGTTTACATAACAGAGGGCCCTGGTACTCTGGAGAGGGCCACTGACAGTGCTGGCAGGAGATGTTAAGAAAGATCTAACATTTCTGATCTCTGTTTAGCCAGAGGCACTGCGAGCCAGGCTGGGAGCAGCAGGGGAGGGGGGCTCTGGGGTGCTGGGGGTGGGGGGAACAGCTCGGTGGCTGCTGACCGGGGTCCCGAGGGGCCGGGGACCGGGGTCCTGGGCTCTGTCACCTCTGGCAGCAGCGATGGACCAGCCTGGGCAAGCTGCGGGGCCGGGGTGGCACCGGGGGGTCGGGTCCTGGGGGTCCCCATGCTGGGACAGAGGCCCCAGAGCCCTCTCGGGGGTCCCCAAGCCCCATGGCCATGGGGCAGAGGCTGCCCCTTCCCTTGGACTGATGAGCGGAAGCATCCGGCAACCGTGGGCTGACCAAGACCTGGTGGAAAAGCCAAAATCTGGTGGCGAAGCCGAAAGCCGGCGGCGAAGCCCCGGGGGAGAAGGGGGCTCCCAGCACTGTCGCCTCTCCCGCGCTCCTGGGCCAGGGTCCTGCTCCCCCTCGGCAGCGTCGCGGGGGGACGGGTCTGGTCGGGATAAACTGACCCCACGTCCCTCCCCGAGCCGCTACCGGGCACCGGTGAAGGGGGAAACTCCTCCTGCCGCGTTAAGTGGAAGAATGACCAATATCCTGAGGCCTGCGGGTTAAAATGCATTAATTCAGGATAGTCAGTTAATGGCAGTATTGATTAGTCTCAGTGCTGGGCTAACGAGCATCCATGTTAATGAGGGTGAGCGGTGTGAACTGCAGCAAGCTGGCGCGGTTCCGGGGAGCTTTGGTTGGGGGGCGAGGGTAGAGCACCCCGCAAAGGGGCTGCTGCGGTGAGAACCGGCCTCGCCTGGCCACGGCGCGGGCTCGTCCCCCTGGGATAGGCCCTGGCACGTGGAAAATGGAGTATTTGTGCCAAAAATACATATTTCCAGTTGACACCTGTGTTTTTTCCAAACAAGTGAGTAACCTCGGGAGCCCAAGGGAGAAACCTGTCTGCTCCGCGCCTGCACCGCGGCAGCAGGATCTGTCCACCCGGCGCCGTCGCGGAGCAGCCGGCTCCCACCCAACCAGCACTTGCCTTAAAAGCTCAGATTTGGTCCCAGACTCGTGTGGTGCCACAAGCTCCAGCGTCCCCTGTGCCGCGGCGTTTGGGCGGGAGGGGATCCCCGGGCAGGCGGGGAAACCCGCGGCAGGTTCCCAATCCTGTGCATGGGGCCGGGTAGGCCAAGCAGCCCTGGCTCTTCCCTGAAAAGCTTCTCATTTTTTGAACTCCCTTGCTTTTTTCCTTTTTCCCTTGAAAATACTTGAAAGACCATGTTTCTTCCCCCTTGGAGCTCCCCCATCCTCTGCCCCCCCGGCCCTGTTCCACCCCGCCGTGTGGTGCAGGCGGAGGGATGGTGCCCAAGTTTGGCTTTTCATTTTCTTTGGGTGACTTTGCAAATAAAGTGTGTGGGGAGAATAAACTTGGTCTTACAAGTATCGGGAGCAGTTTTGCTTTGGGGTGCCCATGAGTGCCCTTGGGGGTGGCCCCGCAGTGGGGTTCCGGCCTGGTGCCGGGTGCGCAGCGATTTGTTCAGGGGAATTGCGGTTCCATCCAAGTCACTTTATCACTTGCCCGGTGCAGTTGGAGCCGCCGCGTGAATCCTGGAGAATTCTGGTGTGGGGAGGGAGAGCGGAGCGTGGCGCCGGGTGGGTGCCGCCGTCGGGCCGCTCGCCGCGGCGGGAGGGAGCCGGCGGCTGCTCCGCCTGCGTTTGCGGCACCGGTTTGGTGGGAAACGTCTCCGACGTGGCCTGTGTCCAGGCACCGGCACTCTGCCGCCGGCGGTTCGACAGGCTGGCGCTTGCATTTAAACAAATTTTGTTTTCTTCCCTGTTATAAAGCCTCCCCTTGGCCCGGGGAGCGGGGGATCGCTGCTCTTCTTCTAGATGTGCGAACAGGCTGAAATAACGGCTTCGGGTGCACCCATTTATCTCCGTGTCTGTCTCATTGCGCATCCCATCGCATCCCGCTCTGCCACCCCGGCCTGTAATACCTCAGCATCTCCCTAAAGCAAAAGATGACAATAAAGTGTAAATGGGGAGTGTTGGCTCTGGAGCATAATGATGGCAATTTAGATGCCAGCCATAATTTCCCGCCGTTGCCCCAGGTAACAGGAGCCGTTGTCTCCTGTGGGAGCGGGGATGAGGTTACCTCTGCTCTCGGGCGTCTGGTCGCTGCTGTGGGATTTTTTGTCATTTACATTAAAAGGTGGGAAAGGGAAACACCTATAAATGAGGCAGCGAGCCTGGGGGGGGCCAGGCTGAGCCGGCCGGTGGGGCCAGCACCGGTCCTTGGCGAGCAGCATCGCCGGTGCCAGCCTGCACCGGCTCAGGGGGTGCCGGGGCTGGGGAAGGCGCTGGCCGGTTGGCCAGTGGCGGCTCTGCATGGCAATTTGCATACATTACCCACAATGCCCTGCACTCCCCGTCCGCCGGGGCGGCTGCGTGTGCTGGCTCGTCCTCCCGCCGCGTGCTCCGGCTCACCGGAACCACGCGGTGCCAGCGCGGGTGAGCCGGGGGCCTCTGCGGCACCCCCAGAAAGTTGGGAAAAAAGCAGATTTTAGAAGGAAGAAGTTTGGGGTTTGCAGCAGAGCTGGCGCGGTGCCCGCGGAGGAACTGCTGGTGCCATGAAACCGCCGCCTGGTGAAACCGCCGCTCGGTGCTGCAGACCAGCGCCCGGGGTGGGGGCTCACAGCCAGAGTTGCCAAGATTTTAAGGGTGAAAAAATAACAGAGACCTGGTTCTTGGGGTCCTGCCCCAGCGGGGTCTGCACCCTTCGGATGCCGCATGGAGAAACGCACTAATGAGGGATCCGTTAATGATTTACCGACACCGGAGCACGCTGCACTGGGGGTGACTGCAGGAGGCTGATGCCGAAGCCAAGCCAGGGTGTGCCGGGCTGGCCCCCGTGACCGAGGAGGTTGATGTGTGTCAGGGGAGGCTTGTGGGGACAGGCAGGGTCGGGCAGCCCCTGCTCGCTGCCCTGTGCTGGCTCTGCCGGGGACAGCGGGTGCCGGGGTCTCAGGGGGCTGCCAGGGGGGTTCGGGGGGTTCACTCCGTGCTGAGCTGGTCGCACATCCCACTGCCGGCGCGGTTCCGTCTCTCTGATTTAGGTGATGGGGGTGAGTGGTGCTGCTGTCCCTGTCCCTGTCCCCGTCCCTGTCCCCGTCCCCAGTGCGCAGCTGCCGGCCACGGCTGCGCCGGGGCTGTCAAACAGCATTAAGCCCAAACTAACCTCCCGTCCGCGGGAGCCGTCACCGTCAGCCCAGATAACTGTAATCGAGCTGCTGAATATGTAGCTGGGCTCGGAGTTTTGTAGTTGAGATAAATATTGATATTAAAGCTGTCAGGGCTGGCGAAGTGACGCTGACACCCGCTCCGCCGGACCCGTCAGCTCCCACCATCACCCCGTCCCGCTGCTCCCCGAAGAGGGGGGCTGGTCCCGGAGCACCGGCCGGGTTGGGGACCCGCCACCGCCAGCCGAAGCAAAGGGACAACCCCGGGCTCTCAACCTCCGCGATGGCACCCGCCGTCCCCAACCAAAACAGTCCCCGTGTCCCTTTCTCCACACCTGCCTCGAGCTGGGGGCCCGGGGGGCTCCCACACACCCCGTGGCAGCGATCAGGAGGACTGACAACCCCCGGCCTGCCCGTGTTTGGCCAGCACCGGCACGTCCAGGTGACGTGGTCGCGGCCGGGACCGGTGCGCTCCCAGCACTCCCCAGTGGAAGCCCCTGGAGAGGTTGTGGTTTGTGGCTTAGGGCAAAAAAGGGTCCCTGGGGGAGTGAGGGGCTGCGGGTGATGGGGGCTCAGCCCACAGGGTGGCACCCGCAGCCTGGCTGGCCCAGCGAAGCAGCAGCTAACGGGCACGGGGCTCCAACATTTGGGGAATTCAAAGGTAAATTTGTAATTGTGCCGGCGCTGTCCCTGCCGTTCGGTTTGTTCCTGCCGGACTGGGGTTGACGCCGCCTTTCCCGCTCTGCCAGGCCGGCGCGGAGCTGAGAGGGCAGGTGGCCAGAGCCAGTGCGGACTGTCCCATCCCCGGGGATAGGAGAAGGGAGAGAAGAGAGAAGGGAAGGGAAGGGAAGGGAAGGGAAGGGAAGGGAAGGGAAGGGAAGGGAAGGGAAGGGAAGGGAAGGGAAGGGAAGGGAAGGGAAGGGAAGGGAAGGGAAGGGAAGGGAAGGGAAGGGAAGGGAAGGGAAGGGAAGGGAAGGGAAGGGAAGGGAAGGGAAGGGAAACATACTGGGGATCCCTAAACCACCCGCTGTCCCTCCACCACCCGGCGGGGTCGTGGGGAGCCCTCGTGCCCATCACCCGGCGCCACCTCCCACCCCTTCTCCTGCCCCGCCACGCTCCTGCTTGCTCCTTCTTTATTTTTTTAATTAGCTGATTCACTATCTGGCGCCAAAGTGTGTTTCCAACCACCACACTCAGGAAACCTCATTAACACAGATCAAAAGGAGCTTTTAATGATTTATAAAGGTGCAGCAGTTTGGAGAAATTAAATAATTTAGGTGATGTGTGTACGGTGGGTCCCTCAGGACCACATTACAGGCGTACCACGAGCCGCAGCCCGAGACGCGCTTCCCCGCTCTGCCCTGCTGCCGCGGCGCTGGGGACGCTGCCGGAGCACGCGCGGCCCCGCCGGGACCGGGGCTCATCACTGCCTCCGTTCTGCGGGGCCGGGGAGGATGAGGCCGAGGATGGGCGGCTCCTGCCGTAACCCCGAGCGTCATCTCATCCCTGCAGGCACCGGGGCTGGGCTGGGTTGGGGTGTTGGGATCCACCGGCACAGCCCGGCAGAGGTTTGGGATGTTGGGTTGGGATGCCGGGATCCTCCGGCACAGCCCGACGGTTGCTGTGCCACTGCCGAGGTGGCCGCGGTCACTCTCAGGCCACGCACAACATTTTACCAACACGGTTAAAATAAGCCTTGGCGCTGGCGGGGCGGTGGGACGGGGCGGGGGGGACGCCCGGCCCCACTGAGCCAACACCGGATGGACCCAGGTGTCCGGCTCCGGCTCCATCCCCTCCCGGGCCCTGGAAGTGGCTTTTGCCCCGAGCGCCGTGGCCGCTCGTGAGCGGAGAAAACGAATCTGTCACCAGGACACGGTGACCAACACGTGGCCAGAATCCGCCGACGGCCCCGTCCAGCTCCTGGCGCTGGGCTCCGCGGCGCTTGGTCCGAGGAGAAAGGGAAACAGATGGGAAAACCAGCTTCAGCATTCCTGGTGTGACGTCCGTTGCCGGCTACGGCCATGCCAGGAACCAGCCGAGCAACAGGATTAATGAAGAAAAGAGCCGTAGCGCTGCTGAAAGGGGTCGGGCAGGCGCCTCCTCCCGTGGGGGCCCTTCCCCGCCGCCCCCCCAGCGCCGAGGAGCCGCTTTGTGCCGATTTCCCGGGGCGGGGGGACCACGACGGAGGCTGGCGGGGGGCTGGCGTTGGCCGCTCCGCAGCTGAATTTTCATCAGGTTGTGTTTAAAAGACAGCGAGAGGGCGGCGGGCGAGGTTGGGGGCTGCTTTCGGGGCGGGGGGGGGGGGAAGCTGCTGTGTTTTATTTTGCTCTGTAATAGGCTTATTACTCCTGATCACGCTGTGACTATTTGAATGAAGGAGATTTCAGGAGATGAAAGCGTCAGGGAGATTTTAAGTATCTCAGCGCCTGGCCCCGCAAGGATGGGTGCCCTTGGAGCCGGGGGACCCCCACGCCCGGGACCCCGGCACCAGCAGCCCCCAGCCCCAAGCCCCCTCCCCGCCTCGCTGCCCCCGCTGCGGCAGCCCCCGCCAGCCCCTCGCTCCTCCGATGGTTACAAACCTCCTAATTTCCAGCCTCAATTTATTCATGGCCGGTTTATACCCATTTGTTTATGTGCCAACACTGTTCTTCAGCTTAAATAGCTCTTTTCCATCCATAATATCTCCCCCCCCCCGTATTTCAGCGAGCGCAATCATATCTCTTTTCAAGCTGTTCACGAAAGAAAAATCTGAATTATTTAACCCTTGGGACACTGGCTGGTCCTGCAGGGTGTAGCGAGACCAAGAGACAAATACCCTTTGTTCCCGCGCTGCCCTTGGTTGGGTGTTTTGGGGGGACGCAGCTGCTACCGAGAGGGGAAACTGAGGCACTGGCTGCGGTATCGGGGACCAGGACCAGGGCCGGGGTCCCGCGACACCCAGAGCCGGGGCCGGCAGAGCCGCGGGGGTTTGGGCACGGGCAGGGTTTGCTCTGGCCCGCGGGGGCCGGGGGGCTCGGGGCTCGGACGGGGTTTGCAGCACGGGCTCTCAGAAGGGATTTTCCCTTCATGGTGAATATCCAAGAGGTGAAAAGTTTGGAAGCTCCCATGGAGATGCCGCCGGGCGCGGCGCGAGGGTGTGGGCAGGGTTTGGGTGCTGTGGCGGCGCAGGAGGGGCGGGCGGCGGAGCCGCTTCACCGGCTCCAACATTTTATTCCAGGCAATTTCCCTCCAATGGGTTCCCGCTCCGGCCGTGCGGAGGGGCGGGCACGTGGCAGCACCGCGAAAGTTCTCAATTAAACACAGACCAAGATGGAGCCCGGGCAGAGCGGGGCGGCTGCCGGCAGCGCCGGGGGGTGGGTGCTGGCACTGTCACCCCAGGGTGCTGCGGCCGTCCCAGGCTGGGTGGGCTGGCGAGGCCGTTGGGCCATCCCGGGGGGGGTTCCAGCACGCCAATGGCAGAACCCCCCACGTGTGGGGGGCAGCGGAGGGGCCGTGAGCCCCCCGGGCAGCCTGCCTGTCCCCTGCCCTGCCGGCAGAGCAGGCCCGGCTGTCAGGCAGCACTAACAGTAACGAATGCCCCTAATGAAGCACCCAATTAGCCGGGATCCCAGCCTTAATGGGAGCTGACAGAGCTGAAAGCTGCGAGTAGTCAATTGTCAAGTGGAACATCCCGGCGGGGTGAGGCGGGGAGGCTGCGCCATCCGTCTCTGTCAGGGAAAAACGCAGCTCCCGCCTCAACCCCTGCGGTGGTGGGCGAGCTCTGCGCCCGCCGGCCGGGCTCCGGTGGCCGTGGTGGCCTGTGGCATTGGCCCCAGGGATGGCGTCATCGGGGGCGTTGGCCCCAGGGATGGCAACAGCCCCGGTGACGGCAACAGCCCCGTCCTGTGGCCTGGCATCACCTTGACCATGGCATCGACTGCGCCCAATACTGGGGTGCCCCCCCAGCACCCCACTAGCCCCCTCATCCTATTTTTGTGTGCCCCCAGGGCATGAGGACCAGGCAGCTGAAGCTGCTGCCAGCCCTGTGCATGGGGTGGGCTCCCACCCCCCACTCCCTGCTGAGCTCCCCGGCACCAGGGGGGGGGTGACGGGATGCAGGGGGAGCCCCCAGCCTCTCCCAGCAGAGCTGTCCCGTGGCGAGGGGCCGCTCCGGCGCAGCTTGGGGTGTTGGTGAGCCCCGCGGTGCGGCTCTGCCGCTGGCGCGTCCTCCGGAGCTCACCCAGGGTTTCTATTTCCCAAGCGGTTCGGAGCGAGCTGCTGGGGGGTCGGTAGTTACCCCGTAATGACCCAGCTGCCTCCCGCAGCCCCCCGGGCCATGGTGGGTGGGATGTGGGGTCCCTGCTGCCGGGAGGGGCCGGGGCTGTGCGTTTCCAGGTGGAGGAACAGAAGCCGAGATTTGCTCATTTGGCTTGAAAACGGTGTGAATCGGCGTTTGCTGGTGCACTGCAGCGGGGTCTCTTCGCTCGCTTCCTGCCATTCCCAGTGGCCCAAGGAGCCGGGGGTTTGCCCTGCGCCCGTGTCCCCACGTCTCGGGGACTTGAAGGCTCTGTGGAACTGGGGACAGGGCTCCTTGTCCCCCTCGCCCCAGGCTGGCACCCACCAGGAGCAGAGACCGCGCACGTGCCCAAGCTGGGGGTGCAGGGACTGTGGCGGGTGCCAGCCCAAGCGGCCCGTGGCCGGCGGGTGCCAGAGCCGAGCAGGGTGTGCTGGGCCCAGGGCTCTGCCCCGGCGCCTGGGGCAGCTCCCGGAGGGTCCCCGGCTGCGGTTCACAAAGCTGCGACTCATGCAAGCGCACCGGGAGCGCGCCGGGAGCGCGCCGAGCCCAGGGAGCAGGAGAGGGGCTGCCGGCACCTGTCTCAGCCCCGGCTGCTCGCCCTTCCCCGCTGAAAGGCCTATTTTATTTTTCCTATTTTATTTTTTCTATTTTATTTTTCCTATTTTATTTTTCCTGTTTTATTTTGCCTATTTTATTTTTCCTATTTTGAAGCAGACAAATTAGCGATGTGCCTCGTTGAGACAGCTCGAATCCCGCTCGTTTTAATTAGCGCGGCCTGGCAGCCCCGCTGCGGGTGCAGCGCGGGGCGACAGCGCGCTTTCCAGGTGGCGGGTTTTTAAAATGCTGTTGACATTTTGCAAACTGAATGACTTAAACGATAACAAATTAACAGACGGCTCCGTGCGTGCGTGCGTGCGGGGCTGGCGCGGCGTGAGCCTCCGCCACGCGCCTCTGTGAGCAAATTCGGTTATCTGAGCGTGTCCGAGCGCCGGCTGCTCTGTGCCGAGCTGGGCCCCGCTCCTCCGGCGGGTGCTGGGGGCTCTGCACGGGCACCGGCTGCTTGGGGGGGGCCTTTGGGGTGCTGCGTACTGGGTGTGTCCTCCCTGCCTGCTGCTGTGCCGGCGTTGGGGTCCCGGCAGCGCCACGGAGCCGGTCGCTGCGAGCGGTTACCACCAGGAACGGCGGCTCAGGGTGAGCGCTGGAGCACCCCGTTACCACAGGCACGTCCCGGTAACCCCGATGCGGGCTGGCGGGGCGGTTATCGGCCCAGTGGGTGTAAAGCCGAAGCCAGCCGGGACGAAGCGGTGGCAGCTCCGCG